>NC_089225.1:35465488-35805741 GCF_963924675.1 Phocoena phocoena | reverse complement strand
TGTGTATAGTTGAGTAATCCTTGGGACAAAACAATTATAACCCCAGGAGACTGATTTGATGCCAGAAGAAAATATCATAGCTGAGTTGAGTGATGAAAGCCATTCTGGATCTAAGTTGTGTTAAAAAGAAAGATAATTTTCTCAACAGCAAAACTGTGGCTAATCAATCACATTGAGTCTGGGTTTCTCGCCATACCATTCTATTCATTCTGTTATCCAAGCTTATAGATTTGCTAGCATCCTTGTGTACCCAGGCATTCACCCACTTGTGACTCTTCTGCCCATTTTACTGCTCATTAACACATCCATCACAGATTGAACGAGGACAGAGATGGGAATTTTATCTCGTGGTTTTATTCCCTTGTTTCCATCAGCATGGAATTTTTGGGTTATATGTGAATTTTCTTTATCCATGTGGATCTTGACTTCAGAACCATGGATAATCAACTGCCAATCAATCCTGCTTTCAAAACAACTATCTTAAAACCAAGACAAGCTTTTCTGGTCATGCTTTAGATGACCACAGCTGTAAAGTCATTTATGAGAAAACCTGGAATTTTGATATGACTCTATAATAAACTTTTGCATTTCTTTTAACTAGAAGGGCAGCAAAGCCAGGCTAGGCACTGAAATTTTTTTCCACATAAGACAGCCTAAAGTTAATAGAGAAGGTAGTTTTCAGCTTGCAGTTACCCACCCCACCTAAAAGCTGCAAGTTGGGCTGGGTTTATAGAATCATGAAGTTAGAAGGGAACTGAAAGGATATGATAACTTGCCTCCTCCAGGAAATTGTGGTTATCTGAAGTCTAAAATAAAAAGCTTCTTCTTCCGGGGCTTCCCTGGTGACGCAGTGGTTGAGAGTCCGCCTGCCGATGCAGGGGACACGGGTTCGTGCCCCAGTCCGGGAAGATCCCACATGCCACAGAGCAGCTGGGCCTGTGAGCCATGGCCGCTGAGCCTGCGTGTCCGGAGCCTGTGTTGTTCAACGGGAGAGGCCACAACAGTGAGAGGCCCACGTACTGAAAAAAAAAAAAAAAAAAAAAAAAGTGCTTCTTTTTCCAAAGGGAGTTAACTCTTTTAACATGGGATTGCCCTCTACAACATCCTGAGAGACTTCCTTTTAGTCTGTCCAGATGACCATGTCTTCTTGACTGTTTCAAGTGTTGGGGAGCTTTCTATTGATACACCTTAAAGTGGATTACCAGCACATTGAACTGTTCAAGTCCAGAGTTGATCTTCAACTGGCTGATTCCTTCCTTTATCACATCCTTTCCTTATTGCATCTCCGGCTCTCTCATTAGTTAGTCCCATGGAATCTGTTCTTTGGCTTTACTGAACCTCTAGGTTTACGATCATTCCATTTTTCTGTTAGTCTGCGAACCATCTTTGGCTTCATATACTTCTCTGCTTAGTCAGGATCACACAGTCCATCACCCCAGCTTCTCTTTTAACAATAGCTTCAATGTCCCTGGTCCCTTTTCTGAGCTAATCCCATAATTTTCCCATGTTCAGTCCCTGACCCCATTGAATAACCAGACCCCTGCTATCAAGAAACCTGTTCACTGATAGGCCCAAATAAGATGGGTAATATGCAACATAGCCCTTTGCATCCATGCCCCTGGAGACCCCTAGCACTTTTCTGATATCTTTGTCAACTTGAGACATTGTCCCAAGATGCAACCTCAAAAAATGAGGCATCCGGACTTACAGTTCCCACTCAGGAATGTAGAGAGCTATATGGAATATCACTCTCACCCTTTAAATAAAAATATAGCCAGGCACATTGCAAGTTCACTACTTTTATTGAACTCAACAGAGAGCTGAGTTTTTAGGGCTACTGACTAGTATGAAATCTAGGAGTAGACATGCTCTTGTTGGGTGACACGAGATGCAAGCACTTGCTTATCTGGGATAGATATATTCAGATGCTGCTAAGGGCAATTTAGCTGGACCCGCCCCCTTTTTTAACTTGATGAATTATGGAACCATTCATTCTCTAGAGGTTCAAATAAGAAAAACAAATTATATTGAAATATAATTATATTTATACTTGGCATTTGGTTCATCAAACTAATGTGATCTGGCGTTATTTTAAAGACCTCACATTTTCTCAGCAGAAGGAGTCATCTTTCTGTGGACCTGACCCTGGTCCAATTTCTTATTCAGCTCTTGACTTAAATTGAATAACTCTTTATTGAAATTAGACTGCTTGGCTGTGTGTCTCCTGGAATCGATCTCCAGGACCTAAATGTTCTCAGTTAATGAGACGCCTTCTTGTTATTGCTTATAAAGTCACTAATACTTTTCTGAAAGTTTATGAATACAATTTATGTTAATGTGTATCCACCCATAGAATAATCTGAGTAGCTATTTTCTCATTAAGGCACTCTTAGCCAATGTATTACAGTAGAAGTTTTATTCCTAAGGGTTATTTCTGGTCATTGGAAATCTTAAGTTTTTTTCACATTTAGTTTTATGTAAACTGGGACTTCCCTGCTGGTGCAGTGGTTAAGAATCCACCAGCCAATGCAGGGGACACGGGTTCGATCCCTGATCCAGGAAGATCCCACACGCTGATGAGTAGCTAAGCCTGTGCACCACAACTACTGAGCCTGCGCTCTAGAGCCCGCGAGCCACAACTGCTGAGCGTGTGTGCCACAACTACTGAAGCCCGCGCGCCTAGAGCCCATGCTCCGCAACAAGAGAAGCCACCACAATGAGAAGCCCGCATACCTCAACGAAGAGTAGCCCCCACTCACCACAACTAGAGAAAGCTCATGCGTGGCAACGAAGACCCAACACAGCAAAAAATAACTTAAAAAAATTAATTTTATGTAAACCAATTGGTTATTTATAAGCTTGTTTATAGATGATTTGTTCTACTGTTTGTAGCTCTAATTAGGAAATGTATAAAATCAATTGTTAATGAAGTCTGAGTCAGTAAGATAACTCTTTGAAGGAGTATAAATGTGAGATCTGGAGATTTTATGGAGGGATGACTCTCCTGCTGTTCTATCAGTAAGCATCTGTTTTGCTTTGTGTGACTATTTCTCCTGGCCTTTCTGCAGCACAAAACCAAAGTAAAGGGGACTAGAAGGGGCTCAGAGTTAGTCCTGGGAACAAACTTAAGCTAATTGTTCCACCAGGGGTTTGAACCCATGATCTAGACCTCATTATATCAAGTTCTAACCAACTGAGCTAATAAGGAAGAAACCTGTGAGAGGAACATGACATCAAGTCTAAAGCAATACATGACACCACGTCACCCCAGCAATCACTGCTTCTATTCTCACCCTTTTCCAAAAGAATTTTGGAAACCATCTTTTTAGGAGAGTTTTCTGATAAACCTTACAAAGTTAGAAAATTCTTCAGGTTTCAACAACATGGATTTGGTGCCATGACAGACTCGTAGGGAATGATAGTACTCTCTAGACTTAACAAGATAATTACTGGTATTTTCAAAACAGAAAGAAAGATTTCTTTTCTACCACATGTCACAATGAGAAAATGCCACAAGATATTGGAACTATTATCATCATTGTTTATTTCAAGAAGGAACGTGAGAATTGACTTGACTTCCAAATGACTCATCCTGGGCATGTCGGAAATGTGTTATTAATTCATTCATCTTTTATTTATTTATTTTTATTTTTTTTTGCGGTACGCGGGCCTCTCACTGTTGTGGCCTCTCCCGTTGCGGAGCACAGGCTCCAGACGCGCAGGCTCAGCGGCCATGGCTCACGGGCCCAGCTGCTCCGTGGCATGTGGGATCTTGCCGGACCGGGGCACGAACCTGTGTCCCCTGCATCGGTAGGCAGACTCTCAACCACTGCACCACCAGGGAAGCCCCATTCATCTTTTAATCAAAAATATTTATTAACCTTCTTCTCTGTGATGGGAATTATCATAGGCACTGGAAGATACAGAGATGACCAAGATGGACAAGACCTCGTTCCCATGGAACCTATATTATTGCAGGGGAACATAGACAGTAAACATGTAAGCAAATAAATGAGCAAGAATTGATCATTAAACGGTGATAGCACATGATTTCTCATGTACTAAGTGTGAGCTTGGCTTTGAAATCGTACATTTGAATCCTACCTCCTCTACTTGTTAGTGCTATGAACTTCAGAAAGTTTTTTGAGCTTTGTGAGTGTCAGGTTCCTGGTCTGTAAAATGATGCTGTTTTGCTGTGTTAAATAGTACAACATAAGTAAAACATATGGCACTTAGCAGGTACTCAAGAAATATTAGTTCTCCCCTCCAGTGAAAAAGAACGATATAGTGTTCGTCTCTCTTACAATAACCAGGTGTAACTTATTCTGACCACTAGGTATAAAGAGTTTAGAAATACAGTAAAGAATTTGAGCTATGGTACTTTGCAGAATGATTTTATTAAAATACATATAATTCCATCAAGAACATTGTTGGCTTTAAACATAAAGGCAGTTCCATTATAACCCTGCTTTCCAAGATAAAATGAACATTTGCTAAATCATGTTTAACTTTTCACTAGTGATTTATGGCACTCTTTATCTGAAGATATTCTTCTTCCAACTTTTCAGAGCTGAGAAACAGAGCAGACAATAGGTTAAGGGGAGAACTGCATATTTAACTTAAAACTTTTCATCTCTGTGCTCTGATCTAAGCATTCCTTTTCCAGGTAGAGGTTTGGTATTTGAAAAGCAAAGGAATCAAGTTTCTTGGCACTCTGTAGCCCGAAACATTTATCAAAATAAAGCCCAGGAGCTGGGCCCGCCACCAGCCTTTGGAGATTAGAAGAATGCTGCACATGTGGCAAGGGGTGTGGGAGAGGGGAGAGGATTGCCCCTGAGGGAACTGCTTTCTGGAGGTTTCTGTGCTCCAGCCAGCTGTCTCTCTGTTAGTAACAAAAGACTGGCCCTAGGCATCTGGCTCCATCCCCAGATGTTCTCAAGGCCAGTGGAAAATACAGAAAAAATGTCTGGGTGTTTTAGATTCAATAATACTTGGTACAGTAATAATGATGATAATAGTAATAATAATTATATTAGTGATTATATTGATAAATATATATTTAATAAGTATAGATACATTAGAAATATAAATGGTATCAATAATAATTGGATTACATCATTTCATGTAATAATGTAATTCAGTTATTATTACAGAAATAATAGTATTTTGGTGTACTTACTGAGAACTTGACACACATCACCTCTTTGAAACTCCTACCAAAATATTTTGATTCAGGTGCTCTTATTTCCCCATGTCACAGAAGAGAAAACTGAGACACAGTGAAGTGAAGTAACTTCCCTCAAGTCACCAAACAGGATTTGGAATATGAACCCAGGCAGTAAAACTCTGAAGTCTTAAGTTCACTCTCACATACAGTGACAAATCTATATTCAACTTCGTTTTCTGTCATTGATCCAGTGTTTCCAAAGATCAGCAACATACGAAGTGTGAAGTGTCAGCCACGTACTGTTGTGATCAGTAATGCCGAAGTGGCAACATGTGCCTTCCCCAGAAGAAATACAGAGAACGTGCCTTTCCCTCTCCATCCTAGCTGATGCCACACTCTTGGACGGAGCTCTAATTTAATTAGCAAATACAGTAAATCAATTGAGTAAAAAGGAGGAAGCATTTGTGATTTGTAGAGAGAATTTATATCTTTCATTTATTGAAGTCAAAATAGCCATGTTTCATTTTCTTTTTGTGATGTCAGTTTTAGTCCTTGTTGTTTTTCCTTTTTCAAGTAAATGACCCCATGGCAGTTTTCCTTTTGTGCTCGTGGACCCAAATCCCAGATGATTTCAAACATAACCTTCCCAACCTTAGCCTGTTTTCTTGGCCAATCACTAAGCTCAACCCTGAAGAAGTCTTTCAGGTTCATTTGCTAGGTGAGAGTTGGCACCTTCTGTTTTTTGTTTACAAAGTTGTTTTCATCCAAAATAATGCTCTGTGTTCCAGAAAAACTAAGCTGGGGTCACTGTTCACTTCAAAGGACTCACACTAGGCTGGAGTGTTCTCCTGAGGTCACAAGCTGTGGAAGAATTGTCAGAAGCTAATGTTTCAGGTCACTGACTTGGAAGACGCTTTCAAAGATGTCACCTGAAGCAGCAGAGGTTTGGTTCTATTTCTGAAAGAGCAGGACCATGAAGTCTCTTGACCACGAGGATAAGCTCCCCTCAGCCATCCTTTCTGGTTTAGTGTCATCTCTTGTGGCTTTAATGTCTTTCTGCACTTGTTATGAATCAAAAACTCTGGGAATTCAGAGCCCAAATTGACTTATTGGCTTAATATTGTGGAGTTCTCCATTAATCCAGTGCTTTTCAACCAGCCTCATTCACCAGTACATCTGCAAATGTGTTTTAATGTGGTATTAGTCTGGGAAATGAGACTAAAGGATGGTGGAAAGACAGACAAAGAGAAATTTTCTTGAGTCCTACTTTTTTGCCTCAATTTTTAGCTCAAAAGCTAAAAGAATTCATTTATTCATCTAACAAATATTGTGAGCATTTACTATGTCCTGAGTGTGATAAATGGCACTATGGGGATATGAGGCTTTCTTTTGACACTCGAAAGATTTAATTTGGTCACAGGATTCAATTTCTTATCTATGTTTTCAAAGGGAGGAATTAAGAGCAATGGTTAGAGTTATAAAATAAAGACTTCAACTGGATTAGAGTAGTTTAATGGTGAACACTCTGCAAAGCAGTGAGCTTCTTGTCACTGTAGTAATCAAACAGAGGCCTGTCATTCAGAAGATTTCTGCTTGGAAAAGCCACTGGAGTTGATGCTTGTTAATCTTCCAACTTGGAAATGCTACAGTTTTGTGAGTTAAGTGTTTACTTTGAGTAGTTCCCAGTCTCCATGAGATCAAGACCTGAAGTCTGCACATCTTTACTGGCAGTCCTCAACAAGGAATTAAGGACAGTAAAACAGGTGTGAAGACCTCTGACTTTTACACCTAGTATGCTGTATATTACCTCAGTTTTGAGCACTAGCGGCTAGTGGTGGCTTACCATAACTGAAATTCAAACCAAGGCCTTTCCCATTACAATAAAGAGACGGTATTAATAATACATTTTATTTTGAAGTATTAATATTTTCAAATGTGCTGTATTTTTCAAAGCTTTCTCTAGAGTCACTGCCTTAAACAATTCTTTTCCTTTCTCATTTAACAAGTAGAACCTGAAAGGTTATGGTCTTCCCCAGTCACAAAACCTCAGTTCCTCTAAATGAAAGTTTAAAAAGAAAGAAACATGTGCTTATTAACATATATAGCATAATATATGCTTGTATTAAATACACATACATATCTAAATATGTTTGCAACAGATATAAGAATAGTCTTTGATGTTACTTCAAGTAATTACCACAAGTTCCTTATATTATAATGTCTTTCCTACTGACAGAGGACCTTGGTTTTTAATCAGTTTCAGTCCCACAGAGCAACAAAGATATATTTGATACGTATACTGAAAACCAAGGTTATGAGAATCATGAATATTTCCTGTATTCATTATTTTTGTATATTTTGCTTCTCTTAATAACAGATTTATTTTTTCAAGTAATTCTTCTCTGCCTTTCTACTTTTTTATTAATAGATTTTAATTATGGGTAATTGTAGAGGTAGTTAATTCCAGTCGGTATTTTTTGAGCTGCTATTATAACCAGGCTTTGTCTTAGTCACAGTTATCTAAAGTTGAGAGAAACGCATTCTTCAGTAGCAGAACTGAATGCTTCTGAAAGGCAACCACCATGAACAACACATAGGAAGAGGGCTCTTTACCTGGGCCCCAATGACTTTGCCATAATAACGCAAGAAAGAATTTCCTCAGGAAAGAATTACATCAAAAGATGGAAAACCAAATAAAATTCATAACCTCTTAAGCCTCAGGTGATTTTAAATGGCAGGAGAAGGAAGCATAGCAAAGTTGATTTGAAAGCACCTTAGACATGTATATAAAGGGGACTCTTCCTTAGGCACTAAGAACTTCTCACTTAATCAGGCAACCATTACCTCTTTTGACATACCGAATTTTATTTATTTTTTACATATGCTTCCGCTTTGGGGAATTAACCTTGCGCTGCAGTTGCAGAAACACCATCCTCATTATACAAGTCAGGCTGGGAAGGTTGAGGGGGGTTGACTGTCAACCCCCAAGTAAAAATCCAAGTGCTCAAACAGAATGTTTGGCAGCACTAAAACCCACATTAAGAACACTTTTGTGAGTCATTCACAGATAATTTCTGAATCATATGCAGAAAAATCTTTTTGGAAGAAGTATGTAGTGTGAATGGCAGTTTCCTCCCTCCTGATGTTAATAGTACTCCCACAGAAACAGTTTTACATTCTGCTGTACCCTGAGGCCTCAGAACATATCCCCTTTTCTCAGGTGTGTGCATGCACTTGGAAACAGTAAATTTGCTCTGAAAGGGAGTTTCCCGGAGTTGCCCTGGCTACATCAAAAACCTTTTTTATTTTACAAATATTGCTTTAGGCTTCATGAAGAAGGCAGAGGTTCTGTCCTCAAGGTTACAATGCATTTGTATAGAGAGAACTTCAAATTAAAAAGAGTTATGTAGACCAATGAGTGCAGTCAGACTTGGGAGAAAGCTCCCAGCCCCTGTGAATGCATGTGAGTGTTATCAGTGTTATTCAACGATGCTTTTTTAATTGTTTCCTAATTAGTCCATGAATTCCTAAAGGACAGGAATAGTGTTTTATAAGTCTTTGCATCCTCTACAGCTTTTAGTGCACGTTTGTTGGTTTGATGTTTAAGATCTTAGAGAGATTACTTTCCCTTTTTTTTTGAATTTTTTTCTTCTACTGTCCAAGTGTCTCAAAAATTCTTTAAAAGAACATCTGTTTTTTCCCATACTGTGGCAATTCCTTACCATCAGTTGATAGTGTGGCATTATCTAATTAGAGACTCTTAGGAGGGAAATTAGCATTGGATAGTTATTAATTCATCCCTTGTCCCAAAGCAGAAATGTGACATGTTTCTACCTGTTACCTACTCTAAAGGCTGGTGATATTTTGGTCATGTCTTCAATAAAGAGCTGCATAGCATATGAAGGTGGTCCCAGACTTTATTATTCACTGTTGGTAGAGCTACAGCAAGATCTCTATCAGGGCTAAATCACTAATAATCTCAGCCATTTAAGACTGGATCAGCATGAGTGAACCACCCTGGCAAAGCAGTTCCAAATCAGTAGTTTTTAGCGATCCATAGTCTCAATGACAGTGAGCCCTTCCAGGATAACCAAAAGTTGTAAAGTGAGGAGAGAGGCACTGAGGAGATAGGTTTAGAAACAAGATGGAAACAACCTAGAACCAAGGTTTAGAAAGAAGATGGAAACAACCTAGAACCAGGGACCAAGTATCTTCTTGAGCAATGACTACATTTCCCCCATCCCACTGCAAGTCCTCCAACCCCTTATTTTTATCCTTTTTCATGGCTATTCAGGAATGAATGCCAATAAGTTTTCAATGTCATTACCATCATATTAATGTTTTTCTGTTGTAGGATTTAGAAAACCACAAGCTCAGAGTTAATTTTTAAAATTAAAAAAGACATAGATTAGGCACACTTGTCTTCACGCAATTCTTAGATGCAGTGCCAGAATAGTATTTCAACCAATAGGTATTTTATCCCTTTAAGAGAAATAAGAAAATAGATTGTCCAGAGGAGTCCTCTTTATTATAAATTTCTGGCTGTATATGGTCAACATTAACAGGATATAGGTTTGGGCCCATGTAGAAGAAATCTATGCTGTCAACATCTCTTGAAATACTGACTGTTGAAGTTACAGGTAATGAATCAATCATAGGTATATAAATTGTTCTTGCTTAGGAGGTAGATTCAGATTCTTGATTTATGAGTTAATTTTTTTTTTTTTTTTTGCGGTATGAGGGCCTCTCACTGCTGTGGCCTCTCCCGCTGTGGAGTACAGGCTCCAGACGCACAGGCTCAGCGGCCATGGCTCACTGGCCCAGCCGCTCCGTGGCATGTGGGATCCTCCCGGACCGGGCACGAACCCGTGTCCCCTGCATTGGCAGGTGGACTCTCAACTACTGCGCCACCAGGGAAGCCCCTATGAGTTAATATTTTATTCTTTCTCTATATAGAAGGAAATGGTTGCTGTTTGAACAGAAAAACAAAAAACAAACTTAAAATGTCATGGTATCTGCTGTTTTAGTGTCAATTGAGCAAAATTAAGCAATCCAGTTTGGGTAAAATTATGCCCTGTGAATCGCCCTGTTAATGA
The DNA here is from genome assembly GCF_963924675.1 of Phocoena phocoena. Lineage (NCBI taxonomy): Eukaryota > Metazoa > Chordata > Mammalia > Artiodactyla > Phocoenidae > Phocoena > Phocoena phocoena. The sequence continues at coordinate 35,795,478 of NC_089225.1, read as the reverse complement.
GGCAACACCAGTAGACCATGAAGATGACTCCCAGTAAGTGAACAATGACAGGGGTCAGGAGATTGAGACAAAGTCTTTCATCCTGCCCCTGACTGGGGCACAAACTCCTGATCTCAGCAAAAGAGCGGTTTGTTCCCAGATGTGAAATGATAAGAGTGGGAGGTGATGCTGCAAGGTTGTCTATTTTAGAGCTTTGTCCAGCGGCTTCTAATTCTAGCTATGATGGAGTAGCTCTCACCAGACTAGTCTTTCTGATGACACTGACCCTAAAAGCTGGATAAAAATGCAAGGTAAACAAACAAACAAAAACCTTTACAGAGTCATTGGAGAGCAATCGAGACAGCCAGGACTTGAAGGGCTGAGATCCCAGAGAAAGAACATAATTGAGATGAATCCTACATTCATTGCTACTTTCACCCCTTGGAATATGGCACATAGGTAGAAAAGAAAGCACCTTTGAGGTCTGACAGCTTCTCTGGGAAAGGGATACAAAAAATTGGAATTTAGAGCTATAAAACAGCTAGGACTAGAAAGTTCTTTGTGCTGAGAAGAGAAGAAATCTGCAGAGGATTGAACCCAGCATTCTGTGTGCAGTTTCCCCCTGAGTCATTTGGTTACTTCTAAGCTGTATGTGCCCAGGATGAGACACACAGAAACCCAGCAGAGTACTGTTGCTAAGAGGCTAAAAAGCTAAGCTGCAGATATTTTGGCAATCTGACAGTACTGAGGAAAAACTGGAATTCAGGCTTGCCAAGTAGAGACCCTCATAAATACCCCAGACTTTTATTTGAGGCTTATGAAGGGCCATCACCTAGGAAAAAAGACAAAAAAATGGAAAAAGAAGAAATATCTCCCAACTCATTTTATGAGGCAGCATAACCTTGAAATCAAAACCTAGCAAGGTTATTACAAGAAGGAAAATTTAAAAATCAATTCCTTATATAAATATATATTCAAGAATCTTACATAAAATATTAGCATATCAAGCACATCATGACCAAGTTAAGTTTATTCCAGAAATGTGTGGCTGATTTAATATTAAACATCCAATCATCATAAGACACGACAGTAAAAGAATATGAAAAACCACATGATCATCTCAATAAATGCAGAAAAAGCATTTGATAAAATTCAGTACCCATTCATGCTAAAGTCTCTTAGGAGCTAGATATAAAAAGAAATTTCTTAAACTATTAATGGGTATCTCTAAAAAAACTACAGCTAATCACTTAATGGGGAGATAGTAAATTCCTTTTCTTCCAAAGTCAGGACTAAGACAAGGATGTTCAGTATCATTATTTCTATTCAGTATTGTACAGAATGCTTAGCCAGTGCAATAGGACAAACAAAAAAATGAAATTCATAAGAATTCGAAATTTAAAAAATGTCCAAAAAGAAAACCTATCTCTTTAGATAGGTTTTCTAAACCTATCTCCTCAGTGCCTCTCTCCTCACTTTACATAAAAAATCCAAAAGAAACTTGTATCAGGCTTGATAAGTAAATTAGTAAGGATACTGAGTAGAAGGTAAATATGAAAAAACTCTATTGTTTTTCTGTATAATAACAATAAGCATGCAGATACATTTATTTCAAAATAATATTCTTTACAATGGCATAAAACATTTAATACCTAGGAATAAATCAATCAAACATTGAAAACGTATGAACAGAAAACCACAAAATATTATTGAGGTAAATGAGGGAAGGCCAGAATAAAAGATATGCCATTTCCAAGGACTGGAATGTGCAGTGCAAGGATGTCTGTTCTCTCTGTATTTATTTATAGATTCAATGCAATCCCAACCAAAATTTCACCATCATTTCTTTGAATTAAAATTGGTAAGCTAACTCTAAAGATTTTATGGCAAATCAGAGAATCTATAAGAGTCAAGACAATCTTGAAGAAGATCAAAGTTGGAGGATTTATGTCAAGTTACCAGTACTAATCATAAAACTCTATCATTAAAGCAGTATGATTCTGGCACAATGATAGACAAATAGATCACTGAGCAGGATAGTTAGTCCAGAAACATCTACACATATACAGTCAGTTGACTATCAATGAAGATGCATTTTGAAGAAAAGATTTTAAAAAATGAATTGAGCTGGATTAACTGAACTGGATTATCCATGTGGAAAAAACGAACCTTAACTCCTACCTTTCGCTATATACAAAATTAATTTCAGATGGATTTAATGTGCTTAATTAAATGTGGAATGCTTAAATGTAATATGCTTAAATATGAAAAGTAAAACAAAGGTTAAGCTTAACATAGGACAAGGTGTCCATGACCATGGGTTGAGCAAAGCTTTCTACTTGTTTTTTTATCATTTAAATTTTTATTATTTTTTTAATTGAAAGATTTTTTAAGCTCTACAGTGCTTTACAATTTTCAGAAGTTTCACACACATGATTTCATATAATCCCATAACCCCTTTTTAAAATCTAATACCCCTATACTGCCCCTGCCCTCTTCCTTCTCCACACTGGTAACCACTCCTTTGTTCTCTGTATCTGTTAGTCTGCTTGCTTTATTCACTAGTTTGTTGTATTTTTTAGATTCCACATAAAGGTGATATCATACAGTATTTGCCTTTCTCTTTCTTACTTTTTTCACTTAAGCATAATGAGCAAAGCTTTCTAAAAAGGACACAAAAGCACTAAGTATAAAGAAAAAGCTTGATAAATTGGGTCTTATTAAAAATTAAGACATTTTGTTCATTAAAATATACTATGAAGAGAGTTAAAACTCAAGTCATAGAGGGGAAAAGATATTTGAAATGTGTATATCTAGCAAAGAGCTTGTATTAATAAATAGTAGTGAAATAAAGAAATAAGAAGACAACCCAAAGAAAATGGGCAAAAGACTTCAGTAGGCACTTAAGAGGAATATATGCAAGTCATTAATATAAAAAAATACTCAACATCTTTAATTAACAGAGAAATGCATGTTATATCCACAATAACATAGCACTATTCACTTGCCAGAATGACTAAACTGAAAAAGACAAAGAACATATAACACCAGTTATTGGTAAGGATGTAGAACAACTAACACTCTCCCACACTGCTTGGAAATGTAAATTGGTACAACTACTTTAGAAAACTATTTGAAATATCTACTAAAGCTAAGCACATACCTCATGTCACAGAAATTTCAATTTTAGATATATAACCAACAGAAATACATACAGATGTTCACCAAAAACATGTACAAAACATTTATATTAACTTCATATGTTAGAGTATCAAACTGGGAATAACCCAAATGTCCATCAAACAACCCAAAATAAATTGTGATGTGTTCTGCAATGGAATATTTTGTAGCACTGGAAAAATATCAAACTATGGCAATAAGTAAAAATTTGGTTGACTCTTACAGATAAAATATTGAGCTAAAAAGCCAGACTCAAAGGGGTACATACTATAGGGTAATGTATGATTTCATTTATATAAAGTTTAATAACAAGTAAAGCTAACATATGGTGACAGAAGTCAGAATATTGGTTGCCTTTGGAGGAATAATAACTGAGGATGATTGAGAGGGGATAGAGGGAGGCTTCTGGGGTGCTGGTAATGCTCTCAGTACTGATCTAGGTGATCATCTAGGTGTGTTGAATTCATAAAAATTTGTTAAGCTGTGCACTTACTGTATGTATATATGGTGCTCTTTAATGTATGTATATTTCAATATAAAGGTTTACCGAAAAGTAAACCTCTCTAAGCATCTTCAGTTGTGACTTCAAACCATTTCAAAACATTAGGTTTTTGAGCCTGTTTTGAAAGAACATTTCCTAGTGATACATTTTATGGTTAGCCAGTTGAAAGATTATACCTATTGTGTACCAATTGTCAGATTATAGCTATTACTTGGAAAACAGGCCACAATTCTTGATGTCATCTTTATTACAGCCCTTCAATTTATAAAGATCAAACTAGTTATTTTATTACTATTTATAATGTGAATCATCAGCAATATTTCTACAGGCAGGTCTAAACATAATGCAAGATTTGTCATTAGTTTGGTTCTCAGCAAACTCATGGTGATTCTGAACTGATCTTTGTAGCTTAAGGAAGTCTCCATTTTGGTAAGGAAGTGGTTCTGGCTTAGCTTCAAGGAGCTGAGTGCATTTATCTTGGCCCTGAGGCATCAAAGGCAGTTTGGTTGAGTTTGGCTGTGTGCATGTGTGTTTTGCCTGCTACTGTTCATTTTGGGTCACTGGGAAACAAAATCCTACTTAATTTTAGTTTTTTTTAAATGGCTATTTTAATGACTAGAACCCTGGATTGTATCTTTGAAATAACATGATTAAAGGTTTGTAGGAAAAATATTAACTTCTTACAACCATGCCCATCATTACTAGCTAGTGTGTCAGTGTGCAGTTCACAGGACTAACCACACCAAGTCTTTAAACAAAAGTTCATGCAGTTTGAGTGAGCAAGGGAATTGAAAGTCATTGTTCCTGTGAAAGAAGACTTGGAAAAGAGGGGGGTGTTAGAGAAGGTACTGTCTTCTTCTTCTTGGGGGCAGGAAGTGGTTAGCCTTATAGTTTAAATAAATCTATTAAACTATGTGTGTTTTATTCGATGCAAACACAAATAAACATAATAAAGCCAATGGTAGAGCAAACAGATTGTCAGCAGACACTTTTCTGAGGACAGCACAATACAGCCTTGTTGCTCATTGGCTGAGAGTATTTTATCTCTAAAAATGGATGGCCAGTCATGAGTAAAAGCAAGTAATAACTGCTTTTCAGTAATGCAAATATATATATTCTTTTAAAATATAAAACTATTTCCAAGATGGAAAGTTCTATAATAAAACAGTGACATAACAAGTCATGCTAAATTAAGTACGTATGTATACACACACACAAGCACAAACACATGCGTAGTATTCTTCTTATTTTTTCTTATTTATTGTTTCAAACTTTAATACTAGAGATTTCCTGTAAAGGATCTGGTTCAACTTGGACCAAACTCCAACCCCAGAGTCTGTGGTAGTTCAAAGCTTCCCCATGAATTAGCCCTTTACATACTTCACAATGCTTTATTTGTGTTTAAAGTTTATTCCCTTTTCCGTGTTTCCCTCCAAAAAGCCAATCATACCCCAAATTCCTGAGCTTTGAAACCTCCTTGCAGAAGAGAGAAGTCATAATAAATGCTATCACTCTCTCCTCCTTACTTGGTCTTCTGCCCTCTCACTGGCCCCACTTGTGCTCAGCTGCTTGCCAAAGGCCAACTGCTTTCTGCCTAAAACTTTGCCTCTTGTACATGTTGCATATATATGTATTTTCCCTTTCTACCATTTAAATTTTGTTATAGAGTTTTTTCTTGAATAGAAGTTGTCAACTTTTAAGTAGTTTAGTTTTGGTAGTCTTTCCTTCTATGTTTCTTGGCTTTCTTTCAATATTCTTGCTAACCCCATGGTGATGATAAAAGTTATACTCTATTTAGTGCTACTAATTTTATGGTCTTAAGGTTTATAACTTTAATTCACCAGGAATGTATTTATTTATTCATATTTTTATGCTATAAAATAAGAATAATTTTTTTCCAGATTCAGTGATTTTTATTGAATAGTCAATCATTCCCTCTTATTTGAAATGTCCTCTGTATCATGTATTAAATTTCTACGTATGTATATGTGTGAGTTTACACACATACATCTGTTTCTGTACTTTGTATATAGTGCCCATTAATCTCCCAGGATTTCACTGGAACTAGAGGAGAAATGGAAGTCACCTTGAGATCCTGAGCAGATGGGAGACAGGAGTGAGGAGAGGCAAGATGTTTCAGTGTAGACATTTTAATTTTTTTTTAAATTTGAACTACGTGAATGTGTTAAAAATTCAAGAAGTTAACTTGAAGATATAAACTGCACAAAGTTTCAGTGTTGCTTTGGTTATTTTTTTCTATTTCCTCAATCATTATTTTTATTTTAAATTTCTTATTGATTGCTTCAGAATTATTTCTTTAAAAATGCTGAGTGTATGTGTGTGTCTGTGTGTGTTACAACATTGCATTTGAAAGTGTAGAGTTAAATACAAATATACATTTTCAAAAGTCATTGTTTAGATTCTGATGTTCATCCATTAGCAACTTTATAATTTTGAAGGACTGGAATATTTTTAGGGTGGTTTACTTGGCATAGCTAAGAAGAAGTGTTGCTGGAATTATTCACTAGGGCTTTGGCTTTCTATATATGCTCTCTTTCATTTGCATATTGCCTCAAGGGAATTAATATTTGACTACACAAAGTCTGACTCAGACCACGTGGGCCATCTGGAAGAGGAGTTTCACTAGTCAGTCACTCAGTGACTGAAATGGGAGAAAAAATCGAAAGCCAAGTGTAGGTTAACTTTGAGTCTCTTACATGGAAATAACCCAGACTGAAGAATCTTTACAAATAGGCAGTGAATTCTGCTATTATAAGAAGAATGGGTTTCCTAGTTTCAGAATCACCTCTGGTTCTGCATGTAGTTTATAATATTCTACTTTATAATATTTTCTATTTAATAAAATTTTTATTGGGGAATAGAAAAGTATGTAGTTATTATGCTACAAGTTCATACCACTTGTTTATATGCTGCCTATCATATAGTAAATATTATTTTTAGATAAGCAAATGATCTGAATTTTGGCTATTCATAGAAAATATTCTTTATCAAACTAGAACTTACTTTTTCACTCTAGTAATTGAACTGGAAAATGTGATTTGGAGAAGAGTGTGATAATTATCACATTAAAGTGATAATTTGTTTTATGTCTTTCTGATTTCAATGATGTTTAATAGCATCCTCTCTATACCTACTAGTATGTGGGTGTGACTCCTGAATTTCTTTTAGACATATTTGTCCAAATAAGAGTCTGCAAGTTTTTGGCTGTGATCTCTTTATGGCTGGTGCATATTTATAGAAATCATTTCTCTTTCTACTTCGTTTAACCAATATCTAGGTATTCTGTTGATAATGGATATTGCAAACAATTAAAATTCTATTATATAGGGTAAAAGCAGATCTAAGATTATTCTAAGTTTTTAGCCACCTCAACATTTATGCAGTACCGGTATAGTGGCAAAACTACCAAATTTTTTGATATTGTTACTAACCCTTTCCCATTTTAGTTTTTTCGTTTGTTTGCTTGTTTCCTTATACTAAACGCTATTTACTAGAACCACAGGTGACTTCCGGTTCTGCTCCTTACCCTAGGTGGACCTGATCCTCTGGGGAGATAGGAATAGCAGACCACTTCCCAGAGGGTACTCTAAGACAGTGTTTCTTCTGCCTTTTCCCAGACTCAGACAGTGATGCTGAGGAATGGATCAGGTGCAGTGAATGTGCAGCTACATAATATGTTACTCAACAGACTGGTCAGTAGTGGTGGGAGAACCTCTATATCAGTTGGACTCAGATACCCTCTCAAATTGTGCAGGCTCATGGTAACCCTTTGATACATAACCAGAATTATTCATCAGTACCTCTTGATCTGCCTTACAGAGGCCTCCCAAACTCTTCCTGTCTTTTCTCCAAGGTAGAGATAACTAGACCACTTGAGATTCTACCTCTAATTACCACTGGCTTTATTTGTATGTGGGTTTTTAACTTTTATTAGCATTGGTGGAAATCCCACTGCCAGGAACTCTGGGAGGAGAGCATGCATAATTCCATCTCTGTTTTGACTCTTCCATTTGGTCACACTCCAAATTTGGTTCACCTCACTTTTGGAAATGTAGAGTTTCCTCATTCTTATTTTTGTCTGTTTCTCCATAGTTCTCTGTGTGAACTCCCTGCCCACATTCCTCTGAAACCGCTGGCTTCCCGCATTCTGTTTATGCTACACCCTGACACCTCCACTTCTTCCAGGGATGTGTTCTGCCTCTGAATGATACTACCCATCCGGCACCACCACTTTAGCCCCAGATCTCTCAGAACTATTGCCGTTGCCTCCAGAGTGCTCTCCTCTTCTTTCTTTGCTCTCTGCTTTCCTGTTTCTTCCTGACAAATAACTTTTCTTGAAATACTTCTTTCATTATGTCACTTTCCAAGGACCTAAATTGTTTTTTGTTACTCATCAAATGAAAACCAAATTCTTGTGTGTCAAAGATTGATGTGACTTCTGTGCTCCAGTTAGTCCAGGCTATTTAATGTTCCTCAACCTCTCCCCATTCATCTATATCTATAAACCACTCTCTTACTTTTTATTGAGATAAATCCCACATCTGTTCCTACTCATATCTCTCCCATGAAATCTTCTTTAATAACTAAGTCTTTATTCCATAGCTTTTCCCATCTTAATTCTAAAAGCATTGAGTCTGTACCGCATAGTTTAAAACCCTTTTAGCTTTATATGGTTATTTTATGCTGCATCTGTTAGGAAGTGCATTTGGTGACTTGCAAGAGACCTGAATATAGTGGCTTGAATATGACAGATATTTATTTTTCATGTTATGAGATGTCAGGAGGTAGGGGTTTCACAGTTGCCACTCTGGCTCCTTATGGCTCTCCATTCTGCTGTCCCTCAGGTCTGGTCCTCAACTAAATGATATAAAATGCTCAGTAGCTCCAGCAAGAAGAAGGAAGGACATAAATGGCCAGCTTATTTTAAAAAGCTTTTCTGGGAGCACTGCCCAGTGAAAGGCCACCATTTTTGGTTTTTTTGGATTTTTTTTTGCGGTACGCGGGCCTCTCACTGTTGCGGCCTCTCCCGTTGCGGAGCACAGGCTCCGGACGCGCAGGCTTAGCGGCCAGGGCTCACGGGCCTAGCCGCTCCGCGGCATGTGGGATCTTACCGGACTGGGGCACGAACCTGTGTCCCCTGCATCAGCAGGCGGACTCTCAGCCACTGCGCCACCAGGGAAGTCCAAGGCCACCATTTTTTACAAGGAAAGCTGGGAAATGTAATCTTGAAGACATTTGCATTATTCCCCTCCCCCAAATGTAAGGATTCTGATAGTAGGGAGGAAGGGAGGATGGTTACTTTGGGGCACCTGTCAGTCTCTGTGACACATGCATAAATGTGAGGCTTCCACATCCACCTAGTTCCAGGGACACAGCTAGTGTCTGGTGTCTGCTTCACCTTCCTTAGCAGTGGTAAAGTAAGTAAATTATAAACGTTCAACAAATCAGGATGTACCCCTTAGGTCAGGAAGAGTATTTCCTTTTTATTTTGTCTCATACTCTTTATTCTTTTCCCAGAAATATGTACAAAAAGAGATAAATTCTTTTAAAGATATAGGAGATAAATGTGAAACTTGTTCATTTATGAACATTATGTTTTGTTCTGTTGAAAAAACACAATTATATAGGTACATCTGGATTTTGATGCTAGACTACTGGATTGTAACATTCAACAAATGTCTAATAAATACTCCTCAGCATGGCACACAATTCCAGGTCTATATAACAAACAGATTTTTGGACATATGTCTTAAATTTGCAATCTTTGGGGGCAACTAATACAGTGGTTTGTTAACCCAAGTAATCTGTCTGTGTATTCTTATCAGAATTTAAATAAAGAATATGCAAGATAAATATTTGCTATTATTTGTGATGCTATTGTGGGTGGCCATTAGGAGCATGTCTGCTTCAACTGAAGGGTGTTTTCCTACTTTTGTCAGACACAAAGCAAGGCTCTTTTTGTCTCCTGATCACAGCTCTAATTTTCCCAGCTGGATGAATTCACCAAGTTGAGAATCTGAGAGGCCTTAACATTAGCAGAATCTACAAAGCGCTAGAGGGGCACAAAACCTACATAGAAAACGTTAGCTCTCCAGGCTTGGCGGTGTGGTTGCTACAGCTACCAAGCTGCTGATTTCTCTGCTTCGTGTTCACGTGGGAAGAGAAGCTCTCAAGGTGACAGGGGCTTCATTATATAACTGACATTGCAATTCGCTTGCTTTTTTTTTTTTTTGCGGTACTCGGGCCTCTCACTGTTGTGGCCTCTCCCGTTGCGGAGCACAGGCTCCGGACGCGCAGGCTCAGCGGCCATGGCTCACGGGCCCAGCCGCTCCGCGGTACGTGGGATCCTCCCAGACTGGGGCACGAACCCGCGTCCCCTGCATCGGCAGGCGGACTCTCAACCACTGCGCTACCAGAGAAGCCCTAATGTTTGCATTTTAATCTACTGTGCCCGGTTCTAAGTAGGACTTTTCTTTGGGAATACTCAGCTAGGTGGGGGATGGGTAGACCGAGTTTTATACAATCAGGAGGGCAGATCATAGAGTGTAATTATGATATTTTTTTCTCCCTGAACTTTGCAACCATTCATACCTTGGCTTGAACCGATGTTGGGGCGAGCTGCATTGCTGCATGTGCCACAAGAGAATACAAGAACCATTGTTCCATATATATATAAACACTATACGAGCCAATTTTAAAATAGCAATTAAGATGAAATCACATCAGCCTGTCCTTGGTGAAGTTTAAGTAGATATCCAAGTATAATTAACTGGTGAATCATTCTGAAGCCTTAAAGTTCTTACTTAATGATCTTTAAACACAGTCTCTAAAATATTAATTGCAGATGAATAGGCTGTGCTTAAAACCAAATCATGTACATAATGTAATTGACATATGACCTTCTCTAGGGGAAGTTGCATAGTGACAGATATATAAGAATGTGTTAACAGTGTATTAGCAGTTTATATATTTCCATTTCTTTTCATAAATATATGTGTCATTGATGATAAAGAGGTCTCTAAATTCCCTCCACTTTCTTTTCCCCAATCTCAGTTTTGGAGAGAATGTGACTTTTGTAACTTCTCTTTTATAGAAAGGCATTATCAATAGCAAAACCCTGTTTTTTTCCTTTGTTTGTTTTAGGTTAAGAAGGAAAAGCTAAAGCACTGTTTCTGAAATTTAATTAATTTTTCTTTGCTGGAAGAAGGCATGCTTGACCACTCTTTGCAGTTCTTTAACAGCCTCTATCAGACCTTCTGAGTGGGAAGGGAATAATTTTTTGGAGCACCTATTATGTTTTCTCTTACTTTGTGTACATTGTCTTATTTAATATAGCACTATTAAGTATTATTAATTTATTTTACAAATGAAGGTAGAAAGAAGATTTTCGTATCCATAATCACAAAGCCAATAAATAAGAGAGACATAATGGTCTTTCTAACAGAGACTTGGGTCTTTCTAATCCCCAAACCCACATTCTTTTCATCAACTTGGGGAGACATACTGTGCCAGAATGACTTAAATGTGGAGAGATAGCATGGTCTAATTCTCCTTTGTTTTAATTTTTAACAATCATTAAATTACCTACAAGAAGTTTTACATAAGCATTGTTAAATATAAATCTATATTATACTAGATGCTGATTTTTATCCCTAGCAACCATTTCCCCTGTCCTGCCTCAAAGACCTTCAGTTTTCTTTGGAGGATCCTTGTGGGTCCAGGGAAGCTAAATTTAACCCTGGTTTCAAGGGTGTGTCATGTGACCCAGGCTAAGCCAATCAGAGCTTTCTTTTTCTCTGGCCACAATGATTAGTTTAACAATTGAGCATGGAACCATAGCTCATCTAATCAGTATGAATCTCAAGACTTCCTTTGGAATGCTGGAGCGAAGGTGCTTCTGTTGGTTAAGATAGTGTAGATTTTTACTTTCCAGCCCCTTTGACTTTACACTAGGCCATATGAATTACTTTGGCCAATGACATACAGGAGGAAATCATGTGTGCCATGTCTGAGTAGGACCGTTAAGAACCCTCATGTATTTCCACTATATTCTTTTTTCCCCTGCACTGTCACAACACTGGCAATATCCCAGATAGGGGCTCCTCCATCAGCCTGCATCCTGCAGTGAAGACTGTGTGACCCAGCCACAGTTGACCTCCAGTGGAAATGTATAGTGAATTGAAAATAATTTTTTGTTGATGTAAGCCATTGAAATCTGGGAGTTGTTTTATTCTGCAGCATAACATAGCAAAAACGGTAAGGTGTGGTGGTAAGGCTGGAACTGCTGCAACCACTTTTGCTGCATGAAGTCAGCTGAACAGCAAAGCTGACATAAGAGGGAAGCAGAGTCAGGAAAATCATAAAGACAGGCAGAACTCTGATGATATCATATACCCTTGACTCATGGCTGCAGTCATTTCTGCACCTGAAAATTGTATTTAAGTGAATCAATATATTTGCTTAAGACAATTTTAGTTGGGTTTTCTGTTACTTGCAACCAAAGCAAATGAATTGCTTTATGTATCATACTATAAATTTCACTAAATTTTCCCTCAACAGACATCCAAAATATAGCCTTGAAATCAGCCCAAGCAGTTTAGGTTATAAGGTCCTGGAAGTCACTAGCTAGATCAATGTTGACAAAGGAAGGAAGCCACTCAACAGGCAAATTTAATATGCAAGTAGGTAGGTGCCAAATGAGAACTATAAGATTGCTATACTAGTAATAAGATTGAAGTTATTTTTTCAAGGATAAGTGAAGAGTTTACATTTTCCAAAATAATGCCTGTTTATTTTCATTTATTTATTTGGTTTTGGCCGCACCGCGCGGCATGCGGTGTCTTAGTTCCCTGACCAGGGATCGAACCCGTGTCCCCTGAAGTGGAAGCACGGAGTCTTAGCCACTGGACCATCAGGGAAGTCCAATAATGCCTGTTAAAAAATGTTTAAGTGAAGATTTCTGAAGAGAAGGGTTAGGGGGAAGGCACAAGGGGTCATGGAGTTACGTTCTGAAAGACCTTGGCCAAATTACCATAAAGGGTCTAAAATCATTGGATTTTTTTCTCCAGTAGAAAAAAAATTGAAACTAAGTAAACTGTGACAGATAAGTCACAGATAACAACAAATGGGACATGTAACACTCGCAAAGTTGTTGTGAGAGTTTTCCCTTGGAAGAGTGAGTACCTTGTTCTCAAATGCTGCTACTCAAGAGCAGAGAGGAAACTTCCTGTTGAACTTCCTGAAATGACAGAATGGAGTTAAAACCGAGCCTTACCAGAGCCAGTTTTTCTATTCCAAAAGAGATAATTAGTAAGGTCAGAACACTTTCCCTCTATGAAATAGTCATCAGCTTATGGGAAGAAATTTCTGTGTCAACCCCCAAAATGTGAGTGGACTTTTGAAAGCAATAAATGGTACAAGTAGAGTGCTGAAACCAAAAACTAAATAGTAATATTCTTAGTTAGAATATACCATGATAGTAAAACAACAAGAACAAAAATTTAAAATACAGTAACTTTGAATAGTCTCTGTGTACTGAAATTAATTTTTTACTTTGTTTTATTTCTTACTTGTTGAAAAAGTTTTGTTCCCACCTCTGTCCTCATCAGACCCATTTTCTTCTGTCACTAGCAGGTAAATGTATTACTAATTGTTGAATATCTTCCCAGAATTTCTTTATGCAAAACCAAGGAAATGCACATATGCATTATTATTTTCCCTCTTTCTTCCATAAAATATAGCACACTATAGACTGTTCTATGTTCTGCTATTTTCACCTAATGATATCTCTTGGAGATCTTTCCTTATCAGTAGTACATCAAGAATTTTGTCATTTTCTCTTACATCTGCATAGTATTTCTCACAGCATGCATGTACAGTAATTTATTTAGCCAGCTCCCTATTGATGGAAAGCTGGATTCTTTCCAATTTTTTACTATTACACTCAGTCCTTTTGATAACCTTTAAATATTTTGCTTCATACATATTCATTGCTTATTTTCAGAGAATGAAAATAAAGCCAAGCCCTAAAATAGAGTCATCCTTGATTTTGGCAATCTTCTAAATCTGAGGATTCACTTGTGTTATTTTTACTACTTAAAGTTACTAATTTATTTCTTCACTGTCCCACTCATTTAGCTAAGAAAAAGTGGCTTTTATTTATAAATAAATATAAGGTACCTAGATACTTGGAAAGAAGGGACAATATCTCATATATCTTCGTAGGGCTATCCTAGGACTGCTGCAGAAATGTTGCTTCCAACAAGAATTATAGAAGAAAAACTTCCCTTGTGGCGCAGTGGATAAGACTCCATGCTCCCAATGCAGGGGGCCCAGGCTCGATCCCTGGTCAGGGAACTAGAGCCCACGTGCATGCTGCAACTAAGGAGGCTGCCTGCCGCAACTAAGGAGCCCACCTGCTGCAACTAAGACCCGGTGCAACCAATAAATAAATAAATATTTAAAAAAAAAAAAGAATGATGGAAGAAAGGGCCATTTCCGTAAGAGTCATGTAAATAACATATCAGAGCCCTGGAAAAACTTGGCTTCCTCATCTTGACCTCCATATTTAATCCTGATGATTTATTTTCCGAATTGATTCTCACATGCATTCCTTCTCATATATTCCTTTTCCCTCTGTCTACATTCTCCAGAATGATTGCTTTGTCACCAGTGACCTTTTTATTCCATCCTATGTGCATTCTGTTGCTGATGTATCACTTTAAAATATCCCATTTGTTGTATAATACCTCTGTCAATTCTTCCTTTTTGTTGTTGCTGTTGTTTTCTCAAGGAATTCTTTGGGTAATTACTTTAATGGAATTTGGTTTTTGATAATTTATCCCCCCACTTCCCACCCCAAGCACTCAATGGGAAATTCAAAACATGGGTAACATTTTGTTTCGAATTTTGATTTCTTTTTCCCCTTCTTAATTACAAACTGCCTGAATATGAATTAAATCAACATTGTTAAATAATATATTTTTATAGGTCAGTGTCTTTACAAGAGGCCAATGTCCCCAACTCTGCCCACAGTCTGAGCTCTCCATTTCCCTCTTACTGACAACAGTGGCTTCCTTGAGTCACCTTTCCTGGCTTCATTTGTTGACATCATCACCAACTCTTCTCAGTGACTCCACTCTCCAGACCATGCTCTCTATTTGTCAGGGAGATCCCTGGATCTTTTTTAGAATCCTGTAGCTCCTGCCTTCAAGTATTACTTTGAAGAGAAAAGCATGAGTGGAGGCTGGGAGGTACGCTCTACTTTCTTTTCTCAGTAATGCTATTTAATTCATTGCTTGATTCATTACCATCTTCATTTTTTCTCTTTCTGCCTGTATTTTTGTTCCCTGGTATATAAACTCCTCTCCTCCATGGGTCTCTGTGTAAGGAGTTTCTTCTGCTGCTGCTTTTATCTGCCTTCCAGAATTCTGGAAGCAAAGTTCTCCAAAATGTAAAAGACCTATTAATACACTAGGAACAGTTTATCGGTTTAGTTTGTTTAATTATAGTCAGAGGTAAGTCAATATTACTACAATCCCTCTTTTAAAAAATACATTGAGATTTCAGTTGGTTTAGCATGGTTCTACATAATTCCTTAGTCACTTGCTAGTTGCTTCTTTTTCTTAAGTTTTTATTATTTTACAGTGCTGTGTTTCAGGTGTACAGCAAAGTGATTCAGTTATATTCAGAATATATTCAGATACAGAATATATATATATATATATATATATATATATATATATAGGCTTTTTTCTTTTTAAGATTCTTCCTCCTTATACGTTATTACAAAATATTGAGTATAGTTCCATGTGCTATATAGTAGTAGGTCCTTGTTGGTTATCTGTTCCCCACCCCCGTTTCCCCTTTGATAACAGTAAGCTTGTTTTCTATGTCTGTAAATCTATTTCTGTTTTGTATATAAGTTTATTTGTATCATTTTTTTAGATTCCACATATAAACAGTATCATATTATATTTGTCTTTCTCTGTCTGGCTTACTTCACTTCGTATGATAATCAATAGTAATTAAGAGGTCTGATTTTGTATTTGTGCAATTTTGCATAGATATTTATATAACAGTCACAAGACTACAGTCACCTTAACATGTAGAGACTGTATGTTTTTACAGGCCTGCAAAAGATAACACTACTGGTTTATGAGTTCAAACTAGTTTTCCGATGTAAGTGAGAAGAAACAAAAACATGGTTTTTCCCAGTGATTATAGTCAGCTTACGATGATTAATCCTCCAAAATATTACTATTTGGGCAGTGGGATTTTGAAGAGAAGAGCAAAAGACAGGAGAAATAGAAAATATTCAGCAACAAAGAGAGAAGAAATTATGTTTAACCAGTTCATGATACTCAAATCGTTGTTAAACTGCTGGCCTGCATGATATTCTAAGGCTGATTACTCCCTCCCCAGGAGGATATTATAAACAAGGATTTACGATCAAAATATTTTTTATTTGACTGAAGGCTCATTTGCCAAGCCTGGAGATCAGAGGTGTGGAGCAGATGGGGAAAGCAACCTGTTTCTCTGCCTTTAAGGAACTGGCTGTGGAGGAAACGCAGCAAGTGGGATGGAAATGTCACTTGAGCCCTGAAGCTCTGGTAAATATCAGGAAAGAAGACAATACCAATCACCCAGCCCACAGCTCACAAAGCCACTCTCTCTTCCAGCAGGCATTAAATATTAATGACCATTTTATAAGGAGGGGCAGGAATGGCTCTGGCAGGAGAGATGCCCACCCATGTGGGTTGTGTTGGATTTTCGACAGCGGCACATTTCATAACTTTTCCCGCCCGTTCCTTTTATCCCTCTGAGAATCTTCAGCCTGAAGGTAATGAAACACTTCCTTTATCACTCGGTGTCATTGAAATATTTATCTGATTTTTTTGAATAAAAGAGTACAGCACCAACAATAACTCTGTCCCTACGTATCCTCAGACTTCAAAAGGAAAAAGGAAGCTTATTGAATAAATTAATACCAAGACATTTGGCAGTCAACTTTACAAATAACAAAAAACACTGTGATAAGTTGCAGCCTGTTTACAGCATGTAAACTCAAGCAGGATACTTAGCATGGGACCCAAACAGAAACAATTGGCCTTTGGAGTAATCATTTAGATATCGATTAAGTTTAAAAGGTTTTTTTTCACACATTTGAGCATTTCTAAATACATTCTTGTCACCTTGCTGATTCAAAGTGGAGTCACTGAAGGTAATGTGGATTCATTAAGGCAATTTTCTCAGGACCCATTTTGGTCCATCCTTTTGTCTCAGGTTTTATTACCTGGTGAGTACAAAGCAAATAAAAGCCTAAATGTAGGTGGCTCCTAATTTCCATCTGCCTGGCTGCAAGTAGGTTAGTCTTTTGCAGAAAAACCCTCACCAAGCACTTCCTGGAGGAAACACAGGTGACAGCACGAGTCCAAAAAGTGAGCCCTTGCCCTCACTGATTGCCGTGGGAAGTCACCTAGAGACTTTGCCATCAAGTCCCAACAGGGACACAGGCTCTGAGCTAAAATTGTGTCCTGGTTGCCATAACTGTTGTTCTGATGCCACTGAACTGGACAGTCAATGCCCAGTCTCAGAAATCCAGGGAGATGAGAAGGAGAACACTTGTTCTATGTTCGCCTCACTGAGGAGTGAGGGTAGGGAAATGTTATCCCAGGGTTGGTCGAGCTCCTAATCATTTTGGGGTTTAGTGAGACAGTTCTCTCAATGCACATACAGCCCCTGCCGTCCACAGTGCACATGTACCCAGGATGGCTGAGGTGGAACGAGCCCCCGTCCAAGCTGTGCTAGAAGCATCTGTTATTGTCCACTAAGTTGTTACGGTTTAGTTCACTCTGCAATTTCATCTTTCTTTCTCGAGAGTCCCTTTCAGGGGTCTCCACTGCTTCTCCTTTAATCTCTCTTTAGTCACGGTCTCCTTAGACTGCTATACAGGCCTCAACATCATTTGTGCTCAGTTCTAAGTGTTTATTCTAGAAAGCTTTCTAGCACCTATTGTGATTTTGTGGCTGTCAGGCACTGCAGAGAGGAGCATGGCTGTAGTCTGTTGGCCAGGAGAGTTCCTTCTAAGACCAATTGTACAATGATTGCTTCTTACATTACTAAAAGTACAGAAAAAGAATGATAATTTTTGTCTTCCACAAATTTTATGTATCGTAAAGGATATATATTTTTATTGTTTTATTTTGTATTATTATTATTACTTTTTTTTTTTTTTTTTTTTGCGGTATGTGGGCCTCTCACTGTTGTGGCCTCTCCTGTTGCGGAGCACAGGTTCCGGACGCGCAGGCTCAGCGGCCATGGCTCACGGGCCCAGCCGCTCCAGGCATGTGGGATCTTCCCGGACCGGGGCACGAACCCGTGTCCCCTGCATCGGCAGGTGGACTCTCAACCACTGTGCCACCAGGGAAGCCCTATTTTGTATTATTTTTAATAAATTTTATTTTTATAGCAGTTTTAGATTGACAGCAAAATTGAGGGGAAGGTACAGAGATTTCCTGTCTACACCCACACATGCATAGCGTCCCCTGTTATTGACTTCTCCCACCAGAGCAGTACATTTGTTACAATTGATGAATCTACACGGATACATCATAATCACACAAATTCCATAGTTTATATTAGGGCTCACTCTTGGTGGTGTACATTCTATGGGTTTGGACAAATATATAATGACATGTATCCACTATTATCATACAGAATATTTTTACTGCCCTAAAAGTCCTCTGTGCTCTGCCTATTCATCCCTCCCTCCTTCCTAGTCCCTGGCAACCACTGATCTTTGGATTGTCTCCATAGTTTGCCTTTTCCAGACTGTCATATCATTAGAATCATTCATTATGTAGCCTTTTCAGTCTGGCTTCTCTCACTGAGAAGTATGCATTTAAAGTTTCTCCATGCCTTTTCATGGTTTCATAGCTTATTTCTTTTCAGCACTGAATAATATTCCATTGTCTGGATACATCACAGTTTATCCATTCATGTCTCATAAAGGATATTTACATTTATAAATTAATAAATTTGAATGGAGTCACAGAAAGTTACATAGATTTTACAAGACAGTGTTCTCTGCATCCATGTTTCTCTATCCCTACTGTATTTTCCCAAATAATATCTCTGTTTTTGTTGTTTTCCTTCCTTGGTGGTGGTTGCATGAGGTTTTTATGTAACCAAAATTGTATTGGTATGGATAGAATTAGGTTCAGTCTGTTTTCAAGTTTTCTTAACTTTCTTTTTCCAAGGTTATTGCTACCCATGTTACTCTGAGAAGGAACTTAAAGTAGATAGAGACAGTGGCACATGCCTGTTTCAGTGGGCACTTAGGTGTTCCTTTCTCTCCTGTCTGCTTTAGACTCAAGGGAAGGGAGGGAGATGGGGAAGAAAAGAAGGAAGGATGGGGAAGTCATTAATTGATTCTGGCCCATTTGATATTGGCAGAGAAATGAGTGTTTTCTGAGTAGCAGGAGATGTGTGAGGATATTTAGGCTGGTGAGACAGACAGCAGAACCACTCTCCATTCTGGTATGGAGAATGGTTTGAATCACTGTTCTGCCTTGGACTGCTTACGTGAAGTGTTTCTCATTCAACTGATCATGTTTGTGACCTGAGACAGTGATAACAGAAGCTGGGATGATGAGTTCCAGCTGTCAGACCCTTTACCCAGGTGAGTTTTCTAGACTCAGTCTGCTTCATGGGGATGTCTCACCAACCTATGCCGTTTGGCATTCTGATTTGAGGTATAAACCTTTCTTAGTATTAAAGGTATTTTTTCCTCTGAACAAAACTTTCACTTTAAGCTCTAACATTTTTAGCTGATTTATTTATTTAGTTTTTGCTTATCCTCTTTTTTTTGTTCTTGTTGGGTGTTGCATGGCCTGAGGGATCTTAGTTCCCCGACCAGGGATTGAACCCGGGACCACGGCAATGAAAGCACCGAGTCCTAACCACTGGACCACCAGGGAACTCCTTTTTTTGCTTATTCTAAATGGAATTTTTGGGGTGTTGGGAGATTTATATTTTCATTATATAGTATTTTGATTAATGAACATACCTTTGATCTTTATAATCATCAGACAGTAATGCATACTTACGTTTAATATTTCCATAACATTCCTGAATCATGTGAAATCATTAGAAAGCACTAAAGGTGGTTGAAGGGGGAGAGGTCTCTCAGGAATGAGCCTTGTCCCCAAAACAATTCTGTCCCACGTTCCATGCATTTACCTTGCCTCTTTGCCTACAACTCAAATAGGATTTGAGATTTCATCCATTCATCTTGCTGCTTTGCTGTTTAACCATTATATGCACAATTATATGGGGATTATATTAACACTTTCTCAAGTAAAATCTCATGCATGGAAGAATGGGAGGTAAGGGTCTTGATTAGCTAGTGATCTCTTATTGAAATGCCCACGGTCGCGAGACCCCTCCACAAGACCACCAGAGACAAGAGTCAAAGCCAAAAGGCAAGGGTCATTTATTGCAGGTTCGAACCTGGACCTCCGCGCACTTGTTGCCGGTGCCGCTAAGAGGTCCCGATGGAGTTTAGTACAGCTCTTTTATAGACAGGTACAAACAAGCTCGGGACCTTCTGCGGGGCTTTCCAGGGGTGGGGAGTACTGATTGGCTAACTTTTAAACAAAGACACTAGTCACTGATTGGTTAACTTTTAAACAAAGACACTAGTCACCGTCTGATTGGTTGGATGGTTGCAAAAGGAGGTTCGGCAAGCATAGTTACAGAAGCGAGAGCGGCTGGTTAAGTTTCGGTTTCCTGAGGCTTTGTTTCTCAATTAGAAATACTTAAGATGGGGCCATAGTTACAAACAGTACAAACAGGAAGATCGATGCAATCCTAGCAGCGCTACGGCCTAACGGCAGGGCATCAATTCAGTCCTATTTCTACCAAAGTAGAACATAGCCCTTCATTATGAAATGCCAGAATTCACCTCAGATGAACATTTTTTTACTATGCCCGTCTTTGTGATAGTCTTACTCTACCCCAAAGGCTAGAATCAACCCCTCTCTATGTTTTGTTTTTTTCTTAATTACTTTTTTGCAAACCTAGATACTAGTAGCCACAGTTTCATAACCAAAGTTTATTGTCATATCTATCCACTAGGGGGGTCCCATTTAATAATCAATTAAATGATCTGTGGTACATGGAGCCCTGGTTTCACAATATTGTCCTTCTTTTTAGGTATATGTAAAAGTATATATCAATCACTTTTGAGTAAACCATGAACTTAGAGCATTGGACCCCAAAAAGAGATCCCCAGCTCTAGTCCTTTTAAGTTAATAAGGATTTTTTTTTTAGGATTGCTCTGAAGTTTTCCTAAAGCTCTTAAAAACGTTTGCTAATTTAAACTAATCCCTAACTTGCCATATGGAATTTAGCTTCCTCAGTTTAGGTTTCTCATCAACAAAGCTGACTGAAAATATATAAACAGCCAGAATGCAGAATAAATTTATCATTGTATCCCTCTCTACTACCACCATCCTATCTTGGCAACAAAATTAAGGGAAAGAGTGTATTGATTTTTCCGTAATGACAAAGTAAATAATTTCACAACTTTGGTTTACCAGTATTGGGGATATAAAATTCATTCAGTCATTAATCAGAGATGTGTTGTGCACTTCTTATGTGAACAGATGGCCTTAAACTCAGATTTAGACTTTAACCAACATGTTTATTCTCTGAGGTCACTGTCATGTTTGCCCCATAAATTCCTCTCCTGGAGCATAACCCCATGGGTGCCCAACTACACCCCTGCCCAAGTACACGTCTCTGTAGAATGTTGCTAGAATGGGGACTGTGTGCACCCATGGATTCTCTGCCTGTCATTTCTGGGTGGCACCAAGTGACATTTCCTAGTAAACATTTTGTAGGACAATGGCTATTAAATAGAGAAACCTGAAATCAAACTCAGGTCCGTGTGTGGCACCAAAGCTCCTAACAGCTGTGTTATAACCCATAACTTCTACAACTCTTGTGGATTAAGTGAGATATAATATGAAATACTTCCGTGCCTGACAGAAATTTTCCTTAGTTTAAAAATAACTATTAATTATTATTCTAGCTTCATAGTATAACTACAAAATCAATATTGCTAGATACTGTTTTAATACAAATTAAACAATAGAATTTTATGAAAAGTGCCAGCTTTTCTCTGCCCTGGTTTTGGTATTGCCAAGATTGCTAAAGGAAGAAAGAGCAGGTTTTCATGAAGTTAGTTATCTGGGGAACCTGTGCAGGACTATTGTGAAAGGAATAAATAAACTTTTATATTCATTTGCGCTCACTTTGATGGGCTTGTTGTCTTAATAGGGTTCCTCTGGAAAAAGGATGAGGATGGGCTTTGTTTGGCACGTGATGGGGAGAAAAGTGGTCTCCGTCCAATGAAGTCTCGGGATACCTGGACTCTGACCAAATTGAAATTGCCAGGGGGACTCCTGCCTGGAGGCAGGAAGAGGGCACATGGCTCTTGTTCGGTACAGTTGCTTGGCCAACTGTGGATGTGGGAGGCGGAGCTAACCAAGAAAGGAGAAAACAGGACAGGTGCCGCACCAAGTGGCTGCCAATCAGAGAGCAATTTTCATGGGAGTCGCTGCTGCTGACTGAGCAGTGAGATATTTTAGCTACCTGGAAACTCAGCTTTTTAGAGTAGGAAGAGCAGAGGGATCTGTCCTGACCTTGTGCCTTCACTCATAAGGAGACTTAAAACTAAAAAAATTAATGAACAGAAACCTCAGTTGAATAGAGTAGGGAGACCAGAAGAGGGCCCTCTCATGCCCTGTGAAGGTAGCAGAGCCCAACAGGAAGAAGACACTCCTTTTTCTTCGTGGTAAGAACTCAGCCAACAAAAGCCACAAGACTCTTTGTTTACTGTAGCCCTCTCAACTTCCTTTTCCCCTTTACAAAAGAGTTTTCCTTGCCATTTTTGCTGGGAGCGTACATGTAGCTCACCATGGTTGCAAACCCTGAATTCCAATTCTCTGGTGATTCTGAATAAACCCATTTTTGCTGGAGAAGTAACTGGCAGTCTATTTGTTTTAGGTCAACAAAACAAATCAGTCTAATGAAAGCTATGGGAAACTGCACAACATTATGAGTGCAGTTAATGCCACTGAATATGGCATTAAAATGGTTTGTGACAAATTTTATTTTATATCTTTAAAAAATATATTTTAAAAATTGCATTAATTTAAACATTAGAAAACATTAACAATGCAAGAGACCAAAACCTTTGAATTGTACACTTTATTTTTTAACTTTTTATTTTATTTTTTAGAAATTTATTTATTTTATTTATTTTTGGCTGTATTGGGTCTTCGTTGCTGTGCATGGGCTTTCTCTAGTTGCAGCGAGCGGGGGCTACTCTTTGTTGCAGTACGTGGGCTTCTTATTGCAGTGGCTTCTCTTGCTGTGGAACACGGGCTCTAGGCACATGGACTTCAGTAGCTGTGGCTCGCGGGCTTTAGAGCGCAGGCTCAGTAGTTGTGCCCACGGGCTTAGTTGCTCCATGGCATGTGGAATCTTCCCGGACCAGAGGTTGAACCCGTGTTACCTGCATTGGCAGACGGATTCTTAACCACTGTGCAACCAGGGAAGTCCCGAATTGTATACTTTAAATGGGGGAATTAGATGGTTTGTGAATTACATCTCAATAAAGCTGTTAAAAAAAGTTATGGAGAGCATTTTGTTTCTACAATTATAGGTTAGTTTTCCTTTAGTTTTCTAAAGGGTGTGTCACATAGGCTGTCCAGTAAACACCAAGAACTGATGTAATAGTAGTCATATAAACCTCAAGATTGTAGGTAGCTATGCAAACACAGATGAATACTTCGTTTTTAGTAGTTTTGACAATGTAATCAGTTGAAGGAGAAAAAAAAATGATTGAAACACAGAGCATATGTGTTTATTATGAGATCCTCATTTTCTTGTTCCTTAATAACCAACTACTGTGCGTTACTCTGTACCCAGCCTAACAAAGCTGTGCTTGTAAAAAAAATCTCATCAATACAGAATCTGACAGGATCAGACAATAGACTTTTGCTAATTAATATTTAATGGGCCTGTGGATTTTTCTCAGCAGCTGGAGTGCTAAATAATAGTCAATTAGCAAATGTGTTAATTAGCTCTAATTACACAGCACACAAGCTTCTCCCAGCACTTTTCCTTTATAGATTTACACACGAATGTTCCACCACTCTTCTTGAACACACCAGGCAGCTAATTAATTGATAAGTAATAATTCATTCTTCTCTCAGAAACATGTATTTAAAATGAAATCCAGAAGGTGGAGTCAAGATGGTAGTGTGGGAAGACACAGAGTTGGCTTCTCCCCACAACTAGGGTGCCTGCCGGCCCCTGGTGGGGGACTCTGACGACCAAGGAGATGGGAGGAACCCCCAAGTGAACCGGTAGGACGTGGGGAGACTGAAGGGGGAGGAGAAGTGGAGGCCAGACAGGATTGGTGCCCTGAGGCTGGGGAGATCAGGAGAGGCAGGCGGGAAGGACTCTCTGGGAAGAGCGGGAGAGGAGCAGAGGGCAATTGCTTTGTCCACTAGGGCCAGGGAGCCTGCCCTCCAAACCCCCCTCTCCTGCATTGGTCTGGGGGACATAGGAGGGAGGCTGGGGTGATCAAGAGAGGTAGGTGGGAGTGGCCCTTCCAGACCAGAGGAGCAAGAGAGGAGGGCATTTGCTCCACCCATTCAAGCCCAGGAAGCCTGCTGGGCTCCCAGGTGAGGTCCCCTGCCCTCTGAGACCAGGGGAGGGGGGCACGCCTGGGCCCCTTCTGTTCCTTGAACCTAAGCCCCGCCCCCACAGCCCAAGGGCCTTTTCCAGCCCTGTGGGTCCTGAGCATTGGCCCCACCCACCTCCCAAACCTCGCAGTTGCTTACGCCCTACCCTCCACAGCCAAAGCCTTTTCCCCATTTTTTTCTTTTCTTTTTTTTCCTCTTTTCCCTCCTCCTCTTTTTTTTTACTACTGTGGTACTGTTCTACCTTCCAGTTATTGACTCATCTATGTTTTTATTTTTATATTCTTCCTAATATATCTATTAGTTTCCTAGTCTAATTTTACCTCTTCCTTTGTTATTCTCTTTTTTTTTGCTGCCCCACATGGCTTGTGGGATCTTGGTTCACGAGCCGGGGGTTGGGCCGAAGCTCCTGCCATGGGAGCTCCAAGTATGAACCACTGGACTAACAGAGAACCTCAGACCCCAGGGAATATTCATTGGAGTGAGGTCTCACGGAGTGCCTCATCTCAGCACCAAGACAGAGCTCTACCCAATAGCCTACAAACTCCAGTGTTGGAAGCCTCAGGCCAAACGACCAGTAAAACAGGAACACAATCCCACTCATTTAAAAAAAAAAAAAAAGGGGGCAAAAAATATGTCAGAGGGGGCTTCCCTGGTGGCACAGTGGTTGAAAATCTGCCTGCTAATGCAGAGGACATGGGTTCGAGCCCTGGTCTCGGAGGATCCCACATGCCACAGAACAACTAGGCCCGTGAGCCACAACTACTGAGCCTGCGTGTCTGGAGCCTGTGCTCCGCGAAAGTGAGAGGCCCGCGCACCTCGATGAGGAGTGGCCCCTGCTCGCCACAACTAGAGAAAGACCTCACACAGAAATGAAGACCCAACACAGCCAAAAATAAATAAATTAATTAATAAACTCCTACCCCCAACATCTTCTTAAAAAAAAAAAAATGTCAGAGATGAAGGAGCAAGGTAAAAACCTACAACACTAAATAAATGAAGAGGAAATAGGCAAACTACCTGAAAAAGAATTCAGAGTAATGAGAGTAAAGGTGATCCAGAATCTCGGAAATAGAATGGAAGCATGGATTGAGAAAATACAAGAAATGTTTAACAAAGATCTAGAAGAACTAAAGAACAAACAAACAGAGATAAACAACACAATAACTGAAATGAAAAAATACACTAGAAAGAATCAATAACAGAATAACTGAGGCAGAAGAACAAATAAGTGAGCTGGAAGACAAAATGGTGGAAATAACTGCCAAGGAGCAGAATAAAGGAAAAAGAATGAAGAGAATTGAAGACAATCTCACAGACCTCTGGGACAAAACTAAATGCACCAACATTCGAATTATAGGGGTCCCAGAAGGAGAAGAGAAAAAGAAAGGGTCTGAGGAAATATTTGAAGAGATTATAGTTGAAAACTTCCCTAACGTGGGAAAGGAAATAGTCACCCAAGTCCAGGAAGCACAGAGAGTCCCATACAGGATAAACCCTAGGAAAAACACATCAAGACACATATTAATCAAACTAACAAAAATTAAATTCAAAGAAAAAATATTAAAAGCAGCAAGTGAAAAACGTAAAATAACATACAATGGAATCCCCATAAGGTTATCGGCTGATTTTTCAGCAGAAACTCTGCAGGCCAGAAGGAAGTGGCAGGATATACTTAAAGTGGTGAAAGAGAAAAACCTACAACCAAGATTACCCAGCAAGTATCTCATTCAATTTCGATGGAGAAGCCAAAAGCTTTTCAGACAAGCAAAACCTAAGAGAATTCAGCACCACCAAACCAGCTTTACAACAAATGCTAAAAAAACTTCTCTAAATGGGAAACACAAGAGAAGAAAAAGACCCACAAAAACAAACACAAAGTAATTAAGAAAATGGTAATATGAATATACATATCGATAGTAACTTTGAATGTAAATGGATTAAATGCCCCAACCAAAAGACGCAGACTGGCTGAATGGGTACAAAAACAAGACCCATATATATGCTGTCTACATGAGAACCACTTCAGACTAGGGACACATACAGACTGAAAGTGAAGGGATGGAAAAAGATATTCCATGCAAATGGAAATCAAAAGAAAAGTGGAATAGCAATACTTGTATCAGATAAAATAGACTTTAAAATAGAGACTGTTACAAGAGATAAAGAGGGACACTACATAATGATTGAAGGGTAAATCAAAGAAGATATAACAATTATAAATGTTTATGCACCCAACATAGGAGCACCTCAATACATAAGGCAAATGCTAACAACCATGAAATGAGAAATCAACAGTAAAACAATAATAGTAGGGGACTAACACCCTACTTACACCAATGGACAGATCATCCAAACAGAAATAAATAAGGAAACACAAGCTTTAAATGACACAATAGACCAGATAGATTTACTTGATATTTATAGAACATTCCACCCAAGAGTGGCAGAATACATTTTCTTCTCAAGTGCACATGGAACATTCTCCAGGATAGATCATATCTTGGGTCACAAATCAAGCCTCAGAAAATTTAAGAAAATTGAAATCATATCAAGCATCTTTTCTGACCACAACGTTATGAGATTGGAAATCAATTGCAGGAAAAAAAAACTAAAAAAATAAAAATACTTGGAAATGGTATCAGATTGGACATCAATTACAGGAAAAAAACTGTAAAAATACACAAATACCTGGAGGCTAAACAATGCACTACTAAATAACCAAGAGATCACTGAAGAAATCAAAGAAGAAATAAAAAAGTACGTAGAAACAAATGACAATGAAAACATGATGACCCAAAACCTATGGGACACAGCAAAAGCAGTTCTAAGAGGGAAGTTTATCGCAATTCAATCTCACCTTAGAAAACAAGAAAAATCTCAAACAATCTAACCCTACACTTAAAACAACTAGGGAAAGAAGAACAAAGAAAACCTAAAGTCAGTAGAAGGAAAGAAATCATAAAGATCAGAGCAGAAATAAATGAAATAGAAACAGAGAAAACAATAGCAAAGATCAATAAAACTAAAAGCTTGTTCTTTGAGAAGATAAAAAAAGTTGATAAACCCTTAGCCAGACTCATCAAGAAAACAAAAGAGAGGATACAAATCAATACAATTAGTAATGAAAAAGGAGAAATCACAACTTTCATAGCCGAAATACAAAGGATTATAAGAGACTACTACAAACAACTATATGCCAATAAAATGGACAACCACAAAGAAATGAACAAATTCTTGGAAAGGTACAATTTTTCAAGACTGAACCAGGTAGAATTAGAAAACATAGACCTATCACAAGTAATGAAATCGAAACTGTAATTAAAAATTTTCCAACAAACAAAAGCCCAGGACCAGATGGCTTCACAGGTGAATTCTATCAAACATTTAGAGAAGAGCTAACACCCATCCTTCTCAAACTCTTCCAAAAAAATTGCTGAGGGAGAAACACTCCCAAATTCATTCTATGAAGCCACCATCCCCCAGATACCAAAACCAGAAAAAGATATCACAAAAAAAGAAAATTTTAGACCAATATGACTAATGAACATAGATGCAGAAATCCTGAACAAAATACTAGCAAACAGAATCCAGCAGCACATTAAAAGGATCATACAGCATGATCAAGTGGGATTTATCCCAGGGATGCAAGGATTGTTCAATATATGCAAATCAATCAATGTGATACAGCACATTAACAAATTAAGGAATAAAAACCATATGATCATCTCAATAGATTCAGAAAATGCTTTTGACAAAATTCAACCCTATTTATGATAAAAACTCTCCAGAAAACGGGCATAGAGGGAACCTACCTCAACATAATAAAGGCCATATATGACAAACCCACAGCAAGCCTCATACACAATGGTGAAAAATTGAAAGCATTTCCACTAAGATCAGGAACAAGACAAGGATGTCTGCTTTCACCACTCTTATTCAACATAGTTTTGGAAGTCCTAGCCACAGCAATAGGAGAAGAAAAAGAAATAAAAGGAATAAAAATTGAAAAAGAAGAAGTAAAAATGTCCCTGTTTGCCGATGACATGATACTATACCTAGAAAATCCTAAAGATGCCACCAGAAAACTACTAGAACTAATCAATGAATTTGGTAAAGTTGCAGGATACAAAATTAATGCACAGAAATCTCTGGCATTTCTATACACCAACTACAAAAAATCAGAAAGAGAAATTAAGGAGACACTCCCATTTACCACTGCAACAAAAAGAATAAAATACCTAGGAATAAACCTGCCTAATGAGGCAAAAAAAACTGTAGATTTCTGAGGTCTCAGAAAACTATAAAACACTTATGAAAGAAATCAAAGATGACATAAGGTTACCTCGTGGTACTTCTGCAAGGCCAAGGCAGCCTGTGCAAGCTGGGAGGCAGCGCCTTCTGTCTGAGTCCTCGTGGGGACTGAGGCTGGCTCTCCAGCGTGGTGGTAGCTTGGTAGTGCACCCGTGCGTTGGCTTTCCCGCCTTCCCTGTTTCACTCTCCCTCAGCTCCAACTCCTGTTCCCTATAGGATCACTACCTGCACTCAAGGCTAGGTTTTGTGGGGGAACCTAGGCTGTAACAGATCCATCCCAGAAGTCAAATTGAACCAATGGCTGGAAACACAGGCAGGAGTGAGGAGTCAGGGAATGCAGACTTCCAGATTACAAGAAATGGCAGGGAGATAGAAACCAGCCTAGTAGTGCATGTTGTACAGCCAGTACCCTGGGCCCGAAGGACCGAAGGAATGCAGACATCTAGGGTGGTCTTGTGCGGTCCTTTCAGTTTCTGAGTTAGGGAGCTCACAGCGGCTGCTTGAGTGAGAGCAAAGCCTGTGGCTGGAAAATTCCACAGAGACATTATTTAGTCTATCCACCTGGCAGGGTCTTTCCATTGCCAAAGGAAAGGGAAATGCAGTGTTTACCTGTGTAGCTTCAACCTGAGTGGGGAAAAGGCTTGGGTCAAAAGAGAGGAAACTTAAAAATGAGAGAACACCTTTGCTTTTCTTCCTTGTTCTCTATGCACAAGTATAAATACTACCCAAGTGGCACTGCAAGCAGGACGTGACTGCTGTTTCAGTCCTGAATTAGTTTTCTATTGCTGCCGTAACAAATTACCACAAACTTAGTGGCTTAAAACAACACAAAATTTATTATCTTACAGCTCTGTAGGTCAGAAGTCTAACATGGGTCTCACTAAGCTAAAATCAGGGTTTCAGCAGAGCTACACTCCTTTCTGGAAGCTCTATGGGAGAATTTGTTTTTTTGACTTTTCCAGCTTCTAGCAGCTTCCTGCTTTCCTTAGTTTGTGTTCTCTTTCCTTCCTCCTCAGTTTCAGCAACGGCAGGCTGAGTCCTTCTCATATCACACCACTTAGACCTCCTCTGCCTCCCTCTTCCATTTTTAAGGACCCTTGTAATTACATTGGGCCCACCCGGATAACTGAAGATAATTTCCCTATTTTAAGGTCAGCTGATTAACAACCTTATTTCCATCAACAGCCTTAATTCCCATTTGCCACGTGACATGACACATTCACAGGTTCTGGGGAGTAGGATGTGGACATCCTTGGAGCAGTCATTATTCTGTCTACCACAAGTCCTTTCTGAAATCTAAGTTATAGACTCAAAATTTCCCCTACCTAGAAAGTCCTCAACCTGGCATTAAGAGGGTCTGACTTCTCCTTCAAGGTTCAACTCAGAGGTCTTCCATTGAAATCTTATCTTGAACACAGACAGGTAGAAATAATTATACTGCCCCTAAAATATTGTACATATCCCTTTAATAGAGCACTTAAATAAATACACAGGTACTTCATATACTGCAACTGTTCTCTGCTCTCTTAATATATTACAGCCTAAGGGAAGAGAATTGTTATAATTATGTTTGTATCTCTAGTTCACAGGTGAAGAAGCATAGGATGATCAATTTCACAACTATTTTTTGAACTACATGATAATGGAAATTCAAGGAAAGACCGTGTAATGAATCTATTATATTAACACTAGTTAAATGGAGCACAGGCTACTGGATGATGTGCAATAGTTCAACAGCAGACCACAGAGAAATTGAAATAGAGACATTTATTACTCACAGGTCCTGGAGGAAGTACCCAGCACACTGTATGGGGTCACATGCAGAGTTCAAGGCAGAGTGCAGAGACAGAGAGACATAGGACCTAGGGCACATGCCTCTATAAGGTTCCATGAGTGGAGTGCTTTGGGGTTCCTGTGCTAAGGCTAGATTGATCAATTCAAACCAAGAATTGAGTTTTGGTGAACTCCACGAGTGTCTTATCTAAGGGGTACATAAGGGAAAGTTGCTGGGAGGTGGAGGAAACTGTGATCACAAGGGCTTTTGGGAAAGTCATATCAGGGACTTACATTTGCTTGTAACTCTCTGGGCTGTTATCTAGAGCATGTGCTTACATGAGGGGTAGTGTCAATTTAAGGACCTCGGAGGCCACTTGGCCAAATAATATGGATGCCAAGGCAGCAATACTATGGAGTAGCTTAGCTAAACTCCTGACACACCCTCATCTCCAGACCTAAAGCTTCTTTATGGGAAGGACTCTGTTTTTCCCATCTTCCTATCTATTTAAACACCGAGCATAATGCCTCCTGAATAGGTTAGCCAGAGCGCTTTTGCCAGTAGCTCCTGATGGAATGCAAGGAAATATTTTTGATCTTTTAAGCTTCATGTTTCTCACCTGTAAAATGAAGATGTTGTTTCTCTAGATGTTTATTAGTGTTCTTGCCACTCTAACATTCAGTGACTTAATTAAATATTGAGCCTAATAGAAGTGAACTATATTTCAATGCAATCAAGAAATATTGAATTTATGTCTTACATTGACATTTGAAAGTTTCCTACAAACAACTCCTGGAACTAAAGTTATCCTCATTTAATTGAGGAGTCATAGAATTGCAGAAGGGCTGTATATTTCTCATGTGAACAATTAGTTATTGGCAGCCAGACTTCCTACCCTCAGCATAAACTGTTCCTCTGAATCAGCTTGGGCGAGTGAGCAGCTGATGCAAAGTAAAGGAAGGCTCAGTGTGGGTGAGACTCTTCACTGAAAGCTCCTCAGATGGGGACGTCTAGAGGATGGGAAATGTGTGGATCGGCAGAGAAGAGGGTAGAGATAGTCCATGTACTTATAGCAGTAGTTTCCCCTTCTTTCTTGCTTCGCCTGCAGAAAGGGGAATTGGGATGGTGATATCTCTGCTGGTGAGACGTTTTAGTGACCAGACTAAGAGAACCTCAAGTATATAGACTAGTTGATGATACCTTTTCTATTTCTCTTCTTGAGATGGGGAAGAGAAACAGAGATAAAGTGAACAATCTAAAATTTCAAAAGAAAACTGTATGTGAGGGCAAATGACTCTATTTTTTAATAAGATGACTATCACTGAGGTTATGGATCCCATCATAGAAAAGTTATGACCCTATTAGACACAGGATTTCATTGCTGTTTGTGTCCCTATCACACATAGATAAGCATCACAGTGTAACCAGAGTTACTTGAATTCATCTTCACTGTATTTGAGACAGCAGGGATAGGGGAGAGGGCAAGCCTTGAAAGATTTCAGTAATCAGGCTCAATTAAAACTAGCGGTCTATATATATGTGATTATTTTAAGTTGCTGATCTCTTAATTTCAAATGCATATTTTAAAACCCTGCATTTGTACTCTCCTCCCCTCACAATTACTGTTTTCAATATCATATTTTACAGCTAATTGTTTGGTGTATCCCTTGACTGCTTATTGTGGATAAAGATGATTTTACTACTTTTGTCTTTTCATGTCTCTACTGGCTTTGTGTGTGGATGATTTCCTACATTTACTATATGTTTGCCTTTGCCAGTGAGCTTTTTCATTTTGTAATTTTCTTGTTTATAGTTGGGGCCTTTTCTGTTTCACCTAGAGAAGTTCCTTTAACGTTTGTTGTAAAGCTGGATTGGTGATGCAGAACTCTTTTAGCTTTTGCTTATCTATAAAGCTTTTGATTTCTCCATCAAATCTGAATGAGGGCCTTGCTGGGTAGAGTATTCTTAGTTGTAAGTTTTCCCCTTTCATCACTTTAAATATCAATATATTGTACCACTCCCTTCTGGCCTGCAGAACTTTTGCTGAAAAATCAGCTGATAGGCTTATGGGAATTCCCTTGTATGTTATTTGTTGCTTTTCCCTTGCTGCTTTCAAAATTCTCTCTTTATCTTTAATATTTGTCATTTTAATTACAATGTGTCAATGTGTTCCTCTTTGGATTAGTCCTGTATGGGATTCTCTGCACTTCCTGGAATTGGGTGACTGTTTCCTTTCCCAGGTTAGAGAAGCTTTCAGCTATTATGTCTTCAAATATGTTCTCAGGCCCTTTCCCTCTCTCTTCTCCTTCTGGGACCCCTATAAAGTGAACGTTAGTAAGTTTGATGTTGTCCCAGAGGTCTCTTAAACTGTCCTCATTTCTTTTCATTCTTTTTTCTTTTTTATGTTCACTGGCAGTGATTTCCACTACTCTGTCTTCCAGCTCACTGATTCATTCATTCCTCTGTGTCATTTAGTCTACTATTGATTCCTTCTAGTGTATTTTTCATTGCAGTTATTGTTTTCTTCATCTCTGTTTGGCTGTTCTTTATATTTTCTAACCCTTTGTTAAAAACTTCTAACTTCTCACTCTGCATCCATTCTCCTCCTGAGTTCTTTGATTATCTTTATGATCATTACTCTAAACTCTTTCTCTGGTAGACTGCCTATCTCCACTTCACTTAGTTCTTCTGGGATTTTATCTTGTTCCTTTGTCTGGAACATGTTCCTCTGCCACCTCATTTTGTCTAAGTTGCTATTTGTATTTTTATGTATGTAGTAGATTAGTTACATTTCTTGACCTTGGAGAAGTGGCCTTCTGTAGGAGATGTCCTGTGCATCCCAGTAGTGTACTCCCCTCTCATCACCCAAGCTCTATGCTCTAGGGCCTCCCCCTAAGAGGACTGCATGGGTCCTTCTGTTGTGGCAGGTTGACTATGTGGGTAGGCTTGGTTGGCCCTTGGCCTGGTTGGTTGCCAAGCCCTGCCTTGTGCAGATGCTGCTGGTTGCTGGTTAGTGGGGCCTGGTCACTAGAGAAACTGGGAGTCTCTGACAGTGGAACAGTGCAGTGAACAGACTGAAAAGTGTTCCTTCTTTAATGTTGTACATTCTTTTTGATCACATCCTTCAGGGTATAATCTTGGACTAAAATAAATGGGGTAAGTAGCTGCTATAAATGTGTTTTATGGATTACCAAAATGTCCACTTTATGTTCTCAGTGTAAAAATTCTTACCCTTTAGGCTATGTCATTAAAACTCCTTGTAAGCGGAAATTAAAAAAGAGAAAAGAAAAAAAAAAAACTTCTTAAGAAAAACATATTCTTAAGGAAGAATTTATGTAAAATAAATTAGTTTAATAGGTTTCTTTTTATTTAATAAGTGATATATATTATTTATTATGTGTTGGGCACTGTTCTCAGTGCTTTATAATATTACCTACTTAGCTTTATTATGTATTGTAACTGTAAGAGAATAATTTACAGAGTTAGGAAAAAATTAATTGTGATTATTAGGAAATAAAGGGTAAGTAATGGTATCTGCCAGAGAAATAAAAGGCCTAGTGGGTCACTGAAATGGGAGGAACTAAAGTTGAAGGATGAAGAGAGAATCAGGATGAAGGAAAAATACCTAATACACATGTCCATTTGCTTCACCGTGTGGCCAAGAGGTCAACCTCTGGTTCTCTCCAGGTTGTAACCCACAGGTTGAAATAGAGAAGAAGCCATACAAACTGTTTTGGAATAGGGAAAGAAGCCCAAAATGCATCTCAGCAAACCCCCAAGGTGTCTTTTAGGCATTACCAAAAGTGACCCCTGGGTACGGTGTTCTAACTTAGCACTAGCAAAACATCTACATCCAGAGTGAGTCGTAAAACAGCAGAATGTCTAATGCATTCACCAAAGTCATTACTAAAAATAATTAAATGGATTGTTGGTCTCAGGGATTTCAAAAGAGAAGGAGATCCTTGCCCGAGCCATCCATACATTTCCTAGAGGAAGGACAAAAAATCTATGAATAAAATTAGGGTGATCAAGCAATTAGCATACATGAAAAGAGCACAATTATGAGCCACAGCGAGGCGACATCACAATTCATTTTCCATGATTGATTCCTTAGATTGCATATTTCAATAATATTGACACGTGCTTTCATATCTCTAAAATATGAGACTTGTAAAACCCCCTTCTGAATTAAATTATTGAGGAAATCATCATTTTGTTCACGAGCAGAGTGACTACTGTGGTGACAGTTTTTTGTTGTATTATGGGGAAACAAAATTATTTTTAGCAGTTCGTTTGGTAGTTTATAGGTTTCAGGGTGATGAGAGAGGTTTAAGTATAAATCAATAAAAACAGAATTATCTTCTGACAGTTCAGCAGGATATTGGGGAGAGATATAAGTGAAGTTTGGAATCTTAGGTCCTGGTCCTAGCATTCCTCTTGTGTGACCTGGGTAAATTGTTTAGTTTTACCAGTCCTTAGTTTTCACAGCTATAAAATGAGATTGTTAGATCAGATAAGAAAAGTGATAGTAATGAATATCTTTTGAGTACTCAATATTTGTCAGAAATATTCTAGGTATTTCATACATACTGACTCCTCATGGCCTTAGAACAGCTCTACGAGACAGGTACAGTTGTCAGCCCCACGTTACAACTGAGAAATCGAGGTACAGTGAGGTCGCTGGCTGATGTCCAGCAGTGACAGGGCCAGCATCTGGAAGGCAGTCTCATTACTGAGCCTGAGTAATGGCCACTATGAAGTACTGACTAGCAAGCTGTTGGAGCCCAGAGCAGGTGGCCCCAGAATATGCCTCAGTGGCATATTGATTATTTTGAATTAAAGTTCCTTAAGAAAAAGCCAGTGCAAGAGGGTGTTGACCCTCCTCTCTATCTCTCTGAAAGTATGAAAAAAAAAAATCTCCCATGTGAAAGGTGCCCTCCCTGTACCAGGAGGTAGAAAGACATCCTTATCACCAGAGACAGGGAATTCAGGGCCTGGGAAGCCTGTAAAAACAAACCTTGTTATTTCTTTACTAATTTGTTACCCAAGCCCAAACTTTGCTTAAATTCCTTACTAGTTAAGCACCCAAACCTGTTTCTAACGTTTCTTTGTCTAAAAAGTGTGAAAGCTGCTTGTTTTGGCCAGTTCTGAGGTCCCATTTCTATGAGACATTTCTGCTCAGGGATTAAACTTGTTTCTTTTCTTCAGTTAATCTGTCTTGTGACAATTTTATTATAAGTCAGGCACAGATCTCGTGAGGTTTAGAGGGAGAAATTTCTCCCTCACTGACAAACCAAAGTATTTTTCACGTCCTATATAGCTTTGCAATTCTGATTCTATAGTTCTCTTTCAAAGATACACTTTCTAGAAGAATGTGTTTTTAAATTCTTTATGAAGTGAGTGATTTTTTCTGAATGAGAATAAGCAGAGTAATTTAGTTAGAATGCCAGATTTTTTTTTTTCCTCTGCCAAAATTGATGCAGATTGACACTTCCAGGCCGCTGATGTTGATTCTATGTGTGTATGTAGTAGGTGGTGGTATTTGGGGAGATAGCCTATTGCTTTATGATTGGCAAAACTCTAAACCAGTAATTTCAGAAAAAGTTTGGGATACGGCAAAGAGCATATAGAAACTCTGGAGTCCACGCTAGCTATTCTGTAAATAATTCGCAGGGCCTATTTGGAATGCACCCTTTCCACTGACATTTTCAAAAACACCAATCACTCTGAATCTGCTGTAGCAATAATGCAATATTCACTAGAAGATTTTTGTTTAAACTTTTTCTGGGTAAATATGTCTCAGAGTTTCTCAAACTTTAGCTTGTATAAATATCGTGCAGGTATATTCACCTTAGAGAGGAAGTGTTAACTCTAGTCAGTTTCTTTTTGAAATAAGCATTTCCATTATAGCAATAATAGTAATATTTAGAATTTATCTTGTTTTTATTATGCATCAGACATTTAACTTTGGTCATTTAATCCTCAAAGTAACCCTATACAATAGGTACTATTATTGTGTCCATTGTACAGAGGAGGAAACCGAAGATTGTGGGAGATTGTGGAAGATAATTAAGAGTAATTCTTACTCAAGGTCACACACAGCAAGTAAGTTCTGGAGTCACAGCTGGCAGGTATCTACTTTATCTTATGTGTGTCCCTCCCCTCCATTTTCCTCCTCTTCTCTCCTTTCCTTCCTTCCTTTACACACACTCTCTCTCTCTCTCTCTCATAGGAGATGATAAAGTTTTCCTCAACCTTATTAGGGTCCCTTGCTGGGTCTGAAGGTTAAACTGACAAAGGCAGACTGTAACAGGATAAAAGCATACAAATTTATTTAATATGAGTTTTACATGACACGAAGTCTTCACAAGGAAATGAAGACCCACAGAAACTGTTAGACTTGAGTATTTTATGCCGGATTTGATGAAGAGAGGACAGTCGTGAAGGAATACGACAGGTTAAGGAGTATGAGGTAATCGTAGCAGACTGGGAAAGACTTAGCAAGGCCTCTCTATTAGGATTCTTCTTGGCATCCCTTTGTCTTCAGAGATAAGGACGCTTGTTTCTTCCAGATGTTGGGAGGGCACCTCTCCCAGGAGAGTTTTATGACCTGTTTCAGGGAATAAGGGTAAGGATGGGGAGGATGTCAAAATAACCACCTTCTGCTGCTGTTTTCTCAAACTCCTTTATTAGTGTAAGACATTCATATGTCAAAGTGTCATATTTTGGTAGTGTGCCCTGAATCCCATTACTTTTTTCTTTCTTTTGCCACCTAGTAATTAGTTTTTATTTTCCCATTTTTTGTACGCCAAGCCTTAAACTTTTAAACAAGTGTTTACTACACAGCTTTAGACTACCTTCATGAACACAGCAAATTAGCTCCCCAGGGCAGATAGGAACTAGCTCTCTGCCCTCTGTCTCTTTCCTCCATCTGTGTTATATCTACAATCATAAATGTCAGAGGTGGGCCTCAGCAGACATTATACAGACGCCAAGGTAAGAGAAGAAAAAAAGGATTGTATCTTGATTTATATGATAGCTTAAGAAAAAAGCACTTAGAAAAAACAGAGAGAAGGTATTCCATTTTTTTCTACCTTTCGCTAAAATGACCATAGCACAAAAATAAAGCCATGTTCTCTGCCCTTCTAAAATTGACTTCTCATTAGAGTAATTATTGGAGAATGATTCAATAAAGTTTACATGGTAAATTATCAATCACTAAGATGAGTTTTTAAAATAATTTAACATATGAGAAAATAACTCTTCTACATTAAGTGAAAAAACAGAAGCAAATGTGACAAAGTAAACATCTGAAAGGAAATAACCAACGGTTTACTGTGATTTTGAGTTGGGATTGCAAGGGAGTTTATTTTTTGTTGTTCTCTATGTTTTCCAAGTTTTTTCTTAATATTTAGGTATTGCTTTTGTAATGAGAAAAAAGGATATATTTTTTAATGGTATAGTTTTCTGTTAATAGAGTGAGATGGCTACTATTTCACCTCCAAACCACTGCCTTTTTAAATCAAAAATGTGTATTGAGCTTGCTTGCAAATCAAACTGGGGTAAAGGTTGGTAAGTTCAAGAACAGGGCAGCGCACAGTGGATAGGAAAAAGGAGGGGTGGGGAGGGTGGGCAGGCAGGAGCTGAAGAATTCGTCATAGATCATGTCCTTCCTAAGACTAGAAATTTTATGTTCTGTCTTGTTCACCGCTGCATTGCTGGTACCTGGCACAGGTGCTCAATAAATGTTTGTGACTCAGATGAGTAGGGAAATAAATAGCAGATTTGATCATGTGTGGGTGGACTGCCAGCATTTCTACTTCATAGAAGGACAAGACATTTTTTCATATTACCATATCTCTTAAGAATCTTAAAAACTATAAAATGTCTGTAGGATTCTGACTGATTTGACCATGGCACATCCTTTTTGGCTGCTTACTCAATAAAAACCCCCAGGACTGATTTCTTCTACCTCTTGCCATATTTCTGAGCCTCTTTCTCAGGCATAAGATGGTGGGATCACAGGTAAAGAAAAGAAGTGTAAACAACAGTCTAGATCAAATAATTGGGGGTGGGGGGACTGCCATGCATTATGCGTTTAAGTGATTTTTTGATCATTGACAGTTTGAATCATCTGTATGAGTTAAGCATGCATCACTTTAGAACAATTCACTTTGGGAGTTTCAGAAGGAAAACAAATTGCGTTATTTCCAGTGTAAACAGAAAACAGTAGATAGAAAACCAATAAATCACACCTATATAATTACAGCTGATCCAGAACGCGAATACAAATCCGCCTGCAGCCCTGTGCTTTCCATGGAAAGGAAGATTCAGATTGGTGCTGGGCACTGAGTGGTGTTGCTCCAAGCCATTAGAAGGTTGAAATGACATAGTCAATTTCATTGTCATATTAAAAGCAGAGCCTCCTAGCTAAGGACAGGCCTACTTGTTTAAACATATCACCATGTGTCAAAATTCCTCATTGATTTCCTACTCATTAAAGCTGTTATGCTTCTTCAAGACCAGATTGCTGTCTGTGCATACTTGAGTGCGGATGACTAGGGGAACTTGCTTCAGAGTCTGTGGATTATGCAAAAATCTACGTCAGAGTTGATATAAACTAAGTTAAGTGAATTGTAGAGAGCAGAATGTAAAGCTAGTACAAGTCATTTTGGTATATTTCTTAGAATGGTATTATTTGTAGGTCATATGTGGCAATCAACTTATCTTATTCTAAATTCTCTTTAAGACATTTTTTAACTGGCAACACCCTTGAATATGACTAATTTCAAGGTCCTTTTCTCACTGTTGTATTTTCTTCTCTGTTTAATCTCACAACAGAATGAATTTCTTATTTTATATTTTTGATAGATTTTACACACACACAGTCCCTTGTTAATTTGATTCTGAAAATAAAAACTTAAAATAAGTCTTAAGCGTTATGTGTGAATTTGCTCATTGATTGACCAGGATTATTTAAAGATTATTTAGAGAAATATATTTTTTATACAACATAGCATATTATTATTTTTTTCAAGAAGAAGACAAACTTTGTTTAAAAAATATACAAATACATTTAAAGACAAACACAAAATTTATTTTGGTCTGGAATTTTAGACATGTTTTCCCTTTGCATTTCTTTTCTTTCCCTAAAAAGTTAACAATGCTATTTAAACAGCAAATATTGTTGTTCTTCTGATTTTTTTTTCATTATACAGTTAATGAACTTAAAAGGCTTCATGATTGGTGATTTTCTATTTGCTTTTGCTATTGCTATTTTTTTGTTTCTTCTTTGACCAACCAAACATGGCTGAAATGTTTGGCAGTAGAATACAATTTCTTGAGCTCGACCCTTTGCATTCTCACAGCAATCAGTTAGGCTTGACTTTGGGGATTCTCTGCAGAGCCATTGATTGAATTATGATACACTGAACACATGTGAAGGTCTAGATTTACATGATACAGATGGGAAATTTTTGTATCTTTCCAGATTTAGAGAACAATATATATATATATATATATATATATATATATATATATATATATATATATATATATATGACTTTGCTTCTTTGGTAGGCTTTTTGTACTTTGCTAAATTTCCCTTATTCTAGTTAGTATCTGTTACTGTTCTGAGTTGAAATGTGTCCCCTCTCCCCCAACAAGATACGTTGAAGTCCTAACCCCCCAGTACTCAGAATGTGTCCTTACTTAGAAATAGGGTTGTTATAGATGTAATTAGTTGGTGTTATAAGAAGACGGTCATGTGAAGACAGAAGACACAGGGAAC
Source organism: Phocoena phocoena (assembly GCF_963924675.1). Lineage (NCBI taxonomy): Eukaryota > Metazoa > Chordata > Mammalia > Artiodactyla > Phocoenidae > Phocoena > Phocoena phocoena. The sequence continues at coordinate 35,755,138 of NC_089225.1, read as the reverse complement.
ACATGTAACAGTGCAGGCAGAGATTGGAGTTACACAGCTGCAAGCCCAGGAATGCCAAAGACTGTCAGCAACTGCCAGAAGCTAGGAAGAGGCAATGAAGGATTCCCCAGCAGGTTTCAGAGGGAGGATGGCCCTGCCAAAACCTTGATTTTGGTGTGAGACAATAAATTTCTATTGCTGTAAGCCACTGAGTTTGTGGTATTTTGTTATAGCCACCTGGATGCCTGTTCCAACGGCAGTGCAAATCCAATATTTGTAATCAGTGCATATGCCAGCACTGATTATAAATATTCCTTTACTTTTTGTTTTTAAAGAAATACTCCACAGGATTTCTTATTCTTTTCATTCTAACCTGTCCAAAGGTTCTTTTTCCTTTCAGCCTCTGTCATATTATTTCATTTCCCCATAAACTATATATTACCCAGTTTAAATTCTTCTGGACACTAAAAAACCATAAGGGACCAAAAGATAATTGATCTGATGAAAGAGGCCTACCCAAATCTCTTTAGAAAGACAGTTATGGCTGGAAACTCTTAGGATTTCTAGTTTATTATTTCTAGTTTGTGGCTTGAGAACCGCTGCTCTGCGTCATTGAGTTCTGATGTGGTCCTGACATGGTGATGACCGTGATGTAACTTAAGGTAGGGTAAGCTCTCTAGCCAAGTGACTTCCCCTTGACCATAGTGATTGGTTTAGGACAGGCATCTGACCTAAATTGGTTCACTCACAGTGAAGCTCAAGACTTCCATGTTTGTTCCATGTTTGAGGGAAGAAAATGAAGCCCCACATGTAGCCTGGATAAGAACAGCCATCTTGGATCAGGAGCAAGACAGAGGATGAGGCCGACACCATGCAAAACAGAGCCTAGAGATGGAGCAACAACGCTCCTCTGTGACATTGCTGGGTTATTGCATCAACTCTTGCTGGAAATCCAGAATGTTCTGAATTTTTCAGTTACTTGAGGGAATTTATTCCTATATTGTTAAAGGTAATTTGAGTTGGGAATTTGCCTTTCTGACAAGTAAAATAAATCCTAATTGATGTAATATTTCTCAGCTGTTCAATTAGTTGAATGAGAAAGTTGTTGCTCCCTTGCATTAGGACTTCCAAATATACATTTAAATTCTTATAATAAACTTTTCCCACAGTGAAGTATCTATACATGAAACTTAGGCTAAGGTTTTTGTTAGAAACAAGTAACACTTGAGGAAAAAAGAAGATCTGAGATAATACTTTCATTTCTATTAAGAAAGAGAGCTCAGATAAGAGATCTGGCAATTAGTTTTTTAGTGTTCAGCATCTAAACCCACAACTGTTGACTCTCTTGACTTCTGCCACAATGCACACAGTTCCAACATTTCACTGTTAAGAAGGTATAGGGAAGAAGTGGTGCAAAATTAACCTAGAGGCAATCATTTGTGGCTTATACAATCAAAAAAAGGCATAAAATGCATCAGTTTTATGAGAGTTACTTGATTCCTAGTGAGGAGAGCTAGGGGATTCAGTTAAGCAGGTGAGTTAAAGGAAGGTATAAGTAGGGCTTTCTGAATTAAGTTTTTGAGAGTCCCAGAGTTGTGGTTCCGACTTCTCATCAGGAAAAGAAGCCCCTCCCCCTTCTTTTCCGGTGCAGAAATAAAGTGAGCCTTCGGATTGATGAAATTAATATGTTGCTAGTCTTACTTCTTGGACTTCAGAATTCTGTGGCAACTGGGAGGTACCAAAGTCACTGATTGGCCCCCAAACCTGAAGGCTATGGCCCTCAGGATGACAGGAGTCTCACACTACAGAGGAGAGGTCTTCACACGTGCCCCAGTTATTTTACTAACATCGTATACCTTAGGCAACCAGTATGGTAGGAAAACACTTACACCCCAAAGACTCCTTCAAAAACATTTCCCTGGCTCCAAGTGACTCCGTTTGTAGTTTCCTTTGTTCTACTCTTTCTTTTTCATCCCTTCCCAGTTATTTAAATAAGATTAAGGCCCAGTCATAAGTTTTGGCTTTCTGTTTGGTCCAGTTTGCTCCAGCCTCCTCTTCTTTTGCCTTTCTTCTTCCCACCAAGCAAGTGTTTCTTAACTTCACTAGCAATATACCTGCTAAAGTATTTTGCATCATATCTGCCCATGGAATAATGATTAAAGAGCAGAGCTCAGCGACTAAAGCATAGCCGTTACATGATAAATGTTAGCTGCTATAATATCACTATTAATATTATTGTAATTCTTTTTATATCAGCTTTTCACACATTTCAGATGTCCCTTCAGGGTTAAAAAATACATATCTAGACAATATATCAGTTTCTTTATTGTATTCAGAGAAAGTTATTTATATTTGTGGGACATATTATAAATGCAGGCGTGCATCACCTAAATAAGATCTGGGATAACATACATAATAATCTAGATTTATACAATTTTGGTAGGTTTCTTTGAAAAAGCTGATTCCTTTTTTGAAATTTAGATATGATTTAATGACTTTACTGTGTTCTTTTCAAACAAATTCATCAGCTGTATTAAGGGAAGTTCACTAATGTGGTCCTCGTGACAGCTCTAACAAAAGGTGTTTACTGTGAACTAGTGTCTTTCATAGGCTTTCTGGGCTCAGCAGATATGACCTGACACAAAACAATTCTACTGTGGTTTTATCCACTAGGATTTGTTTTCATTCTTATGCTAGTCTAATTTTTCATTCAGACAAAGAAATTGGTTTTCCATGCAAATTTCCTGACTCTCTTTTGCTCCATTTTTCAAGTTCCACGATTTAGTCACATTATTTTCATTTGCCTCTACCAGTTTTGATTTGTATGTTTATTTTAAGTTAAAAAAAGGACAAACCTTTACTCCCTGATCTTTCCAATAAAACTCTACTTCCAGTATTTAATTACAAAAATATGTCCATTGTGATAGATTTCAGGTGATTTCTTTCCACTTTTATTTTTAAACTAGGAGAAATTTATTGAAATTCTCAAAATTATCTGGCAATTCATTCAGATGCTGTAGCTCATCTAAGTGTGTTCAGCAATTGTCTGTACTGGCATCATTAGCTTCTATCTTCTCATCTGACATAATTGCTGATTGATGATGAAGTTTCTAATTATAGGCGTGTGATGGTCCAGCCAGGCTATACGATGCCTAAGCCTGAGTGAGCGCTTCCTTCGTAGGCTCTCATTCCCTAGCGTGCAAATGATAAAGTAGAATTTTTAGGGAGTCTTAGCTTATTTTTATCCTACCCTTTAAAACACCACCCCTTGTGAGTTTTCATACACATACACATACACCAGGTGCCAAAATAATTGGTTCATTTACTTCACAATTCAACCAACCAATCATGAAATACCAAACATCAACAATAAAAGTAAAATTTTTAGGTCACCTTGATCAACAGGTTTAGTTAAGGTTTGATTTCAATGACAAGTGTATGCATATACACATATGAGAGTAGTTAATATAAAATTAATAAAAATTGACTAAATTTTAAAGAAATTAACTTGAGAAATGTGACATTATGAGCCATATTTTACATAAATGCAACAGAAAATGGGGATTAAACACTAGACTTTGGGTAGAAAAAATAATTATATATTAGTATTAAGAATTTGGGGAACAACTAATATAATTTTCCTTATGTTAATAGAAACATTAAAGTTATGACAACAATCTAGCTAAAACTGAGTTACAATAATAGACTATTTTTGTGAACAGTTTGGCAAAACTCACTGGAATCACTGGAGAAAGGTTTCCTAAAAACATGTGCTGGCAGATGGTTGCCTAAATGATAATTATTGTTAAAATAAAACGAATACTGCTGTATTTGGAAAAACATGGGAAACAATGGGTGTACAGTATCTTATTGTGATCAGTGAAAACACAGGAAACATTCACTTAAGTAACCTATTTCAGTTACTCATTAACCACTGAAATTATAGCTAATACTTAGGAGGAAAATGAATACTGTTTTACTAGGAATAATTCATTTAATGTATAATAAGTAAACAGATTATGAACTTATTTCAGGGAAGCCATGTGCTGTGTTTATAACTTGAGCCAAGACTTAACATGAAAACTCATCTAGCAGTGCCAGAGACCCTTAATAATTGCCACAATAAGTCATCATTTACTGTCTGCCTACCATGTGTGAAACTCTGAAATAGGGACTGTAGCAATGCAGGGAACTGTAAGCCATTATCCCTTCCACGTTTCAGTCTCAAAGAGATTGGCTTAGGATTGGGTTGAAAAAGATAGGTAGAATAGATACTGACTTGAAAAGGAAAAGAAAAGATGAACTTAAGGCAGGCAAGACAGGGATGAGATGAAGAAAAGTGAAGAAGATTAAAAAAAAATGCAGAGTACATTTTGGTAGGCAGTTTGGCTTCCTGCCAGTTTTCATCCAAGAATGAAGAAATGAGTTGAGGAATACAGATGGAGACCAGATTCTGGGGGGATTTAATTGTAGATATAGGAGCCATCGAGTAGGGTAGCATGCACCCGCAAAACTGTCGCCAAAGACACTCTCTCATCCTATCCTTTGTCTTTTGTCACTCTACAGCCTCAATCTTTGACCCTATACGTAGTCTTGTCCAGTCTGCGCAGCGTTCCATGCTTCATACTTCTAGTTCCATGACTATATATGCTTTGAAACTAGCAGTCAGATTTCATTTTGCTGTACATTTTTTTGGGCAAATCCAAAAGACCAGGTAGATTTTTACCAAGAAAAGTTTTCTGGGAACAGAACCTAGACTTAGATGTCAAAGGTATTTCTGAAGAAGCAATCCCAGGAGATTTCACCATATCTCCCCTCGTGCCCCAAACCTTCTGTTCTTAACTTGAATTCCATCAGTTTTTTTTTTTTTTCCTTCAAGGTCACATCAGCTTATACAATTAACTTAGCTTGGATTCACTCCCAATATCCACCATGAAGTCATTCATTTATTTATGCAAATTTATACACTTAACACTATGTTGAGAACCATGCCATAGAACCCAAAGAACAAGATAAAAACAAGCTCCCATACAGATCTTGCTTTGAGAAATTGAATATACAAATGGACAATGGCCAGATCATGTATAAAAATAAGATTGTGACCTGCTGCCTGTCCAGGAAACCAACCCCCTTATCTCCAATAACCGACCCAGGAAGCCAACCTACTGTTAAGTCAGACTTGCAGTAAGCCTGATTGCTATCTCTAATAACAATCCAAGAACCTAAACAATAGCTTCTGTAACAATTGGTGCAAAATGACCAGGACTTGATTAATAACTGACAGCTTCTCTAATTTTTATCCCTGCTTCAAACTTAGGACCAACCAGAGAAAGCCAAATATGCATCCCTCACCAATCACAAAGGATGCCCGGCATCTAGTTGGCCTGCCTATAGCTTCCCAAGCCAATAGCTTTCAATAAAGGCATGCCTTCAGCCTTCCTTTTTTTCCACCATAAACATTTCCTACTCCTTTACCTAGCTTTGAGTCTCTGCCAAAACACAAGTGGCAGTGGCTGACCCCCTTGTTATATATAGTAAATGCTGAATATATAGCCTTTGCAGTTATCATTGACTTGGTCTTTGTTTATTTCTACACTTTAATGCAAAAGAGTTGCTCTTGGCAAGCAGTTCAGGCACTGTGGTAGAGGTGGGTTGCAAATCTGGAAAAATCTAGTATGTAATAGTAATACATCATTGTATTCTGTTGTAGGTATACACCACTATATGTAACATTTTGTTTATCCATTCATCCATCGATGGAGATTTAGTTTCCCTCCAACATTTTGACTGTTGTGACTAATGCTGCAGGGCATCTACATATTTAACTTCATAAAGTACTTATGGTGGGACCAGCATCAAGCTGAGGGCTTTATATATTCTGACTCCCCAAAATACCCTGACAACAATCTGTCGATAAGACAAAGCCAAGTTTCTTACTTACTGCTATAAGGGAGAGCATTACCTTGACAGAGTGTTAGTAGTACTTCAGAGAGGGAAAGGCAATGTTGGGATATTACTGAAATTTTAGAAGACTGGTTTATGGTGGGACTTTCAAAACAGGGGGCTTGATTAGGATTGGATAAAGATCACGACATAAAGGTTAGAATTACTGGACACAGCAAAGAGAATTTAGAAACAAGGAGTCCAGGAGTCTGGGGGTGTAAGCTATCATTTTATGCTTTCTATTAAAGAGTTATTTGGTCTTTCAGAAAGTTCTTGGAATAAAAAACTATTGTTTTCCAGGCCAGAGTTTCCTGGAATAGTTATGTTGATGAAAAGAGTGGAATAATAAAATCTGCTTAATGTAATTGGTTTTAATTTAAACCAATTTAAACCATCTTAATGTAGATGGTTTCTCACACCAATGATTTCCTTAACAACACTGGGTGGAGGAATGCTACTCATTATTCTCCAGAAACCTTCCCAAGTTTAGCTAGAAAGTGCTACTGATGAGATTGGTACCCAGGTAAGTCTGATAGCAGATTCTGTGTTCTTAACCATTACTCATTACTGCCTCCAGACCCTACTCCTGCAAATTTAGGACAAGTTATAAGACTAAGTCCTTGCCAGGTCACTTGCCTTTGTTCTGATTAACCATTATATAGAACCCAGGCCCAAACCTGAATTGCAGCCCATGATCAGGAGCTCTAGCAACATCCTTTCCATCGTCCAGGAGGTCTTTAAGGAGGCCAGCAATGGCATCTGGACCACTGGACCTTGGGACCTAATACTGAGTTCCACTGACATGTATCCTGGGGTCAAATGTTATTAACTCATACTCTGTCCCAGGCAGAGTGGATCAGAGACTAGTGTGGCCCTGAGGCTGCAGAGACCCTCGCAGATGGAAGAAGCATAAAAGTCAGAAGCAAGTACTTCTGGATGCAGGTGAAGTTTGAGAACAGGCTTAACAAAAAGTCAGTGAGAAGTTCTAAGCACTGGTAGTGAGGAATCTTATTGTTATCTATGTGGAGAGTGTGGAACCCAGTGGAAATGGCTTGCAGTGGATGACCAAGAGGTCTTGAGACACAATATTTGTGAGGAGACTCTGCCCTGAGACAGCAGTTGGTAATACATGAGGGTAAATCATAGTTGCCCAGACCCCTAGGTGTTGGGGCACCCACAGGAGGACTTAAGGAGCTGCCTGGGACAGAGGATTCAGTAAGCTTCTAACTTGGAGATGGGCACGTGAACTGCATTGGATGCTTGAAGGTTGTGATGGTTAATTTTGTGTGCCGACTTGACTGGACTAAGGGATGCCAGATAGCTGGTAAAACATTATTTCTGGTTGTGTCTGTGAGGGTGTTTCTGGAAGAGATTAGCATTTGAATTGGTGGACTGAGTAAAGAAGATCCTCTTCATCAGTGCAGGTGGGCATCATCCAATAGCTGAAGGGCTTGAATAGGACAAGAAGGTGGAGGAAGGGCAAATTTTCTCTCTCTGCTTGAACTGGAACTTCCATTTTCTCTTGCTCTTGGACATCAGTGCTCCTGATTCTCAGGTCTTCGGTCTCAGATTGGGACTTACACCACTGGCTCCTCTGGTTCTCAGACCTTTGGGTTTGGACTGGAACTACACCATCAGCTTCCCTGGGCCTCCAGTTTGCCGATGGATTCTCATTCTCCATCATTGTGTGAGCAAATCTCTCATTATGACTCTCTTATTCTATATATTTACATAGATCCTACTGGTTCTGTTTTTCTGAAGAACGCTGACTACTACAAGGGCAAAAGCACTGAATAGAAACCTTGCGTTTGAAGCTTAGCCTAAAACAATAACCAATATAAAAAAGCAGTCATCAAGACAATGTTAACTTAGATTCAGCACACTCAAAAAAATAATAAGTAAACAGGGAAAAGGTGTGCCTACCTACCATTATAGAAAGATTTATTTTAGAGATGTTTAAAGTTTAAAAACTTGGGTGTCTAAAGCAGAAATCTTTGATTATCTAAAAAGTTATTTAAGGTTGAAGGCCCCGACTGAGTAATGGCAGGTGAGTGAGGTATAAAAGAATTACACTAAATGCTGAGTCACCCTTAAATATAAGAAATGCATCAAGAGCAAACATAATGCAATTGCAAGTCTCTTTCATTAAAACTCAAGTGTTCTGAACTGATTAACAACCAAGGGAAGGAGCAATATTCACTCAGTGGACACCAGTTGGATGCAGTTTTGTTTGCTCTTGAGCCCAGTGACAGAAAGATATCCAAGCAGGTGGCTGAATCTTTTATTGGTACAGTAGCTGGCATTCATTATCTTACTGAGAATGGGGTAAAAACCTTTTTGTGTTATTCATGTACTACTTTTTATGATCCAAAGGAACAGTCACTTAATGGCTAGAGTGAAGGCAAATTAATAATAATGGACCAGACTCTCATCCCATGCAATCAAATAGATGTTATTCTCTATTGAGTTATGTGGCATAAGAATCTCACCTAATAACAGTAATAAATAATGGGGTAATTTCCATGCCAGCTGCTAACGGTTTCCTTGCTTCTAACCAGGGTTTTAAATCATGGTATTTCTACATTCTGGAAACAATGACATTCTCAGACCTATTTTAAAAGTCTGCACTTTTTGCTTTTTATTGCCACAGTTTTTATGGGTTGTCTCAGAGCCCGGGGTTTAATTTTTAGGTTTCTAAGAGAGGGAAATGTGATCAGAACAGTATTATAAATGGAACTTGATGTGACTATTAGGGAGGGTTCAGTATTTCTCTCCCAAAGACTTTAGGATTTGGGGAACTTTGAATACAAGTCTTCTTAAAGGTAATTTGTATGATGCTTGGGGAAGGATATGTACTTTGCCAGGAATGCTTATTATGCTAGCGTTTTTGATGTGTCTTTGGTGGTATGGACTGACTGACTGACTAATGAAGTTTAGTAGCGTAAGCTTACCTGGTGTTCTGGTTCTAAATCCAAAGGTATGTACTAAGTTGATGGTATATATACGCACACATATGTATACACATATATACACATACATATAAATAAATAATATAATATTTATTTCAATTATTTACATATATATTTTAAGATTCTGGGGATAGCTCAGAAGATGAGAAGCACAATAGAGTCTATATGGGACTTATAAATATTCCTATTTTTTCCTTCAGACTCCATCCCTGTGTCATCTTGGACAATCATTTTGGTGTATTATCTTAGAGTGGTTTTACCATCACTCTAGTGTTCTAGATGCAAATGTGCCCTAATCCCCACCTCCTTGGGTATAGGTATTTGCTTAGTAGTTCTATTTTAACACATCATTGTTTGGATACTACTTGGATTGGTCATATACCTGTTTGTTTTCTTTGCTAGACTGCCCCTTTATCCTCTTTTCTCCCTCTTGAGGTAGGTGATTACTCCAGTTGATTCCCGTGGAAAGTGAAACACAGAAAACTCTATGTGCCCAAAGTTACAGAGCTGGCAGGTGCAGAACCAAGACTGGAACCCTGGCAGTCTAGCTCCAGAGTCCAGGATCTCAACACTGCTGCCTCTCCTGTGAAAAGCTAGCACAGTGCCTTAGACATGGTTTGCTGAATGAATCACTATGCTCACAAAGATGGTGTACAAGCATAAGATGGTATTAGTAAGAACACGGACTATTTCTTGGGAAATGGGGCAGATGTGGTCCAGGATACCCTTCCAGTTGTTACCTCTCTGAAGGAGTGTCACAGCTTTTTGGCCCTTCTATCCCCAGTAATGCTGCTCTGGGTCTCTGGATCTCTCTAAGGGAAAGAGGGAATGACTAGTACTGAACCTGCTTCTACGAGCTTGGAAAATTCCTGACATAGCATTCCAGGCTCTAAACCCAAGCAGCCTCCCTTGTAGATAACTTCTGTGGGTATCCCTTGGCAGTGGGGATTGTTCTGATTCATCACATGGAGTAAGAATACCTAACCTGTTCTTCGTATTCTCAAGAGTTGGAGAAATAACATGAAATAGAATATTTCTTTTATGGTAAATAATCCATTTGCTGAAAAGAATATTTACTACCATACTTCATTTTCATATCCTCACAGTCTCATTTTAAGGCTTAACAGTTTCTAAATTACAAAAGAACACTTTGAAAAACACTCTGCCACATTCATCCAGAATGTCTTCCTGGTGGCAATACATATGGTGAGTAAGATACTAATTTTGGATCCAGACAGATGCTCTTTTGGTTCTCTGAGTGGCATTTTCCTAAACAAACTGCTGAACCTTCAGAAATGAAACCTGTGATGTCTCGCACAGGTTGTACAGAATAGACATCAAAGAGATTCCGATACTCGTGTCAGATGGGTTCTGATATGCCTGGCTGATGGAAGGATGTGTATTTGTGAGATCAGCTAAAGGAGAGTTGGGAAATATTTAAGCGCTTTTATTTTTATCCCTACTCATGGTAAATAAATAAACCTTTCTAAACAAACAAATGTCATACATCTGAGAAGGATTCTGGTGGCAACTGCTAAGATACGATTTTTTAAATTAGAACAATAAAATATACGTATTCAAAATAATTGCTATAAGGGTTCTCATAATTATTTTTTGTGAACAATTTTTTTACTAGGGTAGGAAGAAGCTTAACATTCAAGTGCAGGTTGTCTTGTGTATAGCTCTGCGATTTACCCTCACTCACCATTACTCCTAAATCCTCCTATGAATCAGATACACATAGGTTCGTCATGAGAATGGTATCTGGTTATTTGTGTTGTGGATTGTGGGTATGTGTATGGTGGAGCTAATCAAAGGAAAGTAACTGTGGCAATCAAGAAATAGAAAAAAGCCTTATAATGGAGACCAAAATAAACCACAAGAGAAGAAGGAAATCTGAACCAGATATGACAGAGAGAATAGTAAGATTCCATACATTTATAAAATTCTTGAGTAAGACACTGAATTTTCTAAAGCATGTGAGATGGGATTTTGAGTCAATCTTACTTATATTTTAAGGGTCAGTGTGACCTCAGTTGGTATTTCGGTTAAAATGAATTCAACAATATTTATTAAGCACTTATGTGTCAGACTGTCTCCTAGGTCCTCAGGGTATGTCAATGAACAAAAACCGTGGTACCTGACCCTTACCAAACTCTTACCATGGCATGATTAGGAACTATGTCAAAGGGCTTATAGGCATCATTGAATTTAACCTTCGCCTCTCAGTGAAGATGGGAGATCCAGAGATTAAGTGACTTGCTCAAGGCTACACAGCTAATAATTGGCACTGCAAAGATCATACTCTTAAGCTCTTCACTGGATCATATAGTTCAGCACCTTGGTTTGAGATGGTTGAACTATTAACCCCACTTTATACATGTGCTGACTGGGGCCCAGAGACACACATGACTAGTCTAAATTATGTTTACAGAAAGTGGTAGAAGGAACCATATCTCACATGTCTGGTTTCTCAGATGGTGCTTCTTCACTGTTCCATATTGCCTTTACACCTGCAAAACTAGATATGAAATGCAATTTGTATACATTTCTAGTATTATAAAACATCATTTAATAGTTGAAATTGTGGAAATAGAATATAAGACTGTCTTCATGGGATAGAATTAATATATCATAATAATGGGTGCAGAATAGTCTTGATTTTAAAAAATGGGTATTGAATAGTTACACTTGAGCCTTTATTTTTAAGATAGACCTAAGAAAATATACAGCTAACATTTGAAAGGGTATTATGTTGTTATTGTTGTTAGTGTTTTTAAAGCAATTTTTCCTTTTCAAATTTGAAATACTATTCTAAGTATTCACACTATTTAGCTCATAAGGAAAAAACCAGACAAATCAAATGAACAAATGAATAAATTATTAAGGTGTCAGTAACATACTAAGTTATTAGGATGGATGAGAGCATTTAAGAATAACCACAATATGAAAATTTCAAGTAATTCTCTTTAAGTGGTTCATAATTTCCTTGTCCTTATTACTTCTCCTGTCCCTCATATCCACAAGCTGCAAGTTAATAGAAAACAGGAACACGGTGTGTGTGTGTGTGTGTGTGTGTGTGTGTGTGTGTATGCAGGCTCAGGATATTATATTTGTGTATCCAAGGATTGGTTATTTTATTCAGTTTATTTGGAATTCAGGAAAGCAGGAAACACATTTAACTCTTAAGCATCATGGGAATAGGTCACATAATACAGTCAGGAACCTCTCATAACAAATTAAATATAGCCAGGTGTGAGGGAAAATAAATTCCATATGTTTAAAAATTATTGGAGCAGATAGAATTTCACTGGAAAATATAAGTGGAATTTGAAGTTCCTTTAAGTTTATTAAAGTGTAATATGTCTGATGGCCATTGGTTGTCTGAGAACAGGGTGAAGTTACCATTGTGGATATTCATTGAAATTACTTTGTACAAACTAGACCTATGACTTTACTTGCTCCAAATAAGCTTCTCTTCCTTCATGGATTAGAATATTCACTGAGTCCTTACAAAATGTCTGGAACCATACTGAATCTTAGGAAACTTCTTTATTCCTGAGAGATGGCAATGTGTCCAGGATCTAAGACGGCAAATGAACTCTTACTCCAGCTGAGGAAGAGCTTTTACAATAAGCCGGACCCTGTGTTAAATTGTAGTTAAGCATGTTCCATACTAACCGCAAGCCTGTGAAGTTCTGTCATTATCCTCTTTGGACAAACGTGGAGACGGAGAGATTTAACAATCCACTCAACTTTCCCCACCCTGTAAGGACTAGTATTTGAATCCAGATCTGCCTGGTTGCAAAGCATTTCTACTGAATCATGGTACCCCTTAATGGGGAGAAATGTGAGGTGACATAAGATGATGAAGAAAAAAGACAGGTAACAGTGAGAAGAACGCTTACATAAAAGGAGAGTAGAGCAAGGGTGTGAAGTGGTGATAGGCATGGAGATGTAGGAATAAAGCTACTTGGCTACCTCCTTGTTGGTCCTCCTTGTTGCTGGACTTAGCCATCCTGCATCCGCTGCCGGACCTGACCTGCAGTCTTGAAGCTGTGTTCCCAGGTGGTGCCTTCTATCATTTCTCTATCAACAGGGACCTGATATTTCACTTTGTTCCTTCCATTATGGTGCTGCTTCTAACAACCTGAGGCTCAGTCCTGGAGGACCTTGACCTCCCATTATTAGAGCACCTGCCTTTTCCTTGTAGGTTACAAATAATCTCTTGTTTTTAAGATGATGGATTTGTAGTGACTGTCTAAGGTACTATGCTGAGAATAATTTTTCTCTCATTAGGAGGATTGGTTGTTTCATTGATTATGTCTGCAGTTAGAGAAGCGGGAGTGTAGGCAGGCATGCTATATATTTGCCATTCTTGTACAGCATAGGCAGGGCTTGACTATGCTTTCTGACCTGTACTCCAGCTAGTCTGATTTTTAAAGAAACAAAATTATTCCTGTATCTTAAATGCATAATGAACAACCAGGGGCAGACACTGTACCTGCTCTTGGGGATAGAGAGATGAATATGACATTGTCCTTATTATACTAATAACCATTTTCAAGTGCTCGACAGTTTTCAGAACATACTCATAGACTCTCTTTTGGTCACTTCAACAAGTGTGGTAGTCAGAATATGGCAAATATCATTATGCATATGTACTCCAAAGAAACAAATCTAATGGAAATTTCTGGCCAAGGAAGAGGATTATTATGGCAGTTTGGGGATGCTTTCAGAGGAAAACCCAAGTCACAATGGCTTAAGCAAGTTAGGGAAGTCCTCAAGGATGCAGTAGCGCAAGAATATGGAGGCCGTAGTTCTGCCATTCTCCTGGCCTTTCCCACATTGTGGTAAGATGGCTGCTGTGGCTTCAGCCATCTAGTCAGCAGAAGGAGAAAGCAACAAGGGAAGTGTGAAGGCACCTTTATCAGGAAAACAAAACCTTCTTGGTAATCCCAGAAACTTTCTGTTCACTCTGGCTAAAACTGTGTCACATGGTCACCTCTAGCTGCAAGGGAGGTTATCTGGCTGCCCCCAATAAAATCAAGGTTATATTAACCATGGAAAAAGAAGAGAATGTATATTACGTAGCCAGCTAGCAGTGTCTGCCACAGACACATCTCCAAGCTAATAGATTGGTCGTTCAGGGACTTGAAGTAGAGATGTATTACCATATAAAGAAACATAGTTAAAACCTTGCTTTATAGTTGTCTATATTTACTTAAGGTCATTAATCCCATTTGGTTTCTAGTTTCCAAAAGTACCAGTGCCCATAGCAAGTCTTTCCAACAACAGGCTATGTGTACATGTGTGCACATGTGCTTGTATATAGAAATGTATTTCTATGCATTTTCTACAATATAATTTCACAGCCCAAAGACATGAGCAACTTACACTGAGAATCACTTCTTTTTCTACAGGATGTCTTTGGCACTAGCCATGAAGTTAATGAATACTTTTGTTAGAAACATGTGCTCCAGTAAGGAATATTTCTGTATCACGGAAATGAAAGAATGTCTTAAAGTACAGCCCCTCAGCATACCAAGAAGTTTCCTGTTGATTTGCTTCCTGCTAAAGAAGGCACATAATTCAGCAAGGTAAGAAATGAAAATCATTGGATATAAACGTTTGCTACCAGGAACACATGCTGGAAACTAGCAGGGCTTAAATTCAGGAATTTAGGATTTAGAAGACAATATACTTCACATCTTGTACTTACTTCATTCTGAAAAAGATTGTAATGATTTTCTGGGGAGGAGAAATTCCGTCTTCTTAGTAACGAAGAGTGGAGGATGAAGACCGAAGGAAAAGAGAAAAGCAAAAAGAAAAGGAAAAGAAGGAAAGAGAATGGAGAAGGACAGTGACATTTATTAAGTGTCTGTATGCCAGGAACTGTTCTTGGGGTCTTGAATATATTAAGTTACTAAATTCAAAGGACAAACCTACATACAGGTCTTTATATTCCAATTCTATAGATAAGTAACCTGAACTTTAGAGAGATTAGGTGAATTTTCAAAGGTCGCATAGGAAGTGAGTTGGAAGGTCAGATCTTGCTAATTCTAGAGTCTGTGCTTTTTTCCAACTCTGCCCTGTAGAAAAACACTACAACTAACTCTTAGTTTAAAAAATTTACTAGACACACAACTTACCAGTTTCCAACATTTCCTTCCCAACTCTGACCATTTCCTACTTCATTTCATTTCACTCTGCTTCAGTCTGTAAGAAGAATGCTTCCAAATGCCATCTCTAGAGATTAAACTAACAGAAATGGAAACAGGTATGGCTGGCATTAAATTTCTCCAGACCATCTCTCTTCTCTACCTTAGTTCCTGGACAACACCTTTTAGGCCCCGTACGAGGAAACCAGTTCATAGACATATTACAATAGATTAGCTGTTAGGATCATAAGCATTTGTAATGCAAATGTACAAAATATAATTTTAGAATAATATTTTGACGTTAAATCTGAACAAACCAGTTGCTTCTCTTTCAATGTGGCATTCTGGGTTTGTACTCACTTGTACCAAGTAGGCAAAGAACTGAAGGTGGCTGAGCAGGCTGCTCAAGAGCTGAAGAGATGACCCCAATAGTAACTGTAAACGAATCTTGGTTACCTGTGACTTTCCACATCCCACCCCATGTTATGATTGTACTGTGGGAATTTCCCCATCTGAGAGAAATTAGTTATATGCTGTAGATCACAAGCTCTTACACAAGCTGTGCTCCAGATTCAGCAGGGGCCCCCCAAATATGAGCATGTGCGTTTTAAATTTCATGAATATTATTAATAGGGGCTACATAAAAATGCCCTGAGCAGTGAACGAAGGTTTGGTTTACTGCATTCTTCCCTCTCAGAGGGAGTTCCTCAGGCCAACCAATTTGCAGGTAAGTTAGGGTTAAAGTTAGTGATAGGGCCTTCCAGGCATCTCTTTTCTGTTTTTCACTCCACAGTGTGAGAGGAATTAAAGTGAATGAAAGAGATTCCTCTCTGGCTCATCACTAATTCTCACCTCTAGCCTTTGGTTGAAGCGCTGTGGACCATGTAGTTTGAAACTAGCACCCCTCAATTTGCCTCCTCTGGGTGTTCCACACAATGGTTGGGAGCATGTTTACCTTAGTGAATTTGTCTTCTAGACAGCTGATATATCTATCCACCCATCAGTTCACTTTTCAAACAGGAATTGTCATTCACTCTAGCTAACAGTGTTTGCAGCTGTTCCCTTTTGGTTACCCCTGGTTAACCCACCTGCTTAATGGGTAGACTGTTATGATAGGCACATATGGGGTGGATTTAGGTAGCTATGATTTTGTCAGACAATGAAACAGGTATTTCCCTTATTTTAAGAAGTGTTACAAGGTAGTGAGTCTGTGCTTCCTCCTCCTCTCCCACCCTCTGCACCGCCTCTAACACAACTTGGCCCAGCTGCTTTATGTTAAAGCCAAGGTACAAGGCCAGCCTTGTGCATGTGTGCTCTGTGCAGTCCCACCGGGTCCCCTGTTCAGAAGAGCCCACAGTTGTGGGTGCTGTCTTGAAACTCTTAATAATTTTTTGACAAGGGGCCCGGCATTTTAATTTTGCTCCGGGCCTCGCAAATTTATGTAGCTGATCCTGCCTAGATTATCTGCTTTCAAATCACCAAAAGCAAATGGTTGGAGAGAATGAGAGTAGAAGGTGGCAATTTTATAATCCCAGAGACCATGCACTGTGTTCAGACGCAGACACAAGAGACGTGATGAGTGTGAGTTGAGCAGGGGCACAGGACGTGGAAGTAGTTTACCAACTTGCAAGTCACATTTTTGCATCAGACTTAATTATAGGGTTTATAATGTGAATTCCTTGAATAGAGATAGACTTGTAATTGCGTCATTTGAAAAATGCTTTCCAAAGTGAAATGCAGATGCTTTTTGGAGTCCTTGGTTCTTTATTTCTGCTCCCCCGTAAGCTCAGATAATCACAGGTTGGTGGCAAACCTGTTGTGCAACAGCCAGAGTAACTGGAAATACAGGCCCTCGGCACCCCGGGGTGAAGCTGCCTCTTCTTTCTCCCAAGCATCTTTCCCAGCTGCCTACTTGCTATATAGCTAACATGCAGCAGACTGTCAGGCGCCAGATTTTTTATTTATTTGAAAATATAAACAGCAGTCTTGCTATTGCCATCTTTTGAGAAACGTAGCCTATATCATGTCTGATTTGGGATACATAATTTTCAGCAGCAGGCATATCTTCCCCTTTTCCTTAAGTCATATTACCGTTCCCTTGATTGTATGCTAAATCCCATCATTTTGCATTTCCTGAATCTATCCCCTGCTGGTGCATAGCTCTTTCCACTCCCTTACTTCAGTTCCCCAACAGTTCTCTCATGGATAACTAATGTAACTGATCCTTAACTGGTGTTGGATTAGTCCCCATCTGAAACATACTCCTCACTGAAACCTATATACTATTGTACATATTGTACATGGTATCTTATGTACCATGTACTATTCTAGGCACTAAGGGTACAAGTTGAGGATTCCACGAGTACAGGGAGGACTATTTACAGAGACTAAAACTTGAATGGTGCACTCTGAAAATCTTTTTGAGCCAAGATTTGGAGAAAAGAGTGGCCCCGTATGCAGAGCAAGAAATTTCAGGAAAAGTAAATATTATGCTCCTTCTTTGGTTATGAACAATCTCAGCAAATAACTTCTGAAGAGCAATTCCTTCTTCATTAGTATCAGGGTATTAGTTTTGTCAAAGAAACCTGAATAGCTTCTGGTTCGAGGGCTTTCTAGAAAGTCTCCCTGGGCTTCCCTGGTGGCGCAGTGGTTGAGAGTCCGCCTGCCGATGCAGGGGACGCGGGTTCGTGCCCCGGTCTGGGAGGATCCCACATGCCGCGGAGCGGCTGGGCCCGTGAGCCATGGCCGCTGGGCCTGCGCGTCCGGAGCCTGTCCTCCGCAACGGGAGAGGCCACAGCAGTGAGAGGTCCGCGTAACGCATAAAAAAAAAAAAAAAAAAAAAAAAAAAAAAAAAAAAAAAAAGAAAGTCTCCCTTATTGAAGATCCTTCTCCATGCTTATTTTCCTTAGAATCAAATACACATGTTGGTTTCCTCAGCGTGCCGTCTCATAGAGTTTTTTTTTTGTTCAGTTCCTTGTGCAGAAGTAAACAGGCCTAATAAATACATTAAATTTTTTGTTGTGGTAAAATACATGTAACATAAAATTTACCATCTTAACCACTTTTAAGGGTACAGTTCAGTGGCGTCAAGTACATTCACATTGTTGTGCAACCATCACCACCATCCATCTCCACAACTCTTTTCATCTTGCAAAACTGAAACACCATACCCATTAGACAATAATTTCCTATTCCCTGCCTCTCCTGGGTGCCTGGCAACCACCCTTCTACTTTCTGTCTCTATAAATTTGACTACTTTACCTACATCGTGTAAGTGGAATCATTCAGTATTTTTCCTTTTGTGAATGGCTTATTTCACTTAGCCTAATGTCCTCAAGGTTTATCCATGTTACTGCATGTGTCAGAATTTCCTTATTTTTTAAGGCTGCATAATATTCCGTTGTTGGTATACACATACCATATCTTGTTCATTCATTCATCTGTTGATAGACTCTTGGGTTGCTTCCACATTTTGGCTACTGTGAATAATGCTGCTGTGAACATGGGCATTAAAATATCTCTTTGAGTCCTTGTTTTCAGTTCTTTTGGGTGTATATCCAGAAGTGGAATTGTTGGGATCAATGGTAATTCTATTTTTAATTTAGTAAATACATTTTAAAAGCTCCTGATTCATATTCTTTCCTCAGTTTTTCATTCCCTGAACTCTGTTTATCATGCATGGTTCTAACAGGGTATAGTGATAACCCTGGTGGGTTATGGGGAGGAAAAGAGCCTAGAGACTAAGGAGGCAGACAGTGAGACAAGTATTCTCCCCTCACCCAGCCCCTATTCCAGGCCACTATGTCAGGGTGAGGGTTGTATCAGATAGGTTGAAGGTAAAGTTGAAAGCAGAGGGGATTTTGCTTCATTTCTCATTTGGGATTTACCTCAAAGGGTAGTCTCACCACCACTATGGGCAGCCATATTGATGTAAAACTAGTAGATGAAGAAAATAGCTAATGGCACTCATGGGTGAATTAGAGCAAGAATAGGGTACAATTTATAGATACGGGCATTAAATGGCAGACTTTGGGGACAAGACAGGGAGTGGCTAAGACAAGACAGCCTGCAGGGTGGATAATAATGGTACTGAAAGCTGAGGGTGGATCATGATGGCAGGGAGACCCAGATCCAGGGAAAACAGACCTCAAGTTCACCAGTTACAAATACCAATATAACAAGCAAACAAATGACACAACAGGCAGGCAAAGAATACAATCACTGAAGGTGACAGAGAGAAGGAGCAGGGATCACTGCTAAGGACTGAATTATCTGAAAGAGACAATTGTAAACAAAATTATCATTGATGAAGATTTGGTTTCCTCACTGCTCCAGGGTATAGTGCATGAGGAAGATCAGAGCGGTTGTAAGAATACAGATTATTACACAGATTATGATGCTGATAAACCTACAACCATGAAGATTTCCTCATTTATAGATTAAGTATGAGACTGCAGAATTGAAGGAAAGCAAATATAATAAACACATCAAAGTATTATACCCATTTTAGTATAACCTCATAATTGATTTGACATTCTGTTTTATTTGGGTGAGAAGACCTGGTCTGAGATTTTTATTTCCCCTTCATTTACAAAGTGGTTTTGGGGGGCTGCTCTCTGTAAGTCTCATTCCTACTAATATTTAGAAGGCATGAGTCCCAGTGGAAGGTATCGGGGGTAGGCACATAAATTATCGGGTTTTTCCCACTGCCATGGACTATCATTGAGGAAAATAGCTTAATAAATTGAAGAATGAGGTTGATCACCTCAATGAATCATGGTAGGTTTGGTTATACACTGACTTGGTGGGAGAATTTTAAGAGTTTATTGAGACTGCTCAGGGCTTCAGAATGGAGAATGACCTCAGGAGGAGGGGAGAAAAAGAACCCTCGCCCCACTACCACATTCTGTGATGCATGAACGATCAGGGACTTCCTCTTCCCTCCCTCTGAGGGAGCTAACATAGGCTGCAGCCCTTTACGATCAGGTAGTATTTCAGTATGTCAAGGACGCTGAAAGAACTGATAGAAACGATACTAATGTTTCATTTTAATCAGTGTTTCTCAGGCAAAGGGAAAGATTTGTTTAACAATCTTTCTTTGGTGCATCTGAGTTGGTGATGTGGAGCACTGCACAGGGTAGAGATTCTGTAAGGTTTCAAGTCCTCATTAAGTTATGAAGTGGGAGGAGCTTTTGGGAAAAGAAGAAAAGCCATCCTCTGCCACTTTCTTCCTATTATGCATTCAGCTGTGCATCAGGCTTGTCGGATATCTAGGGCTGTCAGCAAGAGGCAAGCCACGTGCATGGTTTAAATCTCTTACACAGAATACAATATTTGTTCACTCAGCAATATTTATTGGCCATTTACTATGTTTTAGGTACTCTTAAAAATACTGAAGTGTATCGATGTACTGAAAGACAATTCCATTCTCTCTCCTTTTTTTAAAAAAAAATATTTATTTATTTATTTGGCTTCATCGGGTCTTTTTTTTAATTTTATTTTGTTTTGTGTTTTTTGGTTTTTTTTTTTTTACATCTTTATTGGAGTATAATTGCTTTACAATGGTGCGTTAGTTTCTGCTTTATAACAAAGTGAATCACTTATACATATACATATGTTCCCATATCTCTTCCCTCTTGCGTCTCCCTCCCCCCCACCCTCCCCATACAACCCCTCTAGGTGGTCACAAAGCACCGAGCTGATCTCCCTGTGCTATGCGGCTCCTTCCCACTAGCTATCTGTTTTACATTTGGTAGTGTATATATGTCCATGCCACTCTCTCACTTTCTCCCAGCTTACCCTTCCCCCACCCCATGTCCTCAAGTCCATTCTCTAGTAGGTCTTCGGCTTTATTCCCATCTTGCCCCTAGGTTCTTCATGACATTTTTTTTTCTTAAATTCCATATATACGTGTTAGCATATGGTATTTGTCTTTCTCTTTCTGACTTATTTCACTCTGTATAACAGACTCTAGGTCTATCCACCTCATTACAAATAGTGCAGTTTCGTTTCTTTTTATGGCTGAGTAATAGTCCATTGTATATGTGTGGCACATCTTCTTTATCCATTCATCCGATGATGGACACTTAGGTTGTTTCCATCTCTGGGCTATTGTAAATAGAGCTGCAATGAACATTTTGATACATGACTCTTTTTGAATTATGGTTTTCTCAGGGTATATGCCCAGTAGAGGGATTGCTGGGTCATATGGTAGTTCTATTTGTAGCTTTTTAAGGAACCTCCATACTGCTCTCCACAGTGGCTGTATCAATTTACATTCCCACCAACAGTGCAAGAGGGTTCCCTTTTCTCCACACCCTCTCCAGCATTTATTGTTTCTAGATTTTTTGATGATGGCCATTCTGACTGGTGTGAGATGATATCTCATTGTACTTTTGATTTGAATTTCTCTAATGATTAATGAAGTTGAGCATTCTTTCATGTGTTTGTTGGCAGTCTGTATATCTTCTTTGGAGAAATGTCTATTTAGGTCTTCTGCCCATTTTTGGATTGGGTTTTTTTTTTTTGTAATGGAGCTGCATGAGCTGCTTATAAATTTTGGACATTAATCCTTTGTCAGTTGCTTCATTTGCAAATATTTTCTCCCATTCTGAGGGTTGTCTTTTGGTCTTGTTTATGGTTTCCTTTGCTGTACGAAAGCTTTTAAGTTTCATTAGGTCCCATTTGTTTATTTTTGTTTTTATTTCCATTTCTCAGGGAGGTGGGTCAGAAAGGATCTTGCTGTGATTTATGTCATAGAGTGTTCTGCCTATGTACTCCTCTAAGAGTTTTGTAGTGTCTGGTCTTACATTTAGGTCTTTAATCCATTTGAGTTTATTTTTGTGTATGGTGTTAGGGAGTGTTCTAATCTCATACTTTTACATGTACCTGTCCAGTTTTCCCAGCACCACTTATTGAAGAGGCTGTCCTTTCTCCACTGTACATTCCTGCCTCCTTTATCAAAGATAAGGTGACCATATGTGCGTGGGTTTATCTCTGGGCTTTCTATCCTGTTCCATTGATCTATCTTTCTGTTTTTGTGCCAGTACCATACTGTCTTGAATACTGTAGCTTTGTAGTATAGTCTGAAGTCAGGGAGCCTGATTCCTCCAGCTCCGTTTTTCGTTCTCAAGATTGCTTTGGCTATTCGGGGTCTTTTGTGTTTCCATACAAATTGTGAAATTTTTTGTTCTAGTTCTGTGAAAAATGCCATTGGTAGTTTGATAGGGATTGCATTGAATCTGTAGATTGCTTTGGGTAGTAGAGTCATTTTCACAATGTTGATTCTTCCCATCCAAGAACATGGTATATCTCTCCATCTATTTGTATCATCTTTAATTTCTTTCATCAGTGTCTTACAATTTTCTGCATACAGGTCTTTCGTATCCTTAGGTAGGTTTATTCCTAGATATTTTATTCTTTTTGTTGCAGTGGTAAATGGGAGTGTTTTCTTGATTTCACTTTCAGATTTTTCATCATTAGTGTATAGGAATACCAGAGATTTCTGTGCATTAATTTTGTATCCTGCTACTTTACCAAATTCATTGATTAGCTCTAGTAGTTTTCTGGTAGCATCTTTAGGATTCTCTATGTATAGTATCATTTCATCTGCAAACACTGACGGCTTGACTTCTTCTTTTCCGATTTGGATTCCTTTTATTTCCTTTTCTTCTCTGATTGCTGTGGCTAAAACTTCCAAAACTATGTTGAATAAGAGTGGTGAGAGTGGGCAACCTTGTCTTGTTCCTGATCTTAGTGGAAATGCTTTCAGTTTTTCACCATTGAGGACGAAGTTGGCTGTGGGTTTGTCATATATGGCCTTTATTATGTTGAGGAAAGTTCCCTCTATGCATGCTTTCTGCAGGGTTTTTATTATAAATGGGTGTTGAATTTTGTCAAAAGCTTTCTCTGCATCTATTGAGATGATCATAGGGTTTTTCTCCTTCAGTTTGTTAATATGGTGTATCACATTGACTGATTTGTGTATACTGAAGAATCCTTGCATTCCTGGAATAAACCCCACTGGATCATGGTGTATGATCCTTTTAATGTGCTGTTGGATTCTGTTTGCTAGTATTTTGTTGAGGATTTTTGTATCTATGTTCATCAGTGATATTGGCCTCTAGTTTTCTTACTTTGTGACATTCTTGTCTGGTTTTGGTATCAAAATGATGGTGGCCTCGTAGAATGAGTTGGGGAGTGTTCCTCCCTCTGCTATATTTTGTAAGAGTTTTAGAAGGATAGGTGTTAGTTTTTCTCTAAATGTTTGATAGAATAGGCCCGTGAAGCCATCTGGTCCTGGGCTTTTGTTTGTTGGAAGATTTTTAATCACAGTTTCAATTTCAGTGCTTGTGATTTGTCTGTTCATATTTTGTATTTCTTCCTGATTCAGTCTTGGCAGGTTGTGCATTTCTAAGAATTTGTCCATTTTATTGGTATAGAGTTGCTTGTAGTAATCTCTCATGATCTTTTGTGTTTCTGCAGTGTCAGTTGTTACTTCTCCTTTTTTATTTCTAATTCTATTGATTTGAGTCTTCTCCCTTTTTTTCTTGATGAGTCTGGCTAATGGTTTATCAATTTTGTTTATCTTCTCAAAGAAGATCTTCTCAAAGAAAATCTTCTCAAAGATCTTTGCTATCGTTTCCTTCATTTCTTTTTCATTTGTTTCTGATCTTATGTTTATGATTTCTTTCCTTCTGCTAACTTTGGGTTTTGTTTGTTCTTCTTTCTCTAATTGCTTTAGGTGCAAGGTTTGGTTGTTTATTCGACATGTTTCCTGTTTCTTAAGGTAGGATTGTATTGCTTTAAACTTCCCTCTTGGAACTGCTTTTGCTGCATCCCATAGATTTGGGGTCATCTTGTCTCCATTGTCATTTGTTTCTAGGTATTTTTTGATATCCTCTTTGATTTCTTCAGTGATCACTTCGTTATTAAGTAGTGTATTGTTTAGCCTCCATGTGTTTGTATTTTTTACAGATCTTTTCCTGTAATTGATATCTAGTCTCATAGCATTGTGTTCAGAAAAGATACTTGAAACAATTTCAATTTTCTTAAATTTACCAAGGCTTGACTTGTGACCCAAGATATGATCTATCCTGGAGAGTGTTCCATGAGCACTTGAGAAAAATGTGTATTCTGTTGTTTTTGGATGGAATGTTCTATAAATATATCAATTAAGTCCATCTTGTTTAATGTATCATTTAAAGCTTGTGTTTCCTTATTTATTTTCATTTTGGATGATCTGTCCATTGGTGAAAGTGGGGTGTTAAAGTCCCCTACTATGAATGTGTTACTGTTGATTTCCCCTTTTATGGCTGTTAGTATTTGCCTTATGTATTGATGTGCTCCTATGTTGGGAGCATAAATATTTACAATTGTTATATCTTCTTCTTGGGTCGATCCCTTCATCATTATGTAGTGTCCTTCTTTGTTTCTTCTAATAGTCTTTATTTTAAAGTCTATTTTGTCTGATATGAGAATTGCTACTCCAGCTTTCTTTTGGTTTCCATTTGCATGAAATATCTTTTTCCACCCCCTTACTTTCAGTCGGTATGTGTCTCTAGGTCTGAAGTGGGTCTCTCGTAGACAGCTAATATATGGGTCTTGTTTTTGTATCCATTCAGCCAATCTGTGTCTTTTGGTGGGAGCATTTAGTCCATTTACATTTAAGGTAATTATCAATATGTATGTTCCTATTCCCATTTTCTTAATTGTTTTGGGTTCGTTGCTGTAGGTCTTTTCCTTCTCTTGTGTTTCTTGCCTAGAGAAGTTCCTTTAGCAGTTGTTGTAGAGCTGGTTTGGCGGTGCTGAACTCTCTCAGCTTTTGCTTGTCTGTAAAGTTTTTAATTTCTCCATCAAATCTGAATGAGATCCTTGCTGGGTAGAGTAATCTTGTTGCAGGATTTTCTCCTTCATCACTTTAAATATGTCCTGCCAGTCCCTTCTGGCTTGCAGAGTTTCTGCTGAAAGATCAGTTGTTAACCTTATGGGGATTCCCTTGTGTGTTATTTGTTGTTTTTCCCTTGCTGCTTTTAATATGTTTTCTTTGTATTTAATTTTTGACAGTTTGATTAATATGTGTCTTGGCATATTTCTCCTTGGATTTATCCTGTATGGGACTCTCTGTGCTTCCTGGACTTGGTTAACTATTTCCTTTCCCATATTAGGGAAGTTTACAACTATAATCTCTTCAAATATTTTCTCAGTCCCTTTTTTTTCTCTTCTTCTTCTAGAACCCCTATAATTCGAATGTTGGTGCATTTAATGTTGTCCCAGAGGTCTCTGAGACTGTCTTCAGTTCTTTTCATTCTTTTTTCTTTATTCTGCTCTGCAGTAGTTATTTCCACTATTTTATCTTCCAGGTCACTTATCTGTTCTTCTGCCTCAGTTATTCTGCTCTTGATCCCATCTAGAGTATTTTTAATCTCATTTATTGTGTTGTTCATTGTTGTTTGTTTCATCTTTAGTTCTTCTAGGTCCTTGTTAAATGTTTCTTGCATTTTGTCCATTCTATTTCCAAGATTTTGGATCATCTTTACTATCATTATTCTGTTTCAGGTAGACTGCCTATTTCCTCTTCATTCTTTAGGTTTGGTGGGTTTTTATCTTGCTCCTTCATCTGCTGTGTGTTTTTCTGTCTTCTCATTTTGCTTATCTTCCTGTGTTTGGGATCTCCTTTTTGCAGGCTGCAGGTTCGTAGTTCCCGTTGTTTTTGGTGTCTGTCCCCGGTGGCTAAGGTTGGTTCAGTGGGTTGTGTAGGCTTTCTGGTGGAGGGGACTAGTGCCTGTGTTCTGGTGGATGAGGCTGGATCTTGTCTTTCTGGTGAGCAGGTCCACGTCTGGTGGTGTGTTTTGGGGTGTCTGTGGACTTATTATGATTTTAGGCAGCCTCTCTGTTAATATATGGGGTTGTGTTCCTGTCTTGCTAGTTGTTTGCCATAGGATGTCCAGCACTGTAGCTTGCTTGTGGTTGAGTGAAGCTGGGTGCTGGTGTTGAGATGGAGATCTCTGGGAGATTTTCACCGTTTGATATTATGTGGAGCTGGGAGGTCTCTTGTGGACCAGTGTCCTGAAGTTGGCTCTCCCACCTCAGAGGCACAGCACTGACTCCTGACTGCAGCACGAAGAACCTTTCATTCACACGGCTCAGAATAAAAGGCAGAAAAAGTAGAAAGAAAGAATTAGTAGAAGTAGAATGAAAGAAAGAAAGAAAGGAGGCAGGGAGGGAGCGAGGCAGGGAGGGAGGGAGGAAAGAAGGAAGGAAAAAAAGAAAGAAGATAAAGTAAAACAAAATAAGGTAAAATATAATAAAGTTATTAAAATAAAAAAATAATTATTAAGAAAACAAAACAAAAAAAAAATACAGACTGATAGAACTGTAGGACAAATGATGGAAGCAAAGCTATACAGACAAAATTTCACACAGAAGCATACACATACCCACTCTCAAAAAGAGGAAAAGGGGAAAAAATCATAAATATTGCTCTCAAAGTCCACCTCCTCAATTTGAGATGATTCGTTGTCTAAAGTAGGGAGGGAGGGAGGGAGGGAGGGAAGGAAAGAAGGAAGGAAGGAAGGAAGGAAGGAAGATAAAGTAAAATAAAGTTATTAAAATAAAAAATAATTATTAAGAAAAAAAATTAAAAAAAAAACAACAAAAGAAAAGGAAGGATAGAACCCTAGGACAAATGGTGGAAGCAAAGGTATACAGACAAAATCACACACAGAAGCGTACACATACACACTCACAAAAAGAAGAAAAGGGGAAAAAATCATAAATCTTGCTCCCAAAGTCCACCTCCTCAATTTAGGATGATGGTTGTCTATTCATGTATTCCACAGATGCAGGGTACATTAAGTTGATTGTGGAGCTTTAATCCACTGCTTCTGAGGCTGCTGGGAGAGATTTCCCTTTCTCTTCTTTGTTCTCACAGCTCCCAGGGGCTCAGCTTTGGATTTGGCCCCGCCTCTGTGTGTAGGTCGCTGGAGGGCGTCTGTTTTTCGCTCAGACAGGATCGGGTTAAAGGAGCAGCTGCTTCAGGGGCTCTGGCTCACTCAGGTCGAGGAGAGGGAGGGGCACGGAGTGCAGGGTGAACCTGCGGCGGTAGAGGCCGGTGTGACGTTGCACCAGCCTGAGGCGTGCCGTGCGTTCTCCCGGGGGAGTTGTCACTGGATCCTGGGACCCTGGCAGTGGTGGGCTGCACAGGCTCCCCCGAATGGGGTTGTGGATAGTGACCTGTGCTCGCACACAGGCTTCTTGGTGGCGGCAGCAGCAGCCTTAGCGTCTCATGGCCGTCTCTGGGGTCCGTGCTTTTAGCTGCGGCTCGTGCCCGTCTCTGGAGCTCCTTTCAGCAGCGCTCTTAATCCCCTCTCCTCGCGCACCAGGAAACAAAGAGGGGAAAAAAAGTCTTTTGCCTCTTTGGCAGGTACAGACTTTTTCCCAGACTCCCTCCCGGCTAGCCGTGGTGCACCAACCCCCTGCAGGCAGTGTTCACGCTGCCAACCCCAGTCCTCTCCCAGTGTTCCGACTGAAGCCTGAGCCTCAACTCCCTGCTCCGCCCGCCCCGGCGGGTGAGCAGAGAAGCCTCTCGAGCTGGTGAGTGCCGTTAGGCCCTGATCCTCTGTGCGGAAATCTCTCCGCTTTGCCCTCCGCACCCCTGTTGCTGTGCTCTCCTCCACAGCACCGAAGCTTTGCCCCTCCGCCACCCGCAGTCTCCGCCTGTGAAGGGGCTCCTAGTGTGTGGAATCCTTTCCTCCTTCACAGCTCCCTCCCACTGGTGCAGGTCCCGTCCCTATTCTTTTGTCTCTGTTTATTCTTTTTTCTTTTTCCTTACCGAGGTACATCGGGGGTTTCTTGCCTTTTGGGAGGTCTGAGGTCTTCTGCCAGCGTTCAGTAGGTGTTCTGTAGGAGTTGTTCCACGTGTAGATGTATTTCTGGTGTATTGGTGGGAGGATGGTGATCTCCGCTGCGTCAGGTCTTAGTTGTGGCCCGCGGGATCTTTGTTGCGGCCCGCGGGATCTTTGTTGCAGCATGTGCGCTCTCCGTTGTGGTGCTTGGACCAGTAGCATGTGGGATCTTAGTTCCCCGACCAGGGATTTAATCCACATCTCCTGCATTTGAAGGCAGATTCTTAACCACTGGACCACCAGGGAAGTCCCTCTCTCTCTTTTGATACTTCCCAATATACCAGTCTCTTCTGTGTCTCTTACAAATAATTAAAATGATACATAATGACTAAGAAAGAAGATAAGAAGAGGTCTAGTGCCCAAAGCTCATACCTACAGAAAGGATCACTGTGCAAGGTGATTCCTCCTGAGTGAGACTCCTTAGTTTTCAAAAAGTCATCTTCTTTTGCCATTAACCCAAAGTAAGGAAAGCTTTTTGACATTTTTCCTTGGGTTTTATATTTATAGGTAAATCATGGCCCTTGGGGTTTTGTATTTATGTCAATAGTTAAAATGTGGAGTGTGTGCACATGCGTGTCAGTGGTGGGGAAGGGGTGGTGTGAGTGTATTTGGAACAGGCTGAGAGCTGTGATCTTAATTTAGCAGTGGAGGTGATTGTAGAATGAGATGGAATACTGGGAGAAAAAAGGTATGTCTTGAAAGTGTGGATCAAACTCATGTAATTCCTGTGCACTGTCAGACAGTCTATAGTTACCTCTCACATGTGACTTTCAGAAAAAAAGGTAACTTCATTTGGCAATCAATGTATTGCCTTCCCAGTTTGCTTTAAATGCACTCAAAAGGGATTCTGACCATCATATCATTTGTACCCTGTCAAAATAATAATAACTTTACTGCTTACTCCGACTATTATTTTTTGGTACAAAAAAGATTGTACCAAACATCCTCATATACAGGTATTTGCATACTTTTTTGATGATCTTTCTTAGAATAGATTTTTATAGGTAGGATTCCTGGGTGAAGGTTATGCACAGTAAATTGCATTCATTTGAAAAATGTTGTCCTTCATTTTTGGACCAAACTATGCTTCCACTTATGATATGTAAGAAAACCCATTTCCCACCACACACACCAGCCTATAGGGTCATTTTTTTAAAAACGTCACTGTTTTTCATTTTCATTTCTTTAATCACTAAAGAAGTTAATATTTATATGTGCTTATTGGCTGCTAGTATTTTTACTTTTATGAATTGCTTTTGAAAAAAAAAGGTCTATTTTCCCCTTAGGTTTATAGTATCATCAAATAATAGCATACTGAATGCATTTAAAAAAAAATCTATCAAATCCTTTTTAGTCTTATAATGGCCCTCTGAAATGGTAAAGATAAATTTTATTGCATTTATTGGAAAGATAGAGAAGCTGCTTTCTCATAATAAGCTAATGGTGGAAGTAATCACAGAATCCTGGTCTCATCCGCTCCTTTTTGCTTCCCCCTTTGCCCTGCTGCCTATCAACCTGGTTGACCAGAGTACCCTTTAGCTATAGCTGTAAATGAATATGAAGAGTATTCCATATTCCCATTAAGAACTCCCCCCAAAAAAAGAGTATCCCATAAAACAAGGTAAGCTGAACCTACCTCCTAGAGGAATGGAAATAAAAACAAAAATAAACAAATAGGACCTAATGAAACTTCAAAGCTTTTGCACAGCAAAAACTATAAACAGGGCTTCCCGGGTGGCGCAGTGGTTGAGAGTCTGCCTGTAGATGCAGGGGACACAGGTTCGTGCCCCGGTCCAGGAAGATCCCAACATGCCGCGGAGCAGCTGGGCCCGTGAGCCATGGCCGCTGAGCCTGCATGTCCGGAGCCTGTGCTCCGCAATGGGAGAGGCCACAACAGTGAGAGGCCCGCGTACCGCAAAAAAAAAAACAAACTATAAACGACGAAAAGACAACCCTCAGAATGGGAGAAAATATTTGCAAATGAATCAATGTATAAAGGATTAATCTCCAAAATATATAAACAGCTCAGGCAGCTCAATATTAAAAAAACAAACGACCCAATCCAAAAATGGGCAGAAGACCTAAATAGACATTTCTCCAAAGAAGACATACAGATGGCCAAGAAGCACATGAAAAGCTGCTCAGCATCACTAATTATTAGAGAAATGCAAGTCAAAACTACAATGAGGTATCACCTCACACCAGTTAGAATGGGCATCATCAGAAAGTCTACAAACAGCAAATGCTGGAGAGGGTGTGGAGAAAAGGGAACTCTCTTGCACTGTTGGTGGGAATGTAAATTGATACAGCCACTATGGAGGACAGTATGGAGGTTCCTTAAAAAAACTAAAAATAGAATTACAATATGGCCCAGCAATCCCACTACTGGGCATATACCCAGAGAAAACCATAATTCAAAAAGACACATGCACCCCAGTGTTCATTGCAGCACTATTTACAATAGCCGGGTCATGGAGGCAACCTAAATGCCCATTGACAGACGAATGGGTAAAGAAGATGTGGTACATATATACAATGAAATATTACTCAGCCATAAAAAAGAATGAAATTGGGTCATTTGTAGAGATGTGGATGGATCTAGAGACTGTCATACATAGTGAAGTAAGTCAGAAAGAGAAAAACAAATATTGTATATTAATGCATATATGTGGAATCTAGAAAAATTGTGTAGATGAACCAGTTTGCAAGGCAGAAATAGAGACACAGATGTAGAGAACAAACCTGTGGACACCAAGGGCAGAAAGCTGGGTGGTGGTGGTGGGAAGAATTGGGAGATTGGGATTGACATGTATATACTAATATGTATAAAATATATAACTAATAAGAACCTGCTGTATAAAAAATAAATTAAATTAAATTAAAAAAAAAACCCAAGGTAGGCTGATATGAGTGATTTCAAAATAAAAGCAGCCCAGTTCCTAGAGATGTAGTTTATTGGGTAGCCATGAAGCCTCAAAAGGGACAGGAGACTTAAAAAGAGAAGGAAGAAACCAGCTCCTACAAACTACATCTGATAAACTAGACATCTCCTTGATCTAAGTTAACACCTGCACTTTGTAATGCCATATGTCAGGTCTAGGTCATAATTTGCAACTATGTTAAACTGCAGTGGAAGAAACTTTATGTAAATAAGATGGGTTATTTATAAAGGTTTTGAAGTCCTAGTTTCTAAGTAATATGGAATACCTGAGATACCCAAAGTTGTATATATATTTTGAAGAATTTGACAGTTGCGTGGTGGAGGGTGGTTCTAAACTGAACTACATTTAATCCCATTGAATAAATATATTTATTATTGAAACTAAAAAGAGAAAGAGAAGCAACCATTAGAGAGATTTATGGCTTTGTTTACATTAAATAATTTGGCATTTAATAACAAGTTCTTCTGGAAAAAAATCCTGTTTTCTAATTGTTCTTTTAAAGATATTCTTATATTAAAATATAATAAATGGTCAGAGGAAGACCTTACTGTTTTTAAATAAACTGAAAAGCCAAACAATACTGTAGCATTTTAGAAAGACCATTCTATATATGTGCTAGCAATAAACTTAAGGAAATTTCCTTTGGGAAAGGGAGAATAATGCCAGAAATAATTGTTAAAATAAAGTGGTCTCAGGAAAAGATTATTAACTCACAATTACCCTACAGACATATATAAATACTGAGGAAGTCTGAATTCCGTTGGGGTTTTCATCACTTAGTCCACAGTGTTAGCAAAGAAATTTGAAATCTCCCCATTAGCCTTCAGAGTGGGGCTCAAAGGAAATGTAAACCAGATGAGGTCTGTTTCCCGAGACCCAGAGCCAAAGCTGTCGGTGAGGTCCCAGGCACAAGAGGAAGGGAAAACACACAGCCACACTCAGAGCAGTTGAAACTTACCAAGTCTTGACACAGAGAGAAATGAGTGTTATTTATTCTGGCGACCACTTGGCTGGTAGAAGATATAAGGTCAACCAGCTGGTTTTGAAACTTAATTTACTATCTTCTAAATTCACATTGTATTTATTTGAGAAGGAAGAGTAGCCAAAGGCTCTTATTTATTTTCCTGTGACCAAAGCTAGAAGAAGCTAAAGTGGATTTTTGAAGCATCTATTACCTGCTAAATGCACATTTCCCATTAGATTATGGGGTTGTATTCCGGCCCCAAGTCATTTTTCTGGCAAGTCAGATTAGAGTGAAATTTATTACAGATGAAACAGGGTGTCGATTTCCAGTGTGGTTGCTTCTCTGAAGTACCTACAACAAGGAAGGAAAAGGAGTATGTGACACGAAGGGAAGAGATGGTATTTGTGGTGTCGTGCTTAAGAATGTGTCATTCTAAAATCATTTAAAAAAAGGTCACTCATTAAGCATTTACTGGGTATCTACTCTGTGCCAGGCACTGCTTTCCACAGGCTGGGGAAGAAAAGATGAGGAATATGCACCAGCAAGAAGTGCTGCCAATCAAGTTGTGGAGCCCTAAAAAATAAAAAGTTGCATTACCAATTTGAACAGGATGAACTTTGAGAATTTAATATAATGAAGTATGAAAATGTGACCAGCAGTTTCTTTGAAGAAGTAGGCTTGGGAAATGGATGATTAACTGTTGTATTTCTAAGGGCTGAGTTTTATCCCCAGGAGAGAGAGAAGAGTCCTTTTGTGTTCCAAAAATTTAAACTCTACAGAAATTGGCAATAAAATTTTAATTCTTACAGTAACAGAAAACTGACAGGATGGATGCTGATATAGTGGTTGGGTGAATAAGGGGCTCTAGGGCTGAGTATCTCCCTGAACTGCAGAAACTGGTGCTTGCTTGAGTGTGATGCCCCATTCCCCGTGCTTGAGAAATGTGCAGAGGACAGGTATCTGTCTAAGCTAGAGGGAGACACCACTAAGGAGTCTTTCTGGGTTTTGTCACTAAGTTGCTCAAATGGAGGATGCCAGTACTAACGTCTGTGGGGGATGACAGAGTAGGGGTGCAGGTCCCCATCACCTGCTGACATGGAGGAAGGAAGCCATAAGAGGACCTCAGGCCATTCAGGGAACTATGCTGGTCAAGGCAGGGGCTGGGCCAGCAAGACTAGTTTTAGACTAAGCCTCAGTGCAAGACCTCAGTGAGGCCCAGATCATACTTCCAAGTCTTTTCCTTACCTGCAACGATCCCAGGAGATATAAGAAGAGAACAACATAGTGACAAAACCCAGAAAGACTCCCTAGTGGTGTCCAACTCTAGCTTAGATAGATATCAGACATGTTACACGACTGTATCCACACTTACATGTCAGTGTGATAAATATTATTTTAACAGAGTAAATTATTCAGATTTTAATGCAGCCGGATATGAAAACTCAGTTATGATTGGGGTTGAGAGCTGCAGAATCCCCATACGATTTTGTTGTCCTCTGATCATGTCGGCTTCTGTGACATTCAAGTAAATGGGCTTGTTAGTTGGAAGGTTGGAAGGTTGCTGTGACTAATTTCTGAGAGAGCCTCTGGTGTCATTTGGAGGCTGTGTAGCAGAGACTTCTTGTGGAGTATATCACCTTCTATGCTACATACCTGCCAAAGTGGCAGCAGTGAAACTGGGTCACCTGCCGCCAGGAAGACCTGGTTGCTTTGCTCAGGGAAGCCGTCTTCCAGTTAAATGAGAAACACTCATAAGGGCAGTGCAGGGTAGTGCACAACTGGCCTAAGAGGAGGATTTCCACTCCACCAGCTTCAGCCAGCTTTTTTTAAATGCAGCCACAGCCTATTCACCTGAGTCTATTTTATGGGTGCACAATAACCAAGGTTGAAACTGAAGTTTCGTTGGCCATGTTGTCACTTAACACACCAGTGCCTAAGCGCTGAGTGTACCTATATAATGGGATCTATGTTACTGCCTTATTTTGGTCAGATCTGCTGGAATGAGAATGTTACAATACAACTGCATTCCAGGGAATCAAATGGACTACAGACCTTGAGACCATTTCCATCTCCGGTTGGATTTAGATTAAGTGTAAAATCTCCTGGGCTTATACACAAGATTTAAATTCTGTTTTTAAAAAGTGTGTGCATTTGTGTGTGTGAGAGTATGTGTGTATGTCTGTCTCAGAAGAATACATGGCTTTGACAACCATTGGGGTGATGGGCGAGAAGAACTATTTGGCAGAGTCTCTTTGTTTAAAAAAATAAGTTGTAATATCTAAGGACTATCTATTCTCTTGTCTGTAGCAAAGTCTTCTGAACTAAAAGATTGTTACTCTTTTGTACAATGTTGAGCAGCCCTCAACTCTATTGCTGTGTATCTCTTTATTTTCAAGAAACGTTTCCTTTTCTTAAAAATTTAATTTTATTTATTTTTTATACAGCAAGTTCTTATTAGTTATCTATTTTATACATGTTAGTGTATATATGTCAATCCCAATCTCCCAATTCATCCCACCACCACCCCCCTGCTTTCCCCTCTTGGTGTCCATACATTTGTTCTCTAAATCTGTGAAGAAACATTTCTGCTGTAGAACTTGTAACACTGAGCAACATTTAATGAGTTATCAGTAAACATAAAGATAAAAAGAACTTTGATTGGATTTCCTAAGCTGTTTAAGATTCCTGTGTTCTGCAGATTGCAATGGATGTTTACACTTCTGTTAATAAAATTCTATCAAGCAGATGACAGGTACCAATTAAAAGCAATCACAAAGCATACTCTTCCCGAAATCTCTAAAGCAGAATCTTGAAATACTGGTTTGCAGAAGCATTACCTGGCATGGAATATCTTTGATCCTCAGCAACCTCTATAGCCTGTGGGATTTCTGTCAATCCAATGCAGGAGAGCAGAGGAAATAGAAAATGGCTTTTGGTGTTTGATGCGTGGAGAAACATTAGGTATGGTTCCAGCTGCTGAAACAGTAGATACTTGTCTTAGTTGAAAAAGTCTGGGCTGTGGTAACAAATGGATCCCCACATATAAAATGGCTCAGATACAATGAATTTTATTTCTTACTCAACTAAACTCAGCAGATATTTCTGGTTAGAGGTCAGCTCTCATCCAGATAGAGTCATTAGGACCCAGGCACCTTTCATGTTATGGCTTTACCATCATTGTCACCTTTAGCATTCACCTTAAGGTTCACTTCTTAAAAAGGTTAGCCTGGAAATGGTGCCCATCATTTCTGCTCACATTCCATTGACTAGAATTCAGTCTCAGGAGCACACCTGACTCATGGGAAGCTGGGAAATATAACTGTGCTGAGAGTCTAGAAGTACAAGGAAATAGGAAGTTGATGAATAGCTAGACATTGCTCCAACACCCAAGTATGATTCCTGTGAGACAGTTTCTTTTGGAGAAGGACATTTGGAAAGTGCTTGCCTGTGGTTCTGCTTTGGGACTGCTGTGTCTGAGGGTAGAGTCAGGCTGGCTGTCCCAAGAAAAGGGAGTAACAACAATTACTGTGTGTTTCCTGTGAACATATCTTGGTTCAGATCCTCTCCTGATGGCCCAGCCTTTTCCACAGACTCTGTCTCCTCAAAAGACCTGGGAACTAAGCTGTTCCTCTTCTGGAGGCAATTCATCTGCCCTCTGGACAAATCTATTTTGTTTGACAGTATATTCTAATAATTTATTTAAATTTAAATTAATAATAATAAATAAAATAAAATAATAAATTAAATAATTAAATAATATTATTTACTTTGTGATTAAATAACTTATATAATTTTTATTTTAAATAACCGTGAATATATGTATTATTTTATGTATACATATGTTATATATATTAATATATATTATATATACACACATACATGTAATATATGGATAGATATTAAATAATTGTGACTATGTACACACATTATACTGTATATAATATATACTTTATGTAATTCAGTGAGGTATAGAATACAGTAGGGTCATAAGTACCCTTCACAGCATATTTCAATCAAACATTTGGTAGATTATCCTACTTTCAAAGTCTTGGAAGATGTTTAAATCTACCTTGGAAAGTCATCCTAATGTTCAACAACATATAAGTTTTGACAATCTTTCCTTTCAGTACCTGGGCCCTCTGTTTCTGTGAGAGTTACACCCACCTTTCTCTGAATCTAGGAGGCAGGCACCTGCATGAGACCATTTATATCAATTAATTTGCCTGGGAAAGGGCCACAGCTAAGAAAGTTCTGTGTGGGCATGTGCCTGGGTGGGAAGAGTGAGGATGGAGAGTGGGGGAGCTGACTCCTAACCCGGCTCCCAAAACTAGTGTCTGGGCTCCATGCAGCAGGGCAGAGAAGCTGAAGACACTGAGTTCAAAAGGCACGCTGGAGCTATGGAGCCACAGGGGACAACAAGGAGGAGAAAGAGCCTTCTCCCTTCTTTGCCTCCCTGCCAGGATGTGGTAGTGAAACATCCAGGGGATGCAGTACTTCAAGGGCACCTTGAGAGTTGATCGCTCTGGGAACCCTGGTAGAGAGCATCCTTGGCCCAGACTTCTGTCTCATTTATTTATTTATTTTAAAATTTGTATTGGAGTGTAGTTGATTTACAAGGTTGTGTTAGGTTCAGGTGTACAGCAAAGTGAATCAGTTATACATATACATATATCCACTCTTTTTCAGATTCTTTTCCCATATAGGCTATTACAGAGTATTGAGTAGAGTTCCCTGTGCTATACAGTAGGTCCTTATTAGTTATCTATTTTATATATAGTAGTGTGTATATGTCAATCCCAATCTCCCGGTTTATCCCTCCCCCGTTACCCCCTGGTAACCATAGGTTTGTTTCTACATCTGTGACTCTATTTCTGTTCTGTAAATAAGTTCATTTGTACCCTTTTTTTTAGATTTCAGAAGTCTGTTTTAAAATATACCTGGGATTTTGTTTTTATTCAGGTATGATGAGGCCAACAGATTAGGAGAACCACTGAAAAGACAGCTTGTATTCACAGTTCCTTAGAGAAGGGGGTACACTGCACCACACAGGGCAACATGGGGAAGCACCAGGGTTAGTCAGGGGCAGAAAGGAGCAAGGGGATAGCACGTACAGAAGCTTTTCTGCGGTTTTCACAGGAAAGGTTGGGTGAGGTAAGGTAAGCATCTGAGCAGGATTAGGACTAGATAGTTTGAATAATTTTGCTGGTGTCTGGGCTGTAAGGGTAGAGTCTCTAGTTGTTCAGTATGGTACCAGGCTCTGGGGTGATTTAGGGCAGGGGGATAGTGTCCAGGACAGCAGGCATCTGATAGAAGGAGGTAGATGTGGGCATGGGTTTTGGATTGGTTGGTTTGCATGTGAAAGGTGTGCTCACTGGCAAGTTGTTTGCTCTCTCTAGGGAATAACTAACTCTGGGAAGGCAGTCTCTCCCCGTTCCACAAAGTCCCAAGATGTCCAGGCATCATTAAAATACAGAAAATAAAAAAAACACGATTAATGCAACATCCAGGTTCTCATAGAAGGCACTGGCATCAGTGGCCCTGGGGAGATGTCTCTTCGACTATCTTTAGAGGCAGTGGATGTAACGGTAAGGCATCCCAAGAGTCCCAGAACTGGGTGTGCAGTGCTTTGACTAGTCACAGGAAGTTTTATATTGAGAGGAGGCCCTTGTTTATGATATCTGAGTTATCACTCAGTGTGATTCCTTTGGTACAGGCAGGCTCAAGGGGCCTATTTATACAGGATGTGAAAATCACCGGTATAATTAGGCCTATTTCCCTCTAGATACAGGCTAAATGGAGATGGAGAACTAGTTGCTAATATTTATTTTAGCATTTTGTACATCTGTAGGCTGATTTGTGCCTTAGATGGCTCTTTCTCAGGATGCTTAATCCTAACTTGCTCAGTCTTTTCTCCTGAGCCTTGTTTTCCTGAACTTTATAAAAATGTTTTTTGCTTCTCGTATTTACACAGGAGTAAAAACAATGTTAAGTGCTGATAAGGAAACTACATTTCAGGAGTGGCTGCCCTTCCTTTAGGCACGCTTCCCATTGTAGAGGAGGGCTTCGGGGCACACCTAGTGGGCCTGGTGTTAGCTTAGCTCCAGACTGTTCTTCAGTAAGTAATATACAGGAATGGGGGGGGCTGGGACACCTGAGCTGTGACTGAGGGGCAGAGATGTGGCCCAGAAACTCATTAGGAAGCTGAATTCACTGGAAAGGAGATAACAGTAGCGATGAGCATGACTGAAAAACGACTATGATTTTCTGAGGTTTTAGCCACTTCTCTTTGCACCTCTGAATATTCAGTAAAAACTTAATTTGCATTGAGTGGAGATTTGGAAAAATCAAGGAAGGTTGACTGTGTCTAGTGTTTGGGTCAATGAAAGAGAAGAGAGAAGTGAGCCTGAGAATGCAGCCAAATCAGTAGCTCGGAGCCTAGGCCACCTGCAATACGATGTGGGCTCTCCCTCTCCCCAAGGATCTCCATATGTATCAGGGCAATGAGTTACCCCCTCCTAAGGTTTCCAGATTTAGCAAACAAAATACAGGATGTCCAACTAAATTTGTTTTTTGTATTTTTATTTTATAGTGGAGTAAAGTTGATTAACAATGTTGTGTTAGTTTCAGGTGTACAGCAGAGTGATTCAATTACACATATGTATGTATCTATTCTTTTTCAAATTCTTTTTCCATTTAGGTTATTACAGAGTATTGAGCAGAGTTCCCTGTGCTATAGAGTAGGTCCCTGTTGCTTTTCTGTTTTAAAATAGCAGTGTGTATATGTCAATCCCAAACTCCCAATCTGTCCCTCTGCCCCACCAACACCACCCCCATAACCATAAGTTCATTCTCTAAGTCTGTGAGTCTGTTTCTGTTTTGTAAATAAGTTTGTATCTTTTTTCTTTTTTTTTTAGATTCTGCATATAAGTGATATCATATGATATTTGTCTTTCTCTGTCTGACTTACTTCACTTAGTATGATAATCTCCAGGTCCATCCATGTTGCTGCAAATGCCATTATTTCATTCTTCTTTTTTTTATGTTTATTATTTCTTTTTTTTCTTATTAGTCATCCATTTTATACACATTAGTGTATACATGTCATCTCAATCTCCCAATTCATCACACCACCATCACCACCCCCCGCGGCTTTCCCCCCTTCGTGTTGATATGTTTTTTTCGCTACTTCTGTGTCTCAGTTTATGCCCTACAAACTGGTCCATCTGTACCATTTTCTAGGTTCCCCATATATGTGTTAATATATGATATTTGTTTTTCTCTTTCTGACTTACTTCACTCTAACGTCTTCAGATGCATCCATGTCTCTGAAAATGACCCAAGTTCGTTCCTTTTTAGGGCTGAGTAATATTCCATTACATATATGTACCACATCTTCTTTACCCATTCATTTGTCGATGGGCATTTAGGTTGCTTCCATAACCTGCCTATTGTAAATAGCGCTGCAATGAATATGGGGTGCATGTGTCTTTTTGAATTATGGTTCTCTCTGGGTATATGCCCAGTGGTGGGATTGCTGAGTCATATGGTAATTCTATTTTTACTTTTTTAAGGAACCTCCATACTGTTCTCCATAGTGGCTGTATCAATTTACATTTCCACCAACAGTGCAAGAGAGTTCCCTTTTCTCTACACCCTCTCCAGCATTTGTTGTTTGTAGACTTTCTGATGATGTCTATTCTAACTGGTGTGAGGTGATACCTCATTGTAGTTCTGATTTGCATTTCTCTAATAATTAGTGATGCTGAGCAGCTTTTCATATTCTTCTTGGCCATCTGTATGTCTTCTTTGGAGAAATGTCTATTTAGGTCTTCTGCCCATTTTTGGATTGGGTCATTTGTTTTTTTAATATTGAGCTGCCTGAGCTGTTTATATATTTTGGAGATTAATCCTTTGTCCGATGGTTCATTTGCAAATATTTTCTCCCATTCTGAGGGTTGTCTTTTCATCTTGTTTATGGTTTCCTTTGCAGTGCAAAAGCTTTGAAGTTTCATTAGGTCCCATTAGTTTACTTTTGTTTTTATTTGCATTACTTTAGGAGGTGGATCAAAAAATATCTTGCAGTGATTTATATCAAAGAGTGTTCTTCCTAAGTTTCCTCTAAGAATTTTATAGTGCCCAGTCTTACATTTAGGTCTCTAATCCATTTTGAGTTTATTTTTGTGTATGGTGTTAGGGAGTGTTCTAATTTCAGTCTTTTACATGCAGCTGTCCAGTTTTCCCAGCACCACTTATTGAAGAGACTGTCTTTTCTCCATTGTATATCCTTGCCTCCTTTGTCATAGATTAGTTGACCATAGGTGTGTGGGTTTATCTCTGGGCTTTCTATCCTGTTCCATTGATCTATATTTCTGTTTTTGTGCCAGTACCATATTGTCTTGATTACTGTAGCTTTGTAGTATAGTCTGAAGTCAGGGAGTCTGATTCCTCCAGCTCTGTATTTTTCCCTCAAGACTGCTTTGGCTATTCGGGGTCTTTTGT
This sequence comes from Phocoena phocoena, assembly GCF_963924675.1. NCBI lineage: Eukaryota > Metazoa > Chordata > Mammalia > Artiodactyla > Phocoenidae > Phocoena > Phocoena phocoena. The sequence continues at coordinate 35,714,776 of NC_089225.1, read as the reverse complement.
GTCTCCATACAAATTTTAAGATTTTTTTGTTCTAGTTCTGTAAAAAATGCCATTGGTAAGTTGATAGGGATTGCATTGAATCTGTAGATTGCTTTGGGTAGTATAGTCATTTTCACAATATTGATTCTTCCAATCCAAGAACATGGTATATCTCTCCATCTCTTGGTATCATCTTTAATTTCTTTCATCAGTTTCTTATAGTTTTCTGCATACAGGTCCTTTGTCTCCCTAGGTAGGTTTATTCCTAGGTATTTTATTCTTTTTGTTGCAATGGTAAATGGGAGCGTTTCCTTAATTTCTCTTTAAGATTTTTCATCATTAGTTTCTGGGAATGCAAGAGATTTCTGTGCATTAATTTTGTATCCTGCAACTTTACCAAATTCATTGATTAGCTCTAGTAGTTTTCTGGTGGCATCTTTAGGATTCTCTATGTATAGTATCATGTCATCTGCAAACAGTGACAGTTTTACTGCTTCTTTTCCAATTTTTATTCCTTTTATTTCCTTTTTTTCTCTCATTGCCGTGTCTAGGACTTCCAAAACTATGTTGAATAATAGTGATTATAGTGGACACCCTTGTCTTATTCCTGAACTTAGCAGAAATGCTTTCAGTTTTTCACGATTGAGAATGATGTTTGCTGTGGGTCTGTCATATATGGCCTTTATTATGTTAAAGTAGGTTCCCTCTGTGCCCACTTTCTGGAGAATTTTTATCATAAATGGGTGTTGAATTTCAAAAGCTTCTTCTGCATCTATTGAGATGATCATACGGTTTTTATTCTTCAATTTGTTTATACGGTATATCACACTGATTGATTTGCGTATTTTGAAGAATCCTTGCATCTCTGAGATAAATCCCACTTGATCATGGTGTATGATCCTTTTAATATGTTGTTGGATTCTGTTTGCTAGTATTTTGTTGAGGATTTTTGCATCTATATTCATCAGTGATATTAGTCTGTACTTTTCTTTTTTTGTAGTATATTTGTCTGGTTTTGGTATCAGGGTGATGGTGGCCTCGTAGAATGGGTTTGGGAGTGTTCCTCCCTCTGCTATATTTTGGAAGAGTTTCAGAAGGATAGGTGTTAGCTCTTCTCTAAATTTTTGATAGAATTCGCCTGTGAAGCCATCTGGTCCTGAACTTTTGTTTGTTGGAAGATTTTTAATCACAGTTGCAATTTCATTACTTTTGATTAGTCTGTTCATATTTTCTATTTCTTCCTGGTTCAGTCTTGGAAGGTTCTACCTTTCTAAGAATTTGTCCATTTCTTCCAGGTTGTCCATTTTATTGGCCTAGAGTTGCTTGTAGTTGTCTCTTAGGATGCTTTGTATTTCTGCCATGTCTCTTATAACTGCTCCTTTTTCATTTCCAATTTTATTGATTTGAATCCTTTTCCTCTTTTTCTAGATGAGTCTAGCTAATGGTTTATCAATTTTGTTTATCTTCTCAAAGAACAAGCTTTTAGTTTAATTGATCTTTGCTATTGTTTTCTTTGCTTCTATTTCATTTATTTCTGCTCTGATCTTTATGATCTCTTTCCTTCTGCTAACTTTGTGTTTTGTTTGTTCTTCTTTCTCTAGTTCCTTTAGGTGTAAGGTTAGATTATTTATTTGAGATTTTTCTTGTTTCTTGAGGTCGGCTTTTATAGGTATAAACTTCCCTCTTAGAACTGCTTTTGCTGCATCCCATAGGTTTTGGATTGTCATGTTTTCATTGTCATTTGTCTCTAGGTATTTTTTGATTTTCTCTTTGATTTCTTCAGTGATATCTTCATTATTTAGTAACGTAGTGTTTAGCCTCCATGTGTTTGTGTTTTTTACGTTTTTTTCCCTGTAATTGATTTCTAATCTCATAGTGTTGTGGTCAGAAAAGATGCTTGATATGATTTCAGTTTTCTTAAATGTACTGAGGCTTGATTTGTGACCCAAGATGTGATCTATCCTGGAGAATCTTCCTTGCACACTTGAGAAGAAAGTATAATCTGCTGTTTATGGATGGAATGTCCTATAAATATCAATTAATTCTGTCTGTTCTATTGTGTCATTTAAAGCTTGTGTTTCCTTATTAATTTTCTGTTTGGATGATCTGTCCATTGGTGTAAGTGAGGTGTTAAAGTCCCCGCCATTACTGTGTTACTGTAGATTTCCTCTTTTATAGCTGTTAGCAGTTGCCTTATGTATTGAGATGCTCCTATGTTGGGTGCATATATATTTATAATTATTATATCTTCTACTTGGATTGATCCCTTGATCATTACGTAGTGTCCTTCCTTGTGTCTTGTAACATTCTTTATTTTAAAGTCTATTTTATCTGATATGAGTATTGCTACTCCAGCTTTCTTCTGATTTCCATTTGCATGGAATATCTTTTTCCATCCCCTCACTTTCAGTGTGTATGTGTCCCTAGGTCTGAAGTGGGTCTCTTGTAGACAGCATATATATGGGTCTTGTTTTTATATCCATTCAGCAAGCCTTTTTTTTTTTTTTTTTCGGTATGCGGGCCTCTCACTGTTGTGGTCTCTCCCGTTGCAGAGCACAAGCTCCAGATGCACAGGCTCAGTGGCCATGGCTCACAGGCCGAGCCGCTTCACGGCATGTGGGATCTTCCTGGACTGGGGCACGAACTCGTGTCCCCTGCATTGGCAGGCGGACTCAACCACTGCGCCACCAGGGAAGCCTCAAACCTGTGTCTTTTGTTTGGAGATTTAATCCATTCACATTTAAGGTAATTATCGATATGTATGTTCCTGTGACCATTTTCTTACTTGTTTTGGATTTGTTTTTGTAGGTCCCTTTCTTCTCTTGTGTTTCCAACTTAGAGAAGGTCCTTTAGCATTTGTTGTAGAGCTGGTTTGTTGGTGCTGAATTCTCTTAGCTTTTGCTTGTCTGTAAAGCTTTTGATTTCTCCGTCGAATCTGAACGAGATACTTGCCGGGTAGAGTAATCTTGGTTGTAGTTTCTTCCCTTTCATCACTTTAAGTATATGATGCCACTCCCTTCTGGTTTGTAGAGTTTCTGCTGAGAAATCAGTTGTTAACCTTATGGCAGTTCCCTTGTATGTTACTTGTCATTTTTCCCTTGCTGCTTTCAATAATTTTTCTTTGCCTTTAATTTTTGCCAATTTGATTACTATGTGTCTTGGCATGTTTCTCCTTGGGTTTATCCTGTACGGGACTCTCTTTGCTTCCTGGGCTTGGGTGGCTATTTCCTTTCCCATGTTAGGGAAGTTTTCAACTATAATCTCTTCAAATATTTTATTGTGTCCTTTCTCTCTCTCTTCTCCTTCTGGGACCCCTATAATGCGAATGTTGTTGCATTTAATGTTGTCCCAGAGGTCTCTTAGGCTGTCTTCATTTCTTTTCATTCTTTTTTCTTTATTCTGTTCCTCAGCAGTGAATTCCACCATTCTGTCTTCCAGGTCACTTATCCTTTCTTCTGCCTCAGTTATTCTGCTATTGCTTCCTTCTAGTGTATTTTTCATTTCAGTTATTGTACAGTTCATGTCTGTTTGTTTGTTCTTTAATTCTTCTAGGTCTTTGTTAAACATTTCTTGCATCTTCTCGACCTTTGCCTCCATTCTTTTTCCGAGGTCCTGTATCATCTTCACTGTCATTACTCTGAATTCTTTTTCTGGAGGATTGCTTATCTCCATTTCATTTAGTTGTTTTTCTGGGGTTTTATCTTGTTCCTTCATCTGGTATATAGTCCTCTGCCTTTTTATCTTGTCTATCTTTCTGTGTTGTGGTTTTTGTTCCACAGGCTGCAGGATTATAGTTCTTGCTTCTGCTGTCTGCCCTCTGGTGGATGAGGCTACCTAAGAGGCTTGTGGAAGTTTCCTGATGGGAGGGACTGGTGTTGGTTAGAGCTGGCTGTTGCTCTGGTGGGCAGAGCTCAGTGAAACTTTAATCCGCTTGTCTGCTGATGGGTGGGGCTGGGTTCCCTCCCTGTTAGTTGTTTGGCTTGAGGCAACCCCACATTGGAGCCTACCAGGGCTCTTTGGTGGGGCTAATGGCGGACTCTGGGAGGGCTCTCACCAAGGAGTACTTCCCAGAACTTCTGCTGCCAGTGTCCTTGTCCCTTGGTGAGCCACAGCTGCCCCCCCGCCTCTGCAGGAGACCCTCCAACATTAGCAGGTGGGTTTGTTTCAGTCTCCTATGGGGTCACTGCTCCTTTGCCTGGGTCCCGATGCACATGCTACTTTGTGTGTGCCCTCCAAGAGTGGAGTCTCTGTTTCCTCCAGTCCTGCTGAAGTCCTGCAATCAAATCCCGCTAGCCTTCAAAGTCTGATTCTCTAGGAATTTCTCCTCCCGTTGCCAGATCCTCAGGTTGGGAAGCCTGATGTGTGGCTCAGAACCTTCACTCCAGTGGGTGGACTTCTGTGGTATAAGTTTTCTCCAATTTGTGAGTCACCCACCCAGCAGTTATGGGATTTGATTTTATTGTGATAGAGCCCCTCTTACCATCTCATTGTGGCTTCTCCTTTGTCTTTGCTGTGGGGTATCTTTTTTGGTGAGTTCCAGTGTCTTCCTGTCAATGATTGTTCAGCAGTTAGTTGTGATTCCGGTGTTCTCGAAAGAGGGAGTGAGAGCATGTCCTTCTACTCTGCCATCTTGAACCAATCTCCTTTATTTCATTCTTTTTAATGGCTGAGTAATATGCCATTGTATATATGTACCACATCTTCTTTATCCATTCTTCTGTTGATTGTCCAATTAAATTTAGAATTTGTTTAAACAGTAAGTTTTTAGTATAAGTAAGTGCCTGGCAATATTTAGGACTGGACAAGTATTCTGCATTTTTTTCTGGCAACCTTCTCCCTCCCATTCTGCAAATATGATGTTTGAAGTGATATTTCTATTGACCTAAAAGGCCAAGGTGATCCCACGTTAACTAAAAGATTGGGGGCATGTTCTGGTATTTAAATCATACCTCCATTCCCCAATTTTCACTTAAATTGAGGAAATCAGTGCAAGGTATCTTTGTCATGATATTTTCCTTTTGTTGATTGCATAGAGAAAATTGGCAAAGGAATACTGAGATGATAAGTCAGAAGATGGGCCTCCTGCCTACTGTTAGGAACTCTCAGATGCTAGGGAAATGTTGAGAGAAAAGTTCTGCATAAATAAAATTTTAGGGTGATCCATGGCCTCTTTTGAAAAATATCTTAAGGTTGTTTAAAATATGGCATCCTAAGTGTATTTTCTATGAAAACATAAGTACTTGGCATAGAAAGACTAATGCTAATCTGGAAGAGCCAACATGGGGAAAATAATGAGCTAAAAAATTCAGGGCCTTAGTTTTCTACACCCAGGAGAAATGAGTGGTATTATTTCCTCTTTGGCATAAAGTTATTACATGGAGTGAACTCAGCCTGACCTCCATATTCCTCATAATATATCCTACAGCATTCTATAGTTATGAGGGAAATGAACACTAGTTTCTGGGAAAAACTGGGTGTTACCACCGTCTTCCAAATGAACTCACTGAGAGTGGGTGGAGTAAGAGCTGAATTGTGAGAGTCTAACCGGAGTCTGTTATAAATTCCAGAGCTGAGGGGCCCAGGAAGGGCTTCTTCCGGGCAGTGGGGAGAATCCAAGCTCCTCTTATAGAACACAGATGCTCTATTGGAAGGAAGCAATTCAGATTAGAAGCTAGGCAGCATCCAGGGTCATGAACTTAGAGTTTAGAATATCTGTTTGTGACCCCACCAGGCAGCTGAGATTTCCTGCTGACCCTAGAAATTCAAAGGATTCTAAGTTGGCATAAAAATCTACCTCCTCCTCACACTCCAGATGTTTGACTAAGAGTTTCCAGGCTTGGAAACAGGTAGCAAACATTTTGTGGTTTTGCTGTTGTTAATTAAGGGCTGAGGTCAACACCCTGAATAATAGAAATGGCCAAACTATACCTCTGAATAATACAACTTGAAAGGAACAAATATGAATTCACTGTTAGATAAATGATGACAGTGAAGAAGGATTAAAAAAGTAAGAGCAGCTGTGTTATTGTTAAAGGAAAGAGGCAGCTGAAATCCATAGGATCCCAGTCTGGTCAGTGGCCCAGCAGACTAAATTTTGAAACTGTTAAATATTAAATGTTAGGAAGTCCAAAACCCGCAAACCAGCTCTACTGGAGGAAGACATTCATTTGCTTGCCATGAAAATAGTTTCAACGAAATGCGAAATTTCAAACTTGGGAATTATTTTTAAGAAAAAGTATCTGTTAAAGGATAATTTTGTAAAGGGTATTAATCATGACTCATCCAAATATGAAATAAACATGTGCCAAAGATTTTATTTAACTCATTAATTGAAGAAACCAATAAAATGTGACAAGAAGTTCAAAGGAAAGTGCAGAGAACCACATAGTATGTATATATACATATAAATAACTAGTACTGAAAATGAATTTGCAAATAAATGCAAAAATGGCTTTTTTACAGAAGCATATTGGGGAGGGAAATCAATTGTCCTTCCTCCTGGACAGAACTAATTTGCATGTCTATGGACAAGACTCATTTGCATAGCTATTTGTTTTCTACAAATTACAGAATTCTAAAATATCTCAAAAACAATGAAGGGTATAAACCCCAAGGATTCAGAAAATCAAGAATTAGAAGAAGCCTAGTTTTCCATGGAAGATATCTAATAATCTTAATGATCTATTTCAAAGTCCTTCAGAGTTTATCCTGACATATATGACACTTGAAAATAATGCAGAAATATTACTACAAGTCTTGTTAGTGTGAAACTAGAGCAGTGGCTCTCAAAGTATGGTCCCTGGACCAGCAACAGAAGCATCACCTGGAACTTGTTAGAAATGCCTATTCTTAGGGGCCACCCCAAACCTACTGAATCAGAAACTTTGGGGCTGGGGGCCTAGCCATCTGGCTTAACAAGCTCTCCAGGTGATTCTGATGCATTCTCAAGTTTCTGAAGTGCTGGTAGATGATCTAACATTACCCACCTTATTACTTATTAGGATCCAAACTCAGTAAAGTTAGATATTATAGAAGACTGAAAAATTGCATATGACTTTTCTTAGGTAGAGATGCAAATGATTTCTGTCTTGTAGACATGATAACAGCAAAGGCTGTGATTTTTGCATCTTTTCCTAGAAATCCTATTTCATTCTTTCTTTTATTGACTCTCTATATAGCAGTTTCCCCTGTCTTTCAATTAGCTTTGTCATCCTGCTGGCTTTCTTATTAATGAGGTAAATACATTGTTGACAAGTGCTCCCTAATATTTGTTTGAGAATCATGTCTCTAACTTAATGAAAATTATATTTTGAAATAATGCAATGCAAGTAGGAGGTAGCCTGACTTAATAAAGGGAATGCAGTGCAATTGAGGCAGTTAAAGGGGTTAAATCAACATGTGGGACTGGATCTGTTTGCAACTTTTTTGGACAATATTATATCATAAATCATGCCTAATTTTAAGCTTTTCAGAAAAGTATGAGTTATGTGAACATTATCTAGTTCTTCCCATGGTTTATCTCTGGATGAATTTTCACACTGCTCACTTCTTTCTTCCTGTCCCCACTTCCTACCCCTTTCCCCTGCCACCATGCCACCAGATACCAACTTTTGCTTTGTCTCCTTAGAGATCTATGGCAATCCTTATACCTACCAGTTGAGAATGTCAGTAATAAAAACATATTAGGGACTAGAGAGAAAAACTGAGTTGAATTTTTCTCTAAACGTCAAATAAAATAAAAAGTAAATGTCAAAGGTTTTTAATTATGCTCTGCTTAGAGCTTCACATAAATACCCCAAGGATGCTTATTAATTTTTGTGGGTAGCTTGGTGGAAAAAAGTTTAAGACGGAAAGGGGTTCCTAAGAAGACTGTCAACTTTTGCAAAACCTTTAGGGGAAACACACACTATATTTAAGGCAGCTTTCTAGGCTAGGAAAGCATACCTGGGAGCTCAGAGGAGCTCTTCTGCTATGCTTTCAAGAGGAGAGGACTTTCTACTAAATTGGAGAAATTGTTGATTTACTCAGATAAAATTGGTCATTGAGGGGTTCCACAGAGAGCTGTAAATATATTTAAAGGGTAGAGGATGAGGACTATTGTGGAAGGTTTTAAAGATGAGATTGGATTAAAAAAAAACATAAGTTCGGAGTGTCATCACTACAAATGTCTTTTTTTTTTTTGGTGACCACACTGTGGGGCCTGTGGGATCTCAGTTCCCTGACCAGAGATTGAACCCGGGCCCCCTGCAGTGAAAACGCCAAGTCAACCACTGTACTGCCAGGGAAGTCCCTACAAATGTCCTTAAAAATGTGTGCTTCCCAACTCCATTGTAACAACAACAACAAAATGATGAAACCCAATTCTGGTAGGGGTATGTACAAAATCTCTTTGGATTCACCTATGTTTTTCTCATAACTTTTTCTCCTTTTTCTCCATAACTTTTTCTCTTTTTCTCCAGAACCCTCTGCTCTGGTTCCATAGTTTTTACACCTATAGGCTCATTAAACACAGTGTCACCTGTGTGCAGTTTCGTTTGGCCTGCATGGTGTTTAAAACAATTAAATATCAAGTGTCTTTAAATCCCTATTTTCTTGCCTTACCTGACGAGTGAGTTGGTCATTCTCTCCTAGACTGTGGTGATCTCCTTTTCTGTTGAGATCTTCCCAATTACAGATTCACAGTATACTTTTTATACTAAATGTAAGAAAACTGTTCATTAAATAAACATAGAGACATTATTAAACTCTTACCAAAGGAGAAAGAGAGAAAATACGGCAAAGACCTTATAAAAACCATAGATTTGGAATAGGCAAAGAGGTCATCCAGTCCTCTGCAAACTTGAACCTTCCCGTGAAATTATCTTGTGTAATAATCCCTACATACATAACCCAAGGCTCTGGCAGATTAACTTGATTTACTCCTTGCGATATCTGCCCTGGTGGTAATAACACAGGCGGTAAGCCTCAGTGCACGAAATCCTTTCATTTCTGCGAACCATCCTATAATGTAAACCAGAGTGGTTACTCCACTTCCCTCAGTCTCTGTGAGACCATAACATGCTATGTAAACAAGGAAAAGGCCCCCTTAGTGCATAACTCGTAACAGTAATGAACTTCAAAGACATTTGTGGTATTCCATTCACAAGTATTTCTAATTTGGGGCATATGCAAAATGACTCAGTCAGCTGTAAGTGGTATTTCTTCTGTGAAGCTTTTTTGCTCAAGTACTGGTCTCTTCCTTCCCCCAGATGAAACTGGTTTAGAGAAGGCATCTTAGAGGTAGGGAGAGTGAGTGGTTGGCGGCAGCCTTCAGACTAGCAGGCTAGATGTGTGTGGCCTTGGGGAAAGTCTGCTTTCAATGAGAAAACTGACTGTGGATTTCCATCACCAGAAAGAATGCTCAAGGGAAACCATCCGTGTATAAATTCCTTTGCCTGGAAATCGGGGGGGGGGGGGGGGGGGGGGGCGGGGGGAAGAATTTTCAGAGATGCCCTGTAGGATGCTTTTTATCTCTTAAAATGCATTAATAGTAACTGCATCTCTGTATGGATACCAAGGGGGGTAAGTGGCGGGGGTGGGGGGGGGTGTGGTGGGGGGGTGGGGGGATGAATTGGGAGATTGGGGTTGACATGTATACACTAATATGTATAAAATCAATAACTAATAAGAACCTGCTGTATAAAAAAATAATAAAATATAAATATTAAAAAAAATAGAACAGCTCAACGCTCCCCCGCAACACCCCCAAGTTACAGAGTACAATATTTTCTTTATTTACTTATCTAAATCCATTTATTCTTTATTGATAGTCTGTGAGATGGGAGGGAGATGGGAGAGGCAAAACATCTGGGATTGAGAACCTCATTTCTTATCCTTGACTTTAATTTTAAGGAACGTTTTTCTTATTCTTGTTTTATTGAATCAAAATTCTATCCATTTATTTCTTAGAAATAACATTTTTATTTGTTTCTCTCTGTTCCTGTCACACTGTTGCCATCTTACTTCAGGCACTATCTTCTTTTGCCTAGAAATTCAGCTAACTGCCTCCTAGTCTCCATTCTTTTTTCACTGTAGGACTATGTAGGGGAGGAAAAATAATTTTCCCTCTACTCTTCCAGGTTCTTGGCTGAGACCTCCTGTAATAAAAGACAGATTAACAGGAGAAAAACAAGCAGAAGTTTAGTAACGTGTACCTCCTATATACGTAGGAAATACCCAGGAAGACAGAAATTCCCAGAAATGGTCCAAGCCATCACCTCAAATACCATCTAATCATCACCTTAAATACCATCTACAGCTAAAGACAAAAGATAGATGTTGAGGGCTGGGGGAGGGGGCCCGTTATGGGAGGTTATGGAGCAAAGCACAGTAAACGAGGGTATGGTTGTTACGTGGACATAAGTCCTTGCCTTCAAGAGTTTCTAGAGATTTTGAGTCATCCTCTTCCTGGTGCAAAGAGGGAGACACTCTTACAAATGGAGATTTCTCTTATAAGTGTAAATGCCTCTTACAAAAGGGTAATTTCTACTGAGTGTTCAGAACTTTTCTTATGTCTGCTGTTATGTCTGCTTACGTTACTGAACTCAGGTTCAGCTGCTCGCTGCTCGAAAGCTAACACTTGAGAGATGAGTGTTGGTTGGAAAAGAAAAGTTGCTTTATTTAGAAGGCCTGCAATCTGGGGAGAAGGCAGACTCATGTCCAAATACCAACCCCAAAGAGTCTACTTGACCATGAAAATTTTTTAAAAAGGAGAATCATTTAGGGAGGAGTTCAGTCTTCGTTATCTTCCACTGTGTGCAGACTTTCTTCTGATTGGTTGATGGTGAGGTAAGAGGGCAGTGTTCCAGGAATCTTATGCTCAGCCAAAAGTTACCATCCTCACCCTGGGTGGGGGCCTTAGTTCCTGCAGAAGAACTCAAAGGTATTTGGTTATGTATATTCCTTGAGGAGGAGCCAGGACTCTGCCCCATGCCTGCACTAATTGTTTCTTGGCTGCTCCTCCTTTGTTTCTGCATTCCCTCCCTTCCCTGATAAGCAACTCTTTGAATCTGCCCTTTGGAACTCAGGGAAGGTCAAGGAGCCTGAATGAAGCCTATTTCTTACCAACAAGAAATGGGGACACATAACGGATTCGTACCCAGGGCCCCATAGGGTCCTGCTCCATTTCACTAAGAAGCCTAAAATAATCTTTATGTGAGGAGGCATATTTTGGGGTGACAAATTCTGCTGTTCTTCAGTCATCACTGTGATTATAAGTTCCTGGAGAAGAAGGAAATATTTTTTAAAATAGTTGTTCACAAAATAAAGAATGCAAACAAAGAACTTTGTTTTCAGGGTCTAGGAGTAGTCCTGGAAGAGCTAATGACCTGGGTCCCTGTCAGGAGGATCCATTCAGTTGTACGTTTTGGACTGATGCTAGTCGTTTTGTTGGTTATTTCCACTGAGAGACAAAACATGAAATGGTCCAGACATGGGTGAGTAAACCAAGTTCAAGCTCATTCAGATTGTTGGTAGAATTCATTTCCTTGTAGCTTTGTGACTGAGGACCCCAGCTTTTTGCTGGTTGCTGGCTCGAGGTTGCCCTCAGGTCCTGGAGGTAGCCTGTGGTTTGTTGTCACAAGGGCTTCTCCAACATGCTTGCTTCTTTGAGGTCAACAACAGAGCTCCTTTCTCCAGCTTTAAGACTGAGTCTTAAATAATGTAACATAATCAAGGAAGTGACATCCCATCACCTTTGCCATAGTCTATTGGCTAGAAGTAAGTCATAGGTTCTGACCACACTCAAAGGAGGGGATTATATAGTGTGTAACACTGGGGAGAAGAGGTCCTGGGGGACATCTTAGAATTCTGCTTCTACAACATGTATATGATTTTAAAGTGATACATTTCCATAATGTTTACTGCATATTATTATGTAATGTTTATTATACACTGTTATCCCATAATGTTTATTATGAATAGTTTCCCTCCCCTACCATTTACTACTACCCAGAAACAATCATTTCAACATATTTAGTTGGTTCTTCTGGGATTTTCCTCCATGTACTCAAATAGTGTAGGGAGATATGGCATACATGCAAGTAGTGTGACTATATTTTTTTTCTGGATTTAAAAATTTTATTTATTAATTGGCTTCCCACTTGCAGGATGAGGATCTTGTTCTCTTTCACCACCTCACCTTCCTCCATCACATATGCACCCTCTCTTCCTCTATTCTGCCTATCTTTCTAATACAGTTATAACAAGTTTAAGTCAATATTCAGAATTCAGATCATTATTATTCATAATTTTCCTTCATCTATACCTTTTTGTTTCTTTGAAGTTGATAAATATCTTATTTTTGTGTTTTTCTAGGGTCTAATTTTTAAAATGTACTTAACACTCACTAATTTATTCCCAATGTAGGGTAGCAAGATTTGCCACCCCTAAATGTCTCTTTGGCATGTAGATTATTTTTAATTAATTAATTTATTTTTAAAAATATATTTGTTTATTTTTGGCTGCATTGGGTGGGTCTTCGTTGCTGTGTGTGGGCTTTTCTCTAGTTGTGGCAAGCGGGGGCTACTCTTCATTGTGGTGCATGGGCTTCTTATGGCGGTGGCTTCTCTTGTTGTAGAGCATGGGCTCTAGGCACATGGGCTTCAGTAGTTGTGGTGCATGGGCTCTAGAGCGCAGGCTCAGTAGTTGTGGTGTACGGGCTTAGTTGCTCCATGGCATGTGGGATCTTCCCAGAGCAGAGCTTGAACCCGTGTCCCCTGTATTGGCTGGCAAATTCTTAACCACAGCGCCACCAGGGAAGCCCAGCATGTAGATTATTTTGAGCTGAAAAACAATCAAGGTCCAAAAGACTCAGGAAGAAACATTGACCTTCCCCCTAACTGCCTAAAGAATTTAGACAGAGGTCCTGTTCCTGGAATAGATCACCAGAGATACCTGCAAAGAATATGGGATAGGTGTCTTGGGGAAACTCAGCAGGGCCTAGAGATCAGACTCCAGTCTGTCCCATTGTCTCTGCATGGCCCAACAAACATTTGCTTGCCAAACATTTGCTTTTTCATTTTCATGTGAATTGTCTTCCTCCCCTTTGAAGTCCCAAACCACTACCCCCAAACATCTTCTTTTGTCTTTAGCTGAAGGTGGTATTTAGGGTGAGGGTTTCGGCCATTTTTGGCGAGTTAGTCAGTTTTTCTGGGTCTCTCCCATGTATACATGTTACTAAACTATGTTTGATTTTTCTCCTGTTAATCTGTCTCATGTCAATTTAATTCTTAGAAAAGCCAGAAGAACCTAGAAGGGTAGAGGAAAATTTCTTCCTTCCCATTACCAACGTGCTCCCAGGTCTGTAAATCTTTGAACACATTCAAGTCCATCAAGAATTCTATTAATTTCCTTTCCTTGGAGACCTCTCTCTCAGAACTCTTTGGACTCCACCAATTTATACAGGTTATTTCTTGGGCCTGCTGTACATCACTGATCCTGAGAACTTAATTCACCATCATTCTTTCACCTTTCTCTTTCATTGCCTTCCACTTCCTGGATCTCATATCATTCTCTATTTGATTTACTTTCTTGTGTGGATAAACCATACCTTCCAGTAAATTCCTTAGAGTGCTTAGGTGATACATTTTTTGAGCGCTTGCCTATCTTATAATTTTGTTATTCTACTTCATAGCAGGTTGACAATTTGCTTAGGTAGAGAATTCTATGTCATAAATTATTTTCTCTCAATTTGGAAAGCATTGTTTCATTAACTTCTAGTGTTCAGTGTTGCTATTGAGATCTCTGTCACTATTTTTTTTTTTTTGACATTTTAGAACCTGATTTTTTTCTCTCTAGGAATTTTTCCTTTATTTAGTGCCCTTAAAATGTTTATTTTTCACTTTTCTGAAAATTCCTGTTAATATGCCTTTATGTATGTTTGTTTTTGCCCATTGTGCTGGTTATTCATTAGAGCCTGTTGAAACTGGAAGCTTCTGTACCTCTGTTCTGGAAAATTTTTTAAACTATTTCATTGATGATTTCAACTTTTTTCTCTTTTTGGAACATTGAATGTCGGAACGTCTTGACTGGTCTTTTAATTATCTAATGTTTATTTCTAAATTTTATCTCTTTTCATCTTTTGGTCTGCTTTCTGGTAGATTTCCTCAATTTTTATCTTTCTAGGCTTGTATTTAATTTTTTCTTCTTACTATCACATGTTGAATCTTTTATTTTCTGAATTGTTAGTAGAATGAATGACCTTATGAGTTATTATAGCACGTAAGACCTAGCCATGTAAATTCAACATCACTTTAAATAGTTAAGAGTGGTATGGTGCTAAGAATCTGACAGTGCAAGGTCTTATTCAATTGCACAGGTCTTGTTAGATAGGAAATACATTTATGTATCTTAGGACCCTCAGGTTCAAAGGTCTTTATCATTAAATAAAAAATACATTTACATATCATTGGATTACCATGATATACAAAGATCTTCATTATTAGAAAATATGTTTACATATCTTATTTCAGAGGTCTTTAAATTTAGAAAAAAAATTAGTGTACATTGTCAAAGAAATGAAAGATCAGTCAAGTATTCATAATGGGTGTGTATGGCAGTCTTAAACTAATAGTGAGACTAGCTTGAATGCAGTGGTCTACATTCTGGGAGACCGATTCCTTTTTCAATTTGGTAGACCATGTGTGATATCGTGACTTATAGTAAAAAAAATATATATCTTGTCTTTGTCCCTGTTTCCAGGACAAAGAGCTCCTAAAACCCTTGGAATTTCTTAAGTGATGAGAATGATAAAGGTGTCTTTTGTTATGTTAATTAGGTGAGTTTTGTAATGCCCCCAGATCACCTAAGCTTAAGGGGCTGGTCACCAGAGGAACCAACCATGTGATTAGAGGGTTGGAATTTTCAGTCCCGTTCCCCTGACCTCCAGAGAAGAGAGAGGAGCTGGAGGTTGAATCAGTCATCAATGGCCAATGATTTAATAAGTCATGCCTGTGTAATGAAGCCTCCGTAATACCCCCAAAGACAAGGTTCAGAGCACTTCAGGGTTGGTGGATGCATGGAGATTCAGGGAAAATGGCACACCTGGAGGGAGCATGGTAGCTCTGTGCCCCTTCCCCATACCTTGTCCTATTTACCTCTTCCATCTTGCTGTTCTTGTGTTGTATCTTTTATAATAAACTGGAAATCTAATAAGTAAAATGTTTCTCTGAGTTCTGTGAGCTGCTCTAGCAAATTAATCAAGACTGAAGAGGCGTCCTGTCCTTGGAACCTCTGCTTTATAGCGAGTCAGTGATAAGTAGAGGTAATAACCTGGACTTGTGACTCAGTATCTAAAGGGGGAGCTGGGGGCAGTCTTGTAGGGCTGAGCCCTCAACCTGTGGAATCTCTATCCAGGAAATGTCAGAATTGAATTGAATTGTAGGATACTGTAGGGGAGCAAAATTTGTCCCCCAAAGGTTGCCTCTTTGGGATGGTAATTATTTTAAGCTGGTTATTTTCTAAGAAACAGCAGTCATGGGAAAAACTCTGAAAACCAAGTAAGAGTTACCCTCTTGTAAGAAACATTTACATTTTTAAAGGAAATCTTCATTTGTAAGGGTGTCTCCCTCACTGTGCCAGGAAGAGGAAGATGACCAAATCTCTAGAAAATTATGAATGGAAAAGGCAAAGACTTAAATATGCACAATAAGCTTACCCTTCTTTACTGTGCTTTTCCTGGTAACCTCCTATAACTGCCTCCCTGCCCTCAGCATCCTGTTTTGTCTTTAGCTGAGAATGGTATTTAAAGTGAGGGCTTTGGCCATTTCGGCAAATTACTCAGTTTTTCTGGGTCTCTCCCATGCACACATATTATTAAACTTCTGTTTGATTTACTCTTGTTAATCTATCTCATATCAGTTGAATTCTTAGACCAGCCAGAAGAACCTAGAAGGGTAGAGGAAAATTTCTTCCTCCCTGACAGTACTCAGCTAGTGCCTGGAGCATTACTTGGTGCTGTATGGGAACCTCTACACATTGGAAATTGAGTCTCAGAACGATTTTACCGTGACACGGGACTATAAAAAGGATTTAGTATATTGCTTTGTATGTCTGAGATACCAAAATCTCTAGTTTTAAGTAACCGGATGGTATTTTCCTTCTTAGTGGGCATGAATATTTTAACTGTACAATGTAGAATTAAGTAAAGAATGGTTTAAGAGAAAAAAACTACGTTTTTTAAAAATTTAATTTAATTTTTTATACAGCAGGTTCTTATTAGTTATCCATTTTATACATATTAGTGTATATATGTCAATCCCAATCTCCCAATTCATCCCACCACCACCCCTCTCCCCCACCACTTTCCCCCCTTGGTGTCCATATGTTTGTTCTCTACATCTGTGTCTCTGTTTCTGCCCAGAAAACCAGTTCATCTGTACCATTTTTCTAGGTTCCACATATATGTATTAATATACGATATTTGTTTTTCTCTTTCTGACTTCACTCTGTATGACAGTCTCTAGATCCATCCAAGTCTCTACAAATGACCCAAGTTTGTTCCTTTTTATGGCTGAAAAACTACTCTGTTTTTGTGTTAAGAAGGAATTCATGGACATTTGGTACCTCATGTATTTATAAAGTTACTTGAGTGACAATCTGCATTTCCAATAAAACACATAATTAATTTAGACATGATTTTAAGTGAAGTATTACTACATTTATGTACATTATTGGTATATTTAAGAGAACTTTGGTTATGCTCAATTTATAGGTTTTAAAATATATTTGCAAATTTTTGACATTCCTCTTATTGAGAAGTGGGGTCTATGTCCTTTCCCTGAATTCAGGCTGACCTAGTGACTAGCCAACCAACAGAAAATAGAAGAATTGATGCTATATGATTTCTAAGGCTAGATTAGAAAAGGTCATGGAGCTTTGCCCTGGTTCTCTCATTTGCCTTTGGAGCCATGAGACACCATGACACCATGTCAGAAGCTGGAGGCTGCCACGCTGTGAGGAAGCCCAGGCCACCATAGAGAGGTCCTGTGTAGGTGTTCAGGACCATAGTGTTTCAGTTGAGGTCCCAACTCACACCTGGTATCAATAGTCAGATATGTGAGTGAAAATGCCTCCAGGTGATTTCTTCTCCCAGTGCATTTCACTCCACCCCCTACCCTAGCCTTTGAACCTTCCTAGCTGTGACCCTCAGACATTGTAGAAGAGAGAAAAGTCATCTCAGCTTTACCTTTCCCAATTCTTGATCCACAGACTCCATGCGCATAATGATTATTTTAAGCAACAGGCTTTAGAGTTATTTGCTATATAGTAATAGATAACTAGAACAGATACATTATCTCTATAAGAATTATTTAAGTTCATGGAAACGTTTTGTCTGTTAGATTAGATAATTGAAAAAAACTAAAATGTAACTGTAGTTTGAAAAGTTCAGGATGTTTTAATTAATTACTGAGTTGTAAATAGAAATAAACATTATTTTAAAACATAAACATTATTTAAAAACCCTTAAAACTGAGTGTTATAATTTGCTGGATGTAAACACTAAATAACAAGATTAGCAAACCGACCTTAAAAGCTTAAGAAAAAATTAGAGTTTTGAAAATATAATTAATAAATTGAAACTAAATATTGAAATCAAAGTAAGTAAATTTTTGCATTGTCTTTTCTACATCCAAAGCTGCAGTCAAGGACAACAGAAAATATCAACATCAATTTTATAGCATCAAGTTTGTATTTCATGTACATAGAATCTGTATATAGAATCTTCTTACCTCTTTGAGAATATAAATGTTAGCTATTTTCCCCCAGGGGTGTTATTTTCCCTGCATGTTCTTTGTTTCCTCCAAGTTAATGTGTTTGTCTGTTTGGTCTCTGATTTTTATTATTTGAGACATTCTTCATTTGTCTGGTGACCTAAACTGATTGCTCACTTTCAAGAACTGGGCATCAAGAAGTTAACTGGAAAAAAAAATAAAAATAAAGAAGTAATTTGAAGTTCTTTGTCCAGACTGGGCTTGTCAACCATGAGTTTTACTGAGGGTGATCTGACTGGGCCTTTTTTTTTCTTCTCTGAACTTCTACTCTTAGTATCTTTAGGTCTCCTCCCTTGGGCAATTTAGACTCCTCAGAAAATAAAATTTCAGCTTTCTGCCTGGAGAATATTAGCTTGAATGCCAGCATTTTGAGAAGCACAGGAAAATGGCTGGAATTGCAACACCCAGTTTGTAAACTCTATTTAATCCCCTTGTTTTCAGTAAAGTACAACGGGCAAGAGATTCCTCCGCCAGAGATACCCTGTTTGGCCCTCTCCAGTGTTATTAATTTGAGTTTAAGGCTGTCATGTGTTTCAGATCACCTCTACCCAGTGGTAGTCACTCAACAGGGTCTTTGGCCTTGAAAGAATTACTACCTGTGGTGATTTCTTCATAATCAAGTAAATACAAATGACGAAAATGTCTCTTGCATATTATGAGTCGTAAATTCAAGAACGGCCTACATTGTATTCTCTGGATGTTAAGTAGAGAAGATTAATTCAAATGGGTAAATTGGAAAACAATTTACATATCTTAAAAAAGCAGCATGTGTTACTAACTGAAGTACCTATTGATTGGAAGCAAATGCATCCCTTGTTGCTAGCATTTGAAACATGTGTTCAATTTGTACCATTAAAGGGGAGAGATTCTTATCGATTTCTGAATTTGACACCCTCTAACATGCTATTTTGTATCACTGACATATGATTGGCTTCAAATGCCTAACACAAGTATAACAAGCACATTTTTTCCTCTCTTCATTTCTTGTGCCAAGCTCTGAAGTCATAAAATATCTTCCCGGAGAGTACATTGATGGTGCTTTTATCATAATTATGATTATCATCTACTCTCATCATTCAGGAGCTTCCATTTTCTTGCCGTACGAAAGGAATAGCTTTAAGTCACATGGCCTTTTAAAAGATTAGAAATTGAAAAATAGGTTGAAATTTCCATCTGAACTGACCTTTGACTTAAATATAGCTACAGACTTTTTGGGGATTGTTAGTCTCAGTGTGAGACAATGTATTTTTTCCTTAAAATTTTTTTTCTTTAGAACGTCATTTCATGAAAAATGAGAAATAATTAATAGGTCCTATGAAAAGATGGAAGACCAAGTTCTGATTGCAGCTGTGAATTCATTGTGTTTGTTGAAGTTGGGGAAGGGCATTTGTAAAACTGTAGCACTTGTAGGGAGGATGGGAGGGAGGCTTAAGAGGGAGGGGATATGGGGACATGTGTATGCATATGGCTGATTCGCTTTGTTGTGCAACAGAAACTAACACGGTTTTGTGAAGCAATTATACTCCAATAAAGATATATTAAAAAAAAAAGTAATTGCAAAGCTGGCCTGTAAATCAGCCAGTGTATCCAGTTCTTTTAGCCCCAGTGATAGAGATGGCCTTTACTGCCAACGTAAGCGTTCCAAAGTAAGGATCCAGCGCACTACTTGGTATAATTTAAATATTAAATAACGCTGTCAAAGTTTGAACCTTCTAATGTCACTAAGGTCAATCAAGAGTGTTTTATATTTGGACAATTTAAAGGCTACTTTGGCAATTCTAGCACTAACCTGTGAGGGAATATTCTAGGATTTGGATTATTAACTGAGGAATAATACTTACTTGAAACAAATGTTTAGCTGTCATTTACAAGTGAGTATTGAGGGAAATTCAGAAACTGTTTAAAAGGTCTAATGAAATCTTTGAAAACAAATTACTCCTGAGAAAGCATAAGATTTTCAGTTTGCCAGTATCTTAAAAGGTAGCTTACGGGTTATTCTGAAATATAATTATGTTTTGTATTATGAAGTACTTCAAGTGTTCAGAATTGTACAGAAAATAATATAACAGGTACTGAAAGTTTACCATCAAGACTTGAAGCATATTTCACATTAATTTTTCAGATCATTTTGTTTTCAAATAAATAAGATTGAGAAAACTAAGCTAAAGCCCTACCATATTTTTATTTATCCTAAAATTTATGGAAATCATTCCCATGCAAGTTTTAAGATTTTTTATCACATTTAAAGTATTGTTTGGATATTTATTGTTTAAGTACTTAAAATGTATATAAATGGTACTACATGGCAGTAATCTAATACAATTTGTTGTTTAAGTTCAACTTTATGTTTTTAAAGATTTATTCACATTTATAGATAGATCGATAGATCTAGTGTTTCTATTTTACTTCCTGCTGTTGAATAAAATTTTGTTGCAAAAATAAACCAAGTTTTATTGATCTGTGTTCTTAGTAATGGACAACTAAGTTGTGCCTAATAGTTTGCTATTACAAACAATGCTGCAGTTAATATTTGGCAATGTCTGGAGACATTTTTGATTGTCACATCCGGTCAGGGCATGCTACTATTATCAGATGGGTAGAGACCAGGGATACAGCTAAACATCTTACAAGGCACATGGCAACAAAGAATTATCTGCTCTCAAATGTCAATAGTGCCAAGGTTGAGAAACTCTGCTCTGGGATATGTAAATAGAAGAATTAAATAGAGAGATATGTCATGATCATAAATGTTGGATTCAGTAGCTTCTTTAGGCTACAGTTTCTACCAAATTAACCTATAAATTCAGTCTTGTTCTAGTCAATATACCCATAGGGTTTTACCCAGAATTTGATAAGCATTTCCCATAAGTATATTTTTAAGTCTTCCCAGGACTATCAACGGGTAGAGCACACTGCCAATGGCTCAGATTTATCAATATGGAACATACAAGTGGAGTCCAATGGTTATCTTCCAATAGCATGTTTTTCAATAAAGAATTTTTCATAGGCTGGATTTGGGTGGCATCAGTTGGCCCAGTTGGTGGCATGCTTTCTTTTTCTTTACGTACTTATCTGGACTTGGGCATAACACTTGCAGCCTTTCCAGCTTCTATAGGCTACAGTGCCTACCATTATCTTTCTAACACTTCAGCTAGACTGGTGATAGGATTTGTATGTTAGGTAACTTCAACTCTAGGGGAAATCAGTGACCTTACATGAGAATCCAGACTCTAGATAGCAAAATTTCAGAAAGAAGCATACCTCAGAAATTAATTTCTCAACTTTCCTAACCATCCATATCTTCACTAACTCTTAGAATTTTACTAATTATTGTACTTAATGTCAGAAATGGGTTTTTATCGTCAAATTAGCATGATGAGTACTAAAATGGGCTCTCTTCAGTGAAATAAAATGATTCAAGTTTTTTTTTAATGATTCAAGTTTAAATAACCCAGGTTTTCATTTTGGTTTTAAAAAAATCTCTCTGTCTCTCTCTCTCTTTATGAATGCAGTTCATTATTCCTGTTGTGAGTTATGAAGCACTTGAGCTTTGATTGCCTCTACTAGGGAGTTATAAACTTCCTTACAGAATCTTTGAGGTCTGCTTCACACTGAAAGTTTCTGCTGTTTACCATTTCCCCAAGACCCTAATAAAATTAGAACTAGATCTTAATTATTGCTGTGACCTTGTTGACTAACAATGGTACTGTAATATATTTGGCCTGGAGTAGTCAGTTCTGACAGCTTCATTATAGGCTTGGGAGCTGTGGTCAGTTGTATGGTAGGTAGTCAGTTCTTCATTCTTCTCTTTAAGTTTAATGATTATATGAATAAATGGAGTGCTGAGTACTACAGTGCTCTTCCATGATAATGTGCTTTGACTTCTTTAGTTTTATATAATATAGTAGTTGTCTATTTAATTACTGAGCACCAATCTGGTGTAGGATCTTACCTTGCATACGTATGTGAGGCTGCCTCACCCTGGGCCTCTCTTCCACATAACGTTTGTTTACCAGGTGTATCCTGTTGTAACTCCTGAGTTAGGTGCCTCTCCTAAGGGCTGCAGTACATTCTGAGCTCCTCTAGAAATAGCATTTGCCACACTGAAATGTTAATTGCTTATCAGCAGTCAGGATTCAGATTACCTGAGTCCAATCCTGGTTCCATTCCTTACTAGCTCTATGACCTAAGGCAAGTTACATATTTTCCCTGAGTTTTTATTTCTTTATCTATCAAATGGAGACAATACCATACCTGTGTAATAGAGTTGTTGTTTTATATTTATTCATTCAGCAGCAAGTTATTGAGTAACTACTACGTATCAGTCAACTATTCCTAATGCTGGGGATGAGACAATGAACAGAACAAAATCCCTGCCCTGCTTACATCTTGGTGGGAGACAAACAATAAACATAAGAAGATATAGCATGTTGGGGGCTTGAAAATATTTGAAAGTGCTATATTACATAGGAAGAGACATTGAACAGAAACCAAATGAAGTTGGAGAACAATGAGAAAAAGGCAAGTTTTCTGGAGACCGTGGTGAGGTGGAGTGTGATGTAAAGATCAGTCTTGGTCATGAGATGCCCATTATTCATTCAAGTGGAGAAACTGAGTACCTAGTTCCGCTCTGGGCAGAATTGTATCTTCCCAAGTTCACGTGGTGAAGTCCTAGCCCCAGTACCTCGGAATGTGCCTGTATTTGAAGATAGGGTCTCAAAGAGATAATTAATGTAAAATGGGTGGG
This sequence comes from Phocoena phocoena, assembly GCF_963924675.1. NCBI lineage: Eukaryota > Metazoa > Chordata > Mammalia > Artiodactyla > Phocoenidae > Phocoena > Phocoena phocoena. Next base: position 35,692,240 of record NC_089225.1, on the reverse strand, counting down.
CCCACATCCAGTATGATTGAGTTCTTATTAGAACAGGAAATTAGGACACAGACAGACCCAGAAGGAAGGCCATGCAAAGACAGAGGGAGCCAAGGGAAAGAAGTCTCAAAAGAAACCAACCCTGCTGACACTTTGATCTCTAACTTCTAGCCTCCAGAATGGTGAGAAAATAAATTTCTGTTGTTTAAACCACCCAGTCCATGCTATTTTGTTATGGTAGCCCTAGAAAACTAACAAAAATTGAATAGCTGAGTGGGCAGCCTACCATTCCCGGGACACCGATGAAGCTGGAGTGATTGGCATGTGTAAGGTGTTTAAAATTACCAAGGCAAAGGAATCACCTAGGAAGGTAGGAGGTCAGAGGTATGAGAGCTGAGGCCTGATACACTCCAACATTAAGATGGCAGGGCACTGAAGAAGAGTCAGCAAAGGAGATGGAAGAGGAGCAGCCTTCCAAGAAAAGAGGAAAGCGAGAGAGTGGTACTCAAGAAAGCAAGTGAAGAAAGTATTTCAAGAAAGAGAGAGGAGTCAACTTTGTCACATCCACCTGAGAGGTTGAGCAAGATGAGGACTGAGAAAGATTTAATTGGATTTGGTAACTTGATGATAGTTGGTGACCTCAAGCACGGTGATTTCAATGCATGGTGGTGTTATACTGAGCTCAGGTCTGGCTGCTCACCACTCAAAAATCAATACCCAAGAGGCACATGTTGGTAGAAAGGAAAATTGCTTTTAGTCAGAATGCTGGCAATCTGGGGAGAAGGTGGACTAATGTCCCCCCAAAAACAACTCTGAAGATTCAGCTCAGCCATGAAGGTTTTTAAAGGGAAAAGGGGAAGTACTATCAGTTAATCACTGAGATAGGAGATAAAACTTGTGGCCAACTCCCACTGCATGCAGACTTGTAGTCTCCTTGTGAGCTTTCTTTAGATGCTATCTTGCTCACACAGTTTGTTTGAGAGATTACCGAAGGGGAAGCTAGGGGAAGAGATCTGGTCATCTGTTAATTACTTATTCTTCATTTATACTTCTTTTTTTAATTATTATTGGTACAAATCCTTTGACTTTATTAGAGGCATTGTAAACATTACCACAATCTGAGAGAAAGAGACTAACAGGTATCAACTACAAGCTATGGCCAAAAGCATTCTACAGTTTCAGTAATTTATAATGAACGAAGCAGTGATTGCCAATGTACAACACTGGGGACATATCTACATATAGAATTACAGCACGCCAACCAACATTTTACACTGCTGGTTCAGTTAGCATCACCATTCCTGGGAACACAATGCTGGCACAATCTTTCTGGTAGTCATTTTGGCAATATGTATTAGAAATTATAAAATTTTGCATAGTGTTTCATCCAACAATTCCACGTCTTTGAAAGTATGCATAAACATCATATATGTGTTAAGAAAATAACTACAAATGCATATAAAAATAAAAAACAAATGTTCAGTAATAGGGGATGGGTTGCATAACATATGGTATATATTTATATAATGGAATACTACAGTCATTAGAATGTTGTGTAATATTTACTGATATGAGAAGACATTCATTATACACTAATTGAAAAAAATTAGGTGGAATAGTCTTACAGTATTACCCATTATTTAATTTTACACACACACACAAAAATTAAGGTTAGACATAAAATGGATATAATTTAAGTAGGGACATTTCTACTTCTCTGATCTAAGGAAAGTACCAATAGGTTAGGCAAGGTACTGTGTGATCAAAAACATTTGAAAAGTGTGCCTGGGCCGGAGATGAGCATGGCGGGTGCCTGGTGTAAGGTTAGTTAAAATCTAGCTTTGCTAAAGTGACAATATAAAAGGGGTGTCCTGCTGAGGGCAGTTTCCTTCAAAGAGCTGCTTACAATCCCCCTCACCCCATACTATTCCATATTTCTGTGTGATGAGGAACGAAGGTCTGTCTTCTGTAACTGCTTCATGCTGAGAAATGGTACTGAGGTCTTAGAGTGAAAAGTATCAACATGGGCTTGAAGCATCTCTTTGCTGACAGTTTTAGTTACCTACTTACATATGTGGGCAGAACAAGCTACAATTATTTTGATGCCCACAAAGATATAGATTATTATGAGCAATAGTGTTAATCCATTCTTTTAAGGCCACTTCTTAGAATTTTGCTAGCCATAGATTTAGTACTGCTCAAGATGGAGCAGCTTGTGTCCTGTCTACAGTCTGGTTATCATGCAGTTAGCTTTTTCCCTCTGGTGGCAGTTATAGTTTCTGTAAAACAATTCAGGAATGTGCATCAGACTCTGAGTCTGTGACTCTATTGTCCTAATCATTAACTGCTTAAGCCTTTCCTTTTGTGACTCAGGGAGGCTGGGAGACTTAAGCTTTCCTACAAACGAGGCAGGGGACATGGAAGGGCCTTTGTACTTGGGGGTGCCCCATAAGGTTCTGTTTGGTTCCAGTGGGAACAGAAGTCTGAATGGTGTCATTTCAAGAAAGAAGGAGAGGTGAAGATGTGGAGACAGTGAGTAAAGACAACTCAAGCAAGGATTAAATGAGATAATACACGTAAAGAGCTTAGAACAATCCCCAGTACACAGTATGCTTTTTTTGTTGTTGTTTGTTTGTTTTTTGCAGTACGCAGGCCTCTCATTGTTGTGGCCTCTCCCGTTGCAGAGCATAGGCTTAGCGGCCATGGCTCATGGGCTCAGCCTCTCCGCTCATACCACAGTATGCTTTTAATCAAGGTTTGCTACTGTTTTTAATATTCTCATTACTGTTATTATTTACTGCTTGACTGCTAGCCCCACAAGGGCAGGGGCTGTGACTGTTTTGTGGAGGAGTTTATTTTCAGTACCTAGGGTAGCATGTTGACTTCTCTTTCACTCATACGGAAGGGGAGATCCAAGATAGAATAGTCTGTGTTGTCAGCATCATGGCAGCATGAGACACTCCCTTTGTTTCTCCCCTTCATACAACTAGTAAAACATCCATAACTCAACAAAGTTCCTGTGCCCAACACACCAGGACGCTGGAGAGGTACACTCATCTGTACATCTGAAGGTGGGTGAACTGGAACACACAGAGAGCTAGGATCCCAGGGGAACAGCAGAGACGATGTCTCTAATCCCAGCCTCTTGACTGTGGCAGCTGAGCCTGCAGTCCCAAAGAACCTCCTACTAGCAGAAGTGGTGGCACACATGACTCTGGTCTCCAGGCCACAGTGATGCCCATGGTACCAGGCAGCAGTGGCTGCAGGGCCAGTGACCCTGGTCTCTTCAGCCATGGTGGCACTCCCAACTCTGGCCCCCCTCCCCATGGTAGTGGCCACTGCGAACCTGAAAACCTCGGATATGGCAGAGACACCCAGAAACTTGTTTCCTCTCCATCCTCCCCACCACCGTGGTGGAAGTGCCTGCGACCCAAGTGATCCTAGATGTGGCAAAGGCACCCACCACCCCAGTGCCCTGGTGGTAATGCCAGTGACAGCAGTGACATGGGCTTTTCACTTATTTGCTATTAATACTTGTGCGTGACTTCAGTGTATCTGTACTTAAATTGCCACAGACATTATATTATGATCTAATTCTTGGAAGTATTAATTCAGTTAAATAAAATAAGGCAAAAAATCTTTAACTGTGTTGACAAAGCCCATGATATTTCAGGCCATGTATGCTGATGTATAGCATTGGTTGCGAAGGGTCTGGGTTACTTTGTTTACAGTGATGTGGGTTCTGGGCAGTGGCAGCTGGCCCAAATGGCCTGAAAATCCAAGGCTTTAGGCCAGAGCTCTGATATATCTTCATTAGAGGTGAGTACAGTCTCACAATCACAGAGAGATTTCAGTTTGATCTATGTTTAATTTCTATCTTCATCAAAGGCCTTCCTTAGCTAAGTGGCTAAATGAACAACAGCTGGGTTTAGGGAGAGAGGACCATAAGATGTAACTTGTCTTAGGCAGTCACCAAAGGACTAACCTAAAAAGGACAATTATTTTCAGACTTTTCAATGCACTGCTAAAGGAACTGTCTCCATCCAAGCCTGTTAGCATGGAAAGGCTAATCCACAATGCCCCGAGGAAGAGTGCTTTGCTCAGAAATGTGGCATTCAGTTTCTGTAACTCTGCATGGAAATTCCTTTTAAAGCCGTGCATTTCACCAAAAGCAGTAATTGCCTTGGGGTGTAATGAATTACAAAAGATGGGAGTAATCACAAAGAAAGAACAAAAAGGAGAGAGAAATGCATAGAAACCTCATTGTTTCCAATGATCATCAAAGATAGGTCAGAAAACAAGTTCTGCTTTGATGTTTGATGTTTTTATTTTCAAGGAATTCTACAGTAATGAAGTGTAACCTCAGAAAATGGAAACTAGACTCAATAAAAGAGCCAGAGAACTTGCTATAGGAAGAGTGTGGGATGAATCATTTTTATGAAATATTTGAATAGACTCTCAATTTTTATGTTTTCCATAAAACTTTTTATTAGCTTTACTTTTCTTTCAGTTTGATTAATCCACTGAACTGGATGTAGACAGGTGGGAATGATTTTATGTGGAAATTATGCTGATATCTTCTTTGCAAAATTAAAGGCATTGTTATCATGCATGGTAGGCAACATGGAGAGGTAGTGGTTAGAAGTACATGTCATATAGACCTGGTTTTAATACAGGCATACCTCATTTTATTATGCTTTGCAGATATTGAGCTGTTTTTTTTTTTTTTAAATTGAAGTTTTTTGGCAACTCTGCATCAAGCGAGTCTACCGGTGCCATTATTTTCCAATAGCGTTTGCTCACTTCATGACTCTGTATCACTTTTTGGTAATTTTCACAATATGTCAAACTTCATTATTATTAATTTTTTTTTTTTTCCCGGTACGTGGGCCTCTCACTGTTGTGGCCTCTCCCTTTGCGGAGCACAGGCTCCAGACATGCAGGCTCAGCGGCCATGGCTCACGGGCCCAGCCGCTCCGGGGCATGAACACACGTCCCCTGCATCAGCAGGTGGACTCTCAAACCACTGCGCCACCAGGGAAGCCCTATTATTACATTTGATATGGTGATTTGTAATCAGTGATCTTTGATATTACTATTTTAGTAATTTTTTGTTTTGTATTTTGTAACTAAGGTACATACATTGTTTTTTAAAACATAATGCAATTGCACACTTAATAGACTACAGTATAAACATAACATTTATATGCACTGGGAAACCAAAAAATTGGTGTTACTCACTTTATGTGATATTCACTTTATTGAGGTGGTCTGGAACTGAACCTCCAATATCTTTGAGTAGGCCTGTATTGGTCCTACCACTTGCTGGCTGTGTGATTTTGGCATTAAGCCTCAGGTTTCCTATCTGTAAAATGGGAGTGATTACAATGTCTTACACTGTTGTCATGAGGATATAAAGAAGTAATATATGCCAAGGTCCTGATACATTTGTGGTGTATTGGGGATGGGGTGCTGCTTTATTATCTCCTGAAATAGTCATTAAATGCTCAGAGGAACCTGTGTGTGTGTGAAAATGGGGAATTGTTTCCAGCTACTGGAGAGATTAATTTTGGCTCTGGTTGAAGTTAGATGTGTAGCCAGAAGTAGGTGGTGAGCAGTTAACAAGAAGCTAAAGCTTCCAATCTCCTCTCTTACCTCTGACCTTCAGCTTTCCTTGCCAACAAGAGCTCTAGTTTTCAACATTTCTGAAGTTTTAAGATTTTGATAAATAGATATCCTAGGACCCAGTGGGATTCACATGAAGGAAAAAATTATTTCCCTCTACTCATTTTAGGTTCATTGAGGCCTTGCAAATTAGACTGATGAAAGATAGATTAACTAGAGAAAACAAACAGGAGTTTATTAATATTTTCATCATGCATTCACACAGGAGTACTCAGAAATGAGTAACTCAAAGGGGAGGTTGGAACTCGAGCCTGTATAGCATCTTAGTGAAGAACAGTAACTTTGTAGAGAAGTGGTAAGATAAGGGAAAGGACTTTGACCTTCTACGGGTGGCAAATTATGGGAAGGCAAATATATGGGGCAACTAATGGAAAATAAGGGCTAGTTAGTAAGGTTTGTGTAGACTTTTGGTGCCATCTTGTCTTTGGTGATAAGGTTGTTGTTCCCTTCCTGGTATGGGAAGGAGCAGGGACACCTTCACAAGAGGCATTTATGTTCTGTTTACAGATAGATACGGGAAAGGTGGAGAGCTCGGCCTGTCTCTGCTTTTTCTCAATTGCCTTCTGTTCAAAGTCATCCTATGCCAGAGTGGCATACTTTGAGGTGGCATGTTTTGAACCCCTTCAGTTCACAAGCAAGTGTAAACTCATCTGCCGTTCAGATGCCATAAAGGTAGTTACAATTTTAGGTTGAAAAGTCTTTCTGCAATGCTGGTGAGACTCATTTGTCCCTTTGGACAATGTCACACACCAGCTGGCCCCCTCTTGTCAGCAGTATGTGCAAATTATTCTCTCCCTAAAGAAATGAATATTCATCAAGAAAATGGCAAACTTGGCTAAACCTATGGAGCAGCTCTTTCTCCTAAAATAAACTCAGAAGAGGGATGGGGATATATTCACAACACACACACATACACGTATGCATATATATCTATATATAAATAATATATATGTATATGTGTATGTATATGTACGTAACCTTTGAATATTCTTTTTTATGCTCTGCCTTTAGTAAAAGCAATACCCCTTTCTTAATACAGAGCCTAGAAAGAGTGTTTATCAAATTCTTTTAGGTTTCACATCTGTAGGAAGGAGATAAGCTCCCTACAAGCACTGATGCAGTGAAGTCTACACAATTTTTGAAATGAGCTCTAAATTCACTGTGTGCTGTTTCTGCTCATATCATTTATTCAACTGCTGTAACTGCATATCAATTCCCTTTACCTTCATTGAGACAGTTTAATGCTTGTTTTCAATATTTAGGGGGATGGCTTCACAGAGCCTTTCATTTCATTTTAGTTTATACAGTTTTAGATATTCACCAACATGCCATTGTGCATGCCTCTAAACCAGCCTTCAAAACATTTACTCTTGAAAAACTGTTATGATTTAGACAGTTGCCTGAAGCAACTATACGCTTCCTCTAAAGTCCAATGAATATAGGGAAGAAAGGAAGGAAGGAAGGAAGAAAAAAGAAAGAAGAGGGAAGGAGAGGTTGAGTGAGGGAAGAAAATGACATGTTTCTATTTAGACCCATTGACTTCTTTTCATTGAGTCTGTCTGCATTTATTGTAAATTCTGAGCTCAAGGCTGGTGCTGTGCTTAGCGGGGACACTGAGTGAGTGAGGCTGTGATGATAATTCTTTTTCTCTCTGGATGGGTGTTCTTTCCTGCACATGAGGGCTCTTTTACACTTTCCAAGATTTGAGAAGGACTCACTAATCAGACTAACTATCCTTTGTTCCACCTTCATTCTGAACTTCTTATACCTCCTCTCCCCACCCAAATTTTCTTTTAACTCTCTGGCCATTACTTTGTCAGGGCTGAAACTCCACCAACCTGAAGATAGCTATTAATAAGTGAAATAAGTTTCCTTTCAAAGTTTCATCTTTGCATTTTTTTTTTTTTTTTCGTCTTTGCATTTTTATCCTAGTAGGTCAGGGCCTTAAACTACAAAAATAATTTTAATGTTCCAGATGTTAGATATTTGAATGTAGGCTCCTTTTATAGTGTGACTTCCTAATAATAAGCCATCACTTAGATAATGATTACTCTCAACCATGAACACTACGATATAGGTACCATTGATGTCCCAATTTTATAGATGATGCAGTCACACTGAGGGTTAAGTGACTTGCTGAAGGTAACTTGGATATTCTTATTGATTCTTAAGCAGGCTCTTCTCCCAATTTATTTGACTAGGAAGCAAAGATTTAGTGCTGAAACCCAGTTACCCTTGTTGCTCTGCACATCATAACTCTCCTTATGGTACAACTGCCAGTTTTTTTAATGGGTCACCTGGATCCAAGGTCCTAGGACTGAACTTCCATTTTGGTCCAGACTACAATTATGAGGACACCTCTCTGCCTGGCCAGTCACCAGAACTTGTTAATAGGAAGGATTGATGTCTGATTTGTTTTGCTATGAGTAATCTGCCTTGCATTGTAGATGAATCTCAAGTGTACCAACAGATTCTTTCCATGCATGGGAGTATTATTTTATCCATTCTACAGGTGCAGGAAACTTAGACTTATAGAAGTTTTGTGGTTTGCTCAAAGTTTCATAGATGTCTTAAAGCTCCTTTGGAGAAACACGGAAGAAAGATTTCCCTGTTCATAAGCCTAAAAATTACATTACAAATGAACTATTATAAACATGTTCAAAGAAGACATTTTTCTCAAGGACCCTGAAGTCTCTGATCAACAACTTTTCAAGACTAAATGCCAACACTGATGCCTGTACTCTGTTATCACTCAGCTAGTCTCTGGGTTCCAAATGTTTGAATAGTTAACTGTGACCCTTTCCTTGTAAAGCAAGTGCCTGCTGAATAATGGTTGATCCAGTGTTTTTACCCCTTAGATTTGTTTCAATATTGTTAAGAGATGGGAACTCAAGATGTGGGAATTTTGCTTCGGGTGATGATAGAACTTCAAAATGGAGGTGTTCCATTATGTTTTCCATATGAACATGCAGCCATTTGTGCGAAAGAATAGAGTCCATCAAGAAACTGGCCCTTTTCATTCTCTTTATAAAGAAACATTTATAAACAAGGCGTCTGCACTAAATATCCTGGTCCTCTGGGACAGTGCCAAACCCTATAGTGCAGTAATGATTTACAACCATGTGTCCTGAAGTCAGTTGTTGCTCTCGTTACAGTTGGAAGGAAAATGAATTTATAGGAAAAATATGTTAAAATACAAGCATATGTTAATAACTTCAAAGAGCTGGAGCTTATGGTAACACCCTCAAAATCACTTCCCCCTTATTTCCAGAAGCTAAGGCATTTATAAAAGGAATATACAATCACACAGAAAGAGCATTGTGGATGGGTACTTTATGCACATGTTACCGTGTGGTGGGGCCTTTCCTGCCCAGTACCTGGTCCATATGGGCCAGTAATATTTGCTTATCTTGAAACTGAAACCTATAGGCATTAAAGGTGAAATTGATAAAATTTTAAAAGTCGTACTTTTGTGTCCCTATCCCTATTTATGTAATTACTCCACACTGGCACTGCCTTGCCCCCATCCCCATTGGATAAATGGAGGACATTCTTTAAGTGAAACAATTATAGAGAAGATGTTTCCTAATACCCTTATTTGCATATATTAGCAAACCAGATGTGTGGATAAGGCATTCTTTTTACCACATGCTCCCATTTGCCCAATGGATTGATGTGTGTTCCTTTTAACACAATTCTTGTATTGGTTTTCAATGTGTACTTTGGTCTTTTTAGAGACACATACACAATCCTTCTAAACAGTCAAATGTCTGCCTAGACTGTGAAGCTCAGCATGGTTTAAGTGTTCCTGAGATGTTATTACCAAAAATAATAAATAGATCACAATCAATTAATTACTACAGATTATACAGATCTAGTATATTTAGTAAATCTGACTAGAGCATTTGAGTATTACTATATTCTTGTAGTAGAATAATACAAAATGAAGTAATAATAAAAAGTAACTTACTAATTGTTTGGGGATATCAATTTTTTTTTTTTTTTTTTGCGGTATGCGGGCCTCTCACTGTTGTGGCCTCTTCCGCTGTGGAGCACAGGCTCCGGATGCACAGGCTCAGTGGCCATGGCTCATGGGCCCAGCCGCTCCGCGGCATGTGGGATCTTCCTGGACCAGGGCATAAACCCGTGTCCCCTGCATCAGAAGGCGGACTCTCAACCACTGCGCCACCAAGGAAGCCCTGGGGATATCAATTTTGATGTTATTGGTTTGAATATGGTCTCATTACCTCTAAGTGGCATAATGAAGTAGTATTAATTAAACACCCATTTGTACATTGTATAAGATGGAAGCTGACTTACCAAGGTCAACAAAAATTACTTCCTGTTTTCAGTGTAAGGGAGAAAAAATAATTTTCTCTCCCTCTTCTGAGTTCTTGGCTAAGACACCCGTAATAAAAGACAGATTAACAAGAGAAAAACAAGCAGAAGTTTATTAACATGTATACCTCATGTACACATGGGAGATAACCAGGGAAAAATGAGTAACTCCTGGAGGTGGCTTAGAACTCTGGCTTATATATCATTTTAACAAAAAATAATAAATTTCTGAAGAAATTATAGGATAAATGATAGGAAAGCAGTTTTAGGGTTCTAAGGGCAGAGATAAAGGCCTTTGTGTTGTTTTGTGACTTAATGGCTAATGTGCCTCCATTTCTTTTTTTTTTTTTTACATCTTTATTAGAGTATAATTGCTTTACAATGGTGTGTTAGTTTCTGCTTTATAACAAAGTGAGTCAGTTATACATATATATATGTTCCCATATCTCTTCCCTCTTGCGTCTCCTTCCCTTCCACCCTCCCTATCCCACCCCTCCAGGTGGTCACAAAGCACCGAGCTGATCTCCCTGTGCTATGCGGCTGCTTCCCACTAGCTATCTACCTTACGTTTGGTAGTGTATATATGTCCATGCCTCTCTTTCACTTTGTCACAGCTTACCCTTCCCCCTCCCCATATCCTCAAGTCCATTCTCTAGTATGTGCCTCCATTTCTATTTAGAAAAAGATCAGTGAAAGGGTGATTGTTTCTAAGAACATAATGGTAGCTTTAGAGGAAGAAAAATAAATCTTCATATCATTTTATTTTATTAATTCATGTCTTATATAAACATTTTTTGAGCACCTACTGAACCTGGTACTGCTTTAGGTTCTAAGATTATAAAGAAAATCAAGATTTTTCTCCCAAAAGTAGTTAAAAATAAACAAGTATGCAGATGATTCAAAGGCAGTGTCATAAATACTATAGCAAAGTGTACCCAGGATGGTGCTGGAATACAAGGGTGATGAGAAACTCAGGGAATGCATCATGAGGAGGTGATGCTTATTTTTAGTCTTGAAGTATGAATAGGTATTCCAAAGGTGCAAACTGGGGAGAGTATTCAGGCAAAGAAAGTAACATGAGTGGAAATGTAAGGAGCTTTGTGTTTTCAATATCCTCAGGGCAGAGGGGTTAGTGGAAAAGAGCTCCAGTTATGGTTGCCAAGATAGGCATGAGTTAGCAGGACATTGTATGCTAGGAATTTGAAATTTTTTCCTGTAATCCAGTAGTAGGTCAAACCCTATAACCATATAATCACTTTCTTTTTGAAAAATATGAACATAGTCATAGGCATTTTGTCATATGTATCATTAATGAAAATCAAGAATATATATAAATTTATAGTTTTATTATTGAGACTTCTGATAAAATTTGCAGTCAATATTGATAAATATCTAAGTGTATCGTGGTGGATGAGAACATTGGTTGTGGAGTCAGGCAGGCTGGGTAAGTTTGGGCAAGCCACTTGTCCTTATAAAACTTCAGTTTCCTTATCTGTAAAAGGATCATAATGATAATAGTAGAAAATATCAGAGAGGGTATTTGTGAGAATTAAAATATATAATGTATGGAGAATACTTAACAAAGTGCCACATAGTAAGTTCTTATTAAATCACACTTTTGTCATTGTTGTTTGTAAAAAGATAAATTTTAAATAAAGGCAAACTCATTACTCTCATACAAATATAAAATGAACATGTCTTAAATATTTTATTTAACTCATTAATTAGTGAAGCAGAAAGATGTTACACACTGTTCAAAGGGGAATTCAAGAAACATACATGTTTAGGCAACCAGGAATGCTGAAATGAATTTACAAATAGATGTAAAACTGGTGTATATCGATAGGGCAATAATCAATTGCATTTTCACTAGACACAAATCATTTGCATTTCTATGGACAAGGATCATTTGCATTTCTATTAATTTTCTGCAATTGGAGTTGTAAAATAACTCAAAAACAATGAAATGTAGGGACGACCTGAAAGAGTGTACTAGATAGAACATCTGAAATCCTTTTTTTCCCCCAATTCAAAGTGTTTTACAATTTATCTTGACACATTTACTTTGTCAGATACACAGGGAAGGTCAAAGTTTTCTGGCATCAGAGTTTCACTTAAATGACATGAAGATGAAGCCTGGGCTAGAATAGAAAATTTTCGCCATGAATCCATTGGCCAGTACTGTTAGAAAGGGCGCACCTTGCTAGAGAGGATCATCCAGAAAAAGCAAATTAAGACTCTACTGTAACACCAGGACATGTGACCAAGTTTACTATTAACATATCAAAGTGAATAGGTAAATAATCCTTGACTACAGCTAATCATTCTGGGGATCAGAAGTCAAAACCTCAGGAATACTTACAGACAATAGACAAAAATCTCTATTTAGCAACAACCATGTTTAAAGGATTGTGGTCAGCCCTTGTGGACAGGGTTAGTTTCTTACCTAATTATATTTAAAGCTTTCTGCTAGTAGAGTTTGAAGTATTTCATAGATACCTCAAAATTGACAATCTTAGGCTATTTTCTCCACAGCTGGTAATGTTTCTTGTGGTCCCTATTTCAACAATCATTTTTCAAGCTTCCAAGTCATAAAACTGGAAATTGCCCTAGGCTCCCAATTATCTCCCATATCCAATTGGTCATCCAGTGGAAAATCTATTGATTCCTTCCCTTGAGTGTAGGCTGTACCTTTGTCCACATTAGCGCTATATTTTTTTCAGTCTTTATCATATTCTGCTCAATGTAAATTGTTGAAGTAATCTCCTTACAGCTATACTTACTTTCATTCTCATGGGGCATCCACACTGGGCCAGAGGGAGCTTTCTAAAAGCCAAGAGCTTTTAAAATACTTCTGAGGCATTACAGTAAAGGTCCTCACATTCCTTGAGGTGGCAAATGCAGTCCAGATGAGATGCAAAGATTTCACTATAATTAATGGGCATTCACACTTTTTCAGGCCACATGGCCACCAGAATGGGGTGGACCATACATCCTGGTTTGCCTGGAATAGTCCTAATTTATGTCCATTGTCCCTGAGTAATTATGAATAGTGCCTTCTTTTACTCTCCTATGTTCAGATGATAAATTACGTGGCACCTGAGTATCACAGGCTTATTAAAAGAAGTTTGTGAGGACTTATTGGTAAGAATAGCCTGGAGATGAGTAAGCTAGAACTCTACTTTTCTTACCTACAATTCTTAGATGCATTACATAAATTAGAATTATTCTTATTTAAGAAAGATAATACAGTGCATATATTATGTATTATGTAATACTCCCAGCAGGCTCTAGGCTGTACTCAATCAGGCACATAACTATTTCTGTAAAGAAATATATGAATGTAGGAATTTTCTTCTTAAGTGAGAAATATAAAGACTATAGTTCAGTGTAGGATTTGATGCTAAATGATTATGTAAAACATATTTGGTTTACAGAGCTCTTTGGATTTTGGAATAATAATTAAGGGATTGTGGGCCTGTACTTAGTTGTGTGAAAATGTTCTTTGTCCTCTCTGGTCTTTGGTTTTCTTATCCATAAATTAGGAACAATAATTGAACCTGCCTAACAGAGTTATGAGGGTAAAATGAAATAATTATGTAGCTGAGCTTAGCAAAGGGCCTGGTGCAAAATGCTCAATAAATAGTAGTTATTTTTATTAGCTGCATTCTGTTCCCACTGTATCCAAAGGTAGGAATCCCAAACCATGTCAAGGCATGCAGAGCAAGTTAAGAAAATGTGATGATTGTGGGATCAAAAAAACCTCTATTTTTTTTCATCTATCTAACTTAAATTCTTTTCCTCCAGGACTGTTTACATGTCTCCACTGTATCGTAAACAGACTAAGCCTTCTCATTCCCCATTGTATCTCCAGGGCCTAGTACTCTTTCTAGGACATAATCAGCACTTCAATAAATAAGGATTCATGAGTGAATAAATGCCTATGAGATCCCTACACAATTATCACAAAGATATTCTGAGCATAGGTATAGTTGGGAAAGTCCAAAATGTAACCAGCCAGCAATGTTTTTCATAATAATACTCAGGAAGTCCTAGCACGCTCTTTCTCTCCATTTTCATCATATGTAACATTTGCATCCATTAACTTGACTGTCCTACTTCTCAACCAGGTATTACGGTACTCAGGACCCTGGCAGGTCCTGAAGAGCTTTCCCTGCTTCTAAAGCCATCTCAAATAGAGGAATGAATGTGCTAGAAGAATTATGCTCAGTGATTACTTTTCAACAGTTCAGTTTTTAGGAGCTAAAATTTAAGTGGTTTTTTGGAAGTCTTATTTTCTTTAATTTACAAACAAATAATTTCCTTTAAATTTTCTGTCAACCCTGGAAAACACTTATTAAATACGTTGGCAAAGTACCTTTTATTCTCACTTGACAGTTTTTCCCACCAATAACTTAAAATCATCACAATAAATTAAAAGCCATCACTCATGCACATGTTTTATTATCAATACAAGTCTAAAGTGTGATAGCAGAATTGGAAATAATTTCTGCCCTTTTATGATTCGAGCAAGTGTCTTTAAATACTATTTTGGATCCTGCCCATGAAACATGAGGATTTTGGATCCAGTAACATAATAGGATTGAAAACACCTTTAAGGAAGATATATCACAGGTCCTCAATCATTTACCCATTTTTCTGAAAGTCAAAAAGTACTGAAAACTGTAAATTTTCTTCTTCTCATTTGGTTGTGAAACTTGACTTGATCTGAACTTATTTTGTGGCAAAACATGAAAGAATGTGAAGTTCTTTTGGTCTTCATTTATCCTACTAATGTGAATATTTATATATTACATTGCAGAAATATTAATATGTTCACAGGTACTGCTCCAGACCTACTGGGGTATTATTTAATGAAAGATAAATGGGCAGCATTACCTCTATAAAATTAGGAAAATTTTGCATTTTAAAACACATCAATCTTCATGGAAAAATTGTCAGGTTGTGGCCCTGTATTACCGTTAGGTTTATTTGGGGAAGCCTTTAAATGTATTAAGTGCTTCAGTTTCCAAACGTGTATTTACAGCATGGGCTGGGCCTGAACATGCATTTAGGCTAGAGGTAGCTGCACCATTCTAGGTCGCCTTCTTGTAGTTTTCTGTGTACTGAAGGGATGGTGTATCTGTGGCTGAGTCTAGAAATCTATTCTATAAATATTTTTGAAGCTGCCCAAACAAGAAGATAAGGGGTGGGCTCAAAGTCACATCCAAAGTTTACCGGCTTCTGGGCTAAATTAACTGAATTAATGTTTATAATTAACTCACAAGACTCTGCATCCTTATATGTTTTTCTCTATTGTAAGTAGAGCTTTCTAGCCCATGCCTTCATGACATAACCAACCCATCCACTGCAGTGTTGTTTCTTACACCAGGCTTACCACTGGGAAGAGAAGAAAAAGATTCAGAATATTCCAGATCCAACTTAGAGAGCTTGTCCCATGACAGTTCAGTTAAAAGGTGGCTTTTCAGAGAAAGGGGAAGAGACCTAACATAACGGAATATCTCCATATGACATATGCTTCATGTCATCCACTCCTAACAATAACCATCAAAAGGAGGAATTATCATTCCTATTTTACACCTAAAGGAAATGGAGGTTCATAAACAGGAAATACCTTGGTTCAGTTCCTAGAGCTAGAAGCTACAGTGCCCATACTTGAACCCATGTCTCTGTAACTCCAAAGCTCACGCAGCCTCCCTAGGGAAGAAGGAAAACCTAAAGCAAGAAATAATTGATAACATCAAAACTCAAGGTGCTTGTCACTGAGAATTAATTAGCTATTTCTGTTCTTTGCTAAGAATGTAAGTTTCTAAAAACCGACAGAAAAATGCAGAACTTTGAGGACACCTAATGCATTAACCAAACATGTGGCTAAGTGAACATCTATACCTCTGTCTCAAGAATATCAGACACTCCTTCCCTGCCTTTTAAGATGAAAACGTGGTGAGACAGAATGTGATGTGACAAGTCAAATGTATTTTGAAACAGTAAGAAAGTGGAAAACACATGCCTAGGTTTTTGTTAAGAGTTTATATTTTAAACTCCCTTACTCATTTTTTCCTGGCACTTGTTTAATAATCATCAACTATAGCTGCCTTAGGAAGATGGGATGGCCAGGAGAGGGTCAGATACCAGAAAAAACACAAGTTAAAAGCATCATCTGTCATCTGTTTCATTTTTCTTGACTTGCAATTCATGTAGGAATGTGCCTCATTCCAAGAAAGAAACATAAAAATGTTCTACCTTACATAGTAACACAGGGAAATAGGTTTGTACATCACCTGCCCTCCTTTCCCTCTGCCACCCCACATGCACACCCAATACAACAATTTCTTTTCAGTGAGTGGTTCTCAAACTTAAGTCTATCAGAATCACCTGTAGGGTTGTTACATCACAAGTGGCTGGGCTCACCCCCTGAAGTTTCTCATCCAGTAAATCTAGGTTGGGGTCCAAGAATTCGAATTTTTAACAAGTGCCAGGTCTTGCTGATGCTGTGGGTCCAAATACACTCTGAGGACAATGGCTCTGGTGAATATTGCTTAACTTGTGCTGCCCTGACACTCAGGGCAGCAATTATAGAAAGGTAATGAGCATCAGAATCACCTGGGAGCTTGTTAAAATGCAGCTGCCCCCCTGTTGATTCTTGACCCTATTGAACATCAGAATTGTCTGGGGAGATAATGTGCCCAGATCCCACCTGAGACCCATTGGGTCAAAATCTCTGAGGCTGGGACTGAGGAAGCATATTTTTTTAAAGAGCTCCTCCAGTGATCTTAATAACTTGGAGGGCTCATAACCGCTGCAGATCTGATTTTGAAAGCATGTGTTGGTGGCCATGGGATATGCATTGAGAAACTTGTCCTAGGCAATCCTCATGTACTTTGAGAAACAGTGCTCTGAGTCTGAGACCCAAACTTCCTCAAAGACTCATCACCCACCCACGTGCCTCCAAGTTCACGCTCTCTCACACGCAATTCCAGGCTTTGTACTTGCTTCTCCCCTGCCTGGAAAGCTCATCTTCTTCTCTGCTCACCAGGTTAGCTTCTTCATGTTCTTGGAAACTAATCTCAGGGAGCCCCTTGCCCAGAAATCCTTAGCTGTCTCTCTTCTGTGCTCCATGGGACCCTCTTTTACCTTATGTTGATTATACTGTATAGTAGAGTTTCTTTCCACTTTTCTATAGGTCTCTCCCATTTAGATGCTAAACTCTGAAGGGATGAATGATGATTTCAGTTTTTATTTCACTTATGCTTACTGTATATAATTTTTTTACAATGCAAAGTGCTCAATAAAATTAAATGGATTGATGTTAATTAAATTCTACAAACAGGGAAAAACCTGTTTTTATTACTTTGGGATAATATTTCCTCTCCTTCCCTTTCTCCCTCCATTCTTTCCTTCCTTCCTTCCTTCCTTCCTTCCTTCCTTCCTTCCTTCCTTCCTTCCTTCCACCCCTCCACCCTTCCTTCCCTCCTTTCTTTTTAAATATGAATCAACATGTCTGTCTTTTAAGATAGGATAAGATAACTTACTGAGATGAGAGAAATACTCTATGTTAATAAGTAAAATCACCAATAGTACACACAATAATCATGAGAAAAGTCTCATGTTTTTTCTTTACTGAAATGAGTTCTGCTTTTATGATATAAAATCATTGTAAAATATCATTTGAAAAAACTATACTCAAATGCCTGCTGCTTTAAATTTTTTCACTTTAGTTGATCTAAATTTTTAGTTTGTATTTTCTGAGATAGTAACCATATGTTCAAAGAATTGTTTGACCGTGAAATTCCTTAGCACACCCCAAGGAGTGATCACAAAATACCAAAGTGGCAGGCAGGAACCTGTGCTGATGTTGTGGGCCCCTTTGAAATTATGTGGAGTATCAAACATCTCAGGACAGATTTCAGGCATCACCAGCCTTTAGAACAATTACATACCATAGATTTCTACCTTATTATTTCACAGGGTGACTCTCTCTCCCTTGGTAATATAATACCACAATACTGCACAAAGTAATTTGTTACAGTAATGCACACGTCTTTGAACTTGGGATGGGAGAGATGTTGGGACATGTTTTGTTCTTTTCGGTCTGGAATGTGCTCTGTGTAGCATACCTTCTGCATAGTTTATCATGTATTTCTCATTCTGTTATAAAAGGCAAAGCTTTACCACAAATTATTTATAACCAATAACACCCTATGTCCGGCTAGGGGGAAAAAAGTGAATACCAAGGAAAAAGGAAAACAAATGTCTTAGTTGGTTCTAGGGATTTCTTTTATAATATATACTATATAAGCATATGCATGTTTCCTGCTTTAATGGACTTAAGCGTTACCATATTACTGTATATAGTTTTATTGTCATGCCAACACAGACAAATTGTTAGCTAGAACCTGTTGTCAGCGTATACTCCTCTGGAAGACTATATCGCGGGCCATTATTCATTTTGTTGTTTTGTTTGTTTGTTTTTGTTTTTAATCCTCCCCCAATTTTTCTAAGCATTTACTTTTATTGATTGATTGATTGATTTAGGCTGCGTTGGGTCTTTGTTGCTGCACACGGGCTTTCTCTAGTTGTGGTGAGCGGGGGCTACTCTTCCTTGTGGTGCACGGGCTTCTCATTGTGGTGGCTTCTGTAGTTGTGGAGCATGGGCTGTAGGCGCGAGGGCATCAGTAGTTGTGGCACGCAGGCTCAGTAGTTGTGGCACACAGGCTTAGTTGCTCCGTGGCATGTGGCATCTTCCCAGACCAGGGATCAATGTCCCCTGCATTGGCAGGCGGTCTCCCAACCACTGCGCCACCAGGGAAGCCCGCATTCATTTTTCATGTGAACAGATGTTCATCTGTTTTGAGATTATAATAAAATTTTTGGACTAGGTCTGTGGTCTTCATGTTTGAATACAAAATTATCTCTAGACTCTGGGATAAAAGGTCTCTACTCAAGAAGAATAATAGTTTTCCTAGAAATGTGGACTCAGTGAACATGGGCAAAACCTGAAAATCACTCTTGAGGGCTTCATAATCAGGAAAGGCAGGAGGTGCTTTGACCTCTTACCCCCCAATGGGGTCACCTTCTGGTAGTCCTTAACAAAGTGTTTCACCCTCTATCTTCAGTATATGATTGGAGATAATGGTTATTGGTATATATAATTATCTGTGTTCCATTTAATACAATATTTTAACAAAAATGGAGCATGGCAATGGATGCTAATAATCTTCAATTAATTATTTTTTTTCCTTTAGCTTTTAAGACATGAGACTCTTTTGGGTCTTTTTCTATCTCTTGAACTATACTTTTTCTTTTGAATTAGCCTAAGGATATAGTTTTTATGCAGTGGGCAATGAATGAGGAGCCACTGAAGGTATTTGGCCAGGCAGGCAGTATGATTGGGGGTGACTTTTGGGAAATAAATCTGGTCCCATTTTGTAGGATGGATTGGATCTGGGAGAGGAAGAAGATGGGAAGCTTAGTTGGGAGGCTGTTAAAATAATCTCAGTGAGAGACAGTGGAAGATCACATCAGGGCTGTGACAATAGAAAGGAAGCCTGTGTAATTGCTGAAGTTGTGCAAGTGATAAGATGTATGTGGCAAGAGAGAAGGAAATGCCAACAATGGCTCTGAAGGCTTGGGTCTTATTGATTTCAAAGATCATGGTACTAATATAAAAATGGGGAGCATAGGGGGTTGTGAAGTTTATTTTCAAAAACATAGGCTCAATTATGTTTCAAAATGTACCCTGGATTTGTTTTAATCAGATATGGTTAAAGACACACAGACATGGGGATGATTTTTATTAAGGAAGAAGCTTTTGTATTCATAGATTTCTAGAGATAGGAGGCATGGTCTGTCATGCAGGGCTATATGGTAAAGCACCAGGGTTGGTCAGGAGGCAGAAGAAGCAAGGGGAAAGCACGGGCAAAAGCCTCTATTGTGGTTTTTCAAGGGAGGGAATGGAAGAGGCAGGGTAAGCAGCTGAGTAGGCTTAGGATTTGTTAGTTTGAATATAGTAGTTGTCTCTAGTTGTCTAGCGCCTGGCCCTGCGATGATTTAGGGCAGGGGGATAGTATCCTAGGCTGCAGGGTCCCGTTAAGAGGCAGGTGGGAATGTGAACTTGGAGTTGGTTGGTTTTGCATATGAAAGGCGTGCTGACCAGTACTGAAATTCAAGTGAGGAGACCCTTAGCTAAAAAAGCAGTACAAAAATTGTAGCAAAAATGCATAGATATCTACTCCAGGAATGAGGGGTCAAGGAAAGTGTTCTCAGTAGAAAGTGACAGGTATGAGATTTAGAGGCGGGAGTCCTGAACTCTAGAGAAAGTGATAATACTAGTGCTGTAGATGCTCTGGCAATGTGGAGAATAGAAGCTTGGAACAGGGGGAAAATACAAACAGGAAATGGGAATTCTTTTGGCACCTGTGCTTGTGTTGCTTGAATATCTTGTGAAGACATAAAAAATATCCTGGACCCCAAATTGTGGCGTGCTACAAAACTAACCCTAATGTCCTGCATCCTTTAAATAGAGGTACACAGATTAAGGTCCAGATTACAAAGTGGAGAGGGAATATGATCTTCGAAGTCAGACAGGTGACCCAAGTTCATTAACTGTCCACCTCCAACATTAATTTAGCTTCAGATGTGATTTGATCATCCATAAAAGTAGAAGCTACCATTTACCTTGTAAGGTTGTGGGAAGATTCAAATGAGATAGATATAAGGAACCTAAGACAGTGTCTGGTCAATAATTGCTCCACAATTAGACAAGTGTACATACTATCTTAAGAAATACATTTTAAAAACTATAAAATGTTTCATCTTTTCTGCTTTTCTAGCCTTTTGAGAGCTACTCAAATGATAGGCACTGGTGGATGAAAAGAGGGAAAGAGAAACAGGGTTTCAGGATCCATAACTTTCCTGTAAAGTATAAAGAGTTATTTTGTGCCTCTTCCTATTTATTTAGTGGTGAATAGATTCATTGTTTGATTATCTATTTTGTGGGATTAAAGCGGATGTGTGGGGAATTGTTTTTCTTGTGGGTGTGTATGTTATATATATAGTTCTATTTTTATAAAGTGCTGATCCTGATTGATATAGAATACCTTTAATTTTAAATGACTCTGTGTTCTTCTGGAATCCTCTTGTATCCACAAAGTCAGTAATAGAGTATCATTTAAATAATGCATCATGGTGAGAACATAAAAAAGTGGTTAAGAGAAGCATTTTGGAGATTGACTTAAAATACATTGACTTTGAAATAAATACACATCTAGTATAAAGAACAGATTTAGCTAAATATACATACTGGTTTTACTAGCAGATACCACTTTGGGAAGATATGTGTTTTGGTTTTTAAAATATTCTAGTTTGAGTTATGTTCTATTATAGCTTACATAATACTAATTAGATGCTGGCTTAGAAATATGTGTTAGTCATAAAATTTTGTCTACATTCACAACAGAAATCTGATAAGGTGAAGAACAAAGTGACTATTCACATGTTTAAAATCTTGGGGAAAACATGCTATGTATCACTTAACACTGCAATTGTTCCATGATGTTGAGGGGAAACAATAAAATTGTTCCATGAAGATGCTGAGGACTGCTAGGTTAACAGTGACTAGACTCAGGCTTTATTTCTTGAACTGAGCTGGATGGTGGTCTCTACCCACAGCTCTCTGAGCCATGATTTCTAATAAAACAAAGAGTGGAAAGCATCCAACTCACAAATATTTCTTGCGTTTCTTTTGGTGAAAGGAATGGAGATTCCTTAATGCAATAGACTTCTTTATTGTGTTGAAAAATTAGAAAAACTCTGACTTTATAAACTATAGTACTTGTGTTGAAAAATTAGAAAACTCTTACTTTATAAACTATTTTATATTGGGTATTTACTATTAGCAGTTAATAGATAGGTAGATATATGACTTGACCTGCTATATTTAAACTATACCTATTATGTGTTCAAATAATTCAAGTTAATATCCAAAATTGTGAAATTATAAAAATTAGGTTTTTTTCTTAATCTGTCAAGAATTTCAATGCTAAAGTCACCTTTAAAATGATAAATATAAGGTAGCTTTTGGCTATTCAAAATAGTTTAGAATCATAAGAAGTGTGTTCTGGGGACTTCCCTGGTGGTGCAGTGGTTAAGAATCCGCCTGCCAATGCAGGGGACACAGGTTTGATCCCTGGTCCAGGAAGATCTCACATGCCGCAGAGTAACTAAGCCCGTGCACCACAACTACTGAGCCTGTGCTCTGGAGCCCACGAGCCACAACGACTGAGCCCATGTACCATAACTACTGAAGCCCATGCACCTATAGCCCATGCTCCACAGCAAGAGAAGCCACTGCAAGGAGAAGCCCACACACCACAACGAAGAGTAGCCCCTGTTCACCACAACTAGAGAAAGCCTGCATGCAGCAACGAAGACCCAACACAGCCAAAAATAAATAAACAAACAAACAAATTAATTAATTCTAAAAAAAGAAGTGTGTTCTGTTTCCTTGTCTGCACTCTATATTTGTGGTTTGTTCCGTGTGCTAAAGAGAGAGAAACTGATGTGGCTCGTGTCAGAAGGTGGGGTATGTGTCTGTAATAAGAGAAAAATGCCTTAGGCCATGTCTTATTACCAGCTTCTGTTCCCCTTGAAGTGGTCTTCATTTTTGCTTTTCATCCCCAGTCAACTTGACTTCTGACCTTCCCAAGGGCCTGGGGTGGGCTCTGGGGCTTTACCTATGCCTGAGTCCAGGTGTTCAGAGAAGGTGTGATTTTTGTCCATCTGTGGTGCTAGTGCTCATCTTATCTTCCCTCTCTGAGAAATGAAGGACGTGTCATCTGTCTTCTATTTATTAAAACCTTTGATGCCTTTGTGTGTACAGGAAACACAGAGAGGGACAGATCTAGCTGGGCATCTATATGAGACATAGACCAATGGATTACATCAAGAGAGATGTGAAGATGATGACACCATCAAGATGGTGACATAGGTTGTTCCTGACTTCAACACCCCTCACCATAAGACCAACTAGCAACTATCCATAAACAATACACGATTGAGAAAATCTCAAAACCCAGGGGCAAGACTGAAGTACCTCCTGGACAACAGAGACCAAGAAGGACTGCATTAGAAGAGTAAGAGTAGCTGCTATACTCCAACTACATTGCCCCTTTCCCAGGCTTGCACAGAGCTGCACCATGAAGGCACCCCTGAGCCTGCACTTTCTCCAGTGGGAAGAGAGACCAAAGTGAACATCTAGCTCTCTCACTGCTGTGGGGTGCTTCCCAGGAGGCTCACTCAGATCTTGTGACATGGAGCTCACTGAGGGAATCTACAGGGCTTGACCACTGGGGATCAGAGAGGGAGAAGGGGGCTGGGGCTTACAGCAACCAGCACTCAGATCTTGGTGGACCACATTCCTCCTTGCAGCATGTCTGAGCATAAATCCCAGCCAGTGGCTCTGCCTATCTACAGAGTGAACCAGTGACCCTATCTGGCCAGGAAGCTTGGTTGGCACTTCTGCCTGATTTGGGTCTCTAGCCAGCTAGGAGCTATGGAGCCTGTTCTATAGCCCTGCTCAGGCAGAAAAACAAATTTGCAACCCTGTCCGATTGCTGAGTATAGCCTCCAGTCCTGTCTAACCAGGAAGCATGACCAGAGAATCTGGGAAGTTATGGAGTCCATCCTACAGCTGTGTAAGGGCAGGGAACCAGGCCAGCAGTACTGTCCAGCTGTCAAGTACAGTCTCCAGAACTGCATAACATGGGAGCATGAATAGTGACGTGAACAGCCTCAGAACTTAGCTTATGGTCCTGCCTAGACATGGAGCACAGCCTACTGCCCCATCTCACAACAGAGGCTAGCCTATGGCCTTGCCTGATTGCTGAACATAGTTTGCAATCTCATCCAGGCAGAGAGCCCAGCTAATGAACCTGCCGACTTGTGAAACATAGCCTGTGGCCTTACCTGATTAGGGGGGTCTAGACAACAGCCCTGCCTGAATGCCCCACCCAACTGTGAGATACAGCTGGAGAACTCTTCTGACCATGACCCAGTCAGCAACTTCACCCAACAGAGGAGTACAGCCAGTGGCCTACCTGATCCAAAACCCAGCCTGCTATCCCACACAACTTGACAGCATAGTCTACATCCCTACCTAGTGGCATAGCACAATCTGAGGCCTTGTCCATCCATGAGGCCCTATGTGCAGCCCTGCCTGAACATGGAATCCAGCCAGCAGCATCACCCAGTTGGGGAACACAACCTGAGACCACACCCAACCAGAAATGGTTGCAGAGCCCAGCTGATAGCCTTGCCCAATTGATTAGTCAACCCAATGGCATCACCCTGCCAGGAATGCAGCATGAAACTTCTGCAGACCAGAGATAATTTCAGAGCCAAGTTTGAGGCCCCACCTGACCTCAGAGCACAGCCAGCAGCCCTGTCCAATTAGGGAGCCACCCAGCTGCCCTGTTTGTATGCAAAGTCCAGCTAGTAGGCCTGCACTACTGTAGAGCCCCAACAGTGGGTCTCCCCTCAACCTCAGAGCATGGGAAGTGGTCTTGCCCAGCTGGAGACCCTGATAGCAAGTTCCACATGCCCATGGATACTACCAGCTGACCTATTTAAAACCTCAAGTGAAGCTGACTAGTAAAGGTCTGTCCCAGCTGAAGCAAACCTGTAAAGTCTGGAAGAGAAGACTGCTTACTCAAATGTGCAGGCCAATGCAAGGAATCAGGGATCACAAAGAATCAGGTAACATAATACCACCAAAGGAAACTAATAAAGCTTCTAATAACTCACCCTTAAGAAGTAGAAATCTATGAGCTGTCTAACAAAGAATAATCTTCCTAAAGAAGTTTAGTGAACTGCAAGAACACACAAACAACTAAATGAAATTAGGAAAGCAGTGCATGAACAAATGAGAAGTTCAACAAAGAACTTTACAAAAAAATAAAAAAAAAGAGAAATCCTGAAGCTGAAGAATACAGTGACTGAACTGAGGAATTCAATAGAGGGCTTCAACAAAAGACTCAACCAAGCAGAAAAAAGAGTCAATGAACTAGAAGATAGGTTATTTGAAACTATCCAGTCAGAGGAGGAAAAAGAAAAAGAGCAAGAAAAAAGTGAAGAAACCCTATGGAACGTTTGGGATACCATCAAATGGAATAATATATTCATTATGGGAATCCCAGAAAGGAATGAATAAGTAACTGAAGTCTATTTAAAGCAATATGGCTGAAGAAGACCCAAAATATATTGAACCCAAAAGAGCTGCACCAAGACACATTGTAATTAAATTGTCAAAAGTCAGAGTAAGTTTTGAAAGCAGAAAGGGAAAGGTGACTTGTCACATATAAGGGAACTCCCATAAGACTGTTGGTGGATTTCTCAACAGAAGCTTTGCAGGCTAGAAGACAGTGGGATGATATATTCAAAATATTGAAAAAAAAAGTCAACCAAGGCTACTAACCTTCAGAATTGAAGAAGAGATAAACACTTGCCCAAATCAGCAAAAATTGAGGGAGTTCATGACCATTAGTCCTCCCTTACAAAAAAATGCTAAAGGGTGTTCTTCATGTGGAAAAAAAATTAATTAACACCATAAGAACATATGAATGTGTCAACCTGGTTAAAAAATGGGCAGAAGACCTGAATAGACATCTTTCTAAATAAGATGGCCAAAAGGCACATGAGACAATGCTCAACGTCATTAATCATCAGAGAAATGCAAATTAAAGCCACAATGAGATATCACTTCATACTTGTCAGGATGACTATCATAAAAAAGCCCCCAAATAACAAGTGTTGGTGAGGATGTGGAGAAGTGGGAGCCCTAGTACACTCTTAGTGGGATTATAAATTGGTCCAGCCATTGTGGAAAAAAGTATGGAGGTTTCTCGAAAAACTAAAAATAGAACTACCGTATGACCCAGCAGTTCCACTCCAGGGTATTTATCCAAAAAAACAACAAAAACACTAATTCAAAAAGATACATGCACCTCAATGTTCATAGCATCATTATTTACAATTGCCAAGATATGGAAGCAACCTAAGTGTCCATCAAAAGATGAATGGATAAAGAAGATATGATATATATATATGTGTGTGTGTGTGTGTGTGTGTATATATATATATATATATATACACACACACACATACACAATGAAATATTATCCAGCCATAAAATAGACATCTTGCCATTTGTGACAACATGGATGGACCTAGAGGATTTTATGCTTAGTGAAATAAATTAGAGAAACACAAGTACTGTATGATCTCACTTCTGTGTGGAATCTAAAACAATTGATTTCATAGAAATAGCAGAGTATTGATTACCAAGCATGTGAAATGGGGGAAATAGGTGAGGGTGGTCAAATAGTACAAATTTTAATTTTAAGATGAAAAATGTCTGAGGATGTAATGTAGTGCATGCTGACTATAGTTAACAATATTGTACTGTATATTTGAATATTGCCAGGAAAGTAGATCTTAAAGTTCTTACCACACACACACACAAAGTCAGTATGTGAAGTGATGGATGTGTTAACTAATCTTATTTTGGTAATCATTTCCCAATATATATGTATATCAAATCATTATGTTGTACACAAACTTATAAAGTATTGTATGTCAATTATATTGCAATAAATCAGGAAAAATATATTCTGTAATATATATTTCAATAAATAAACAAATTTTATACCCAAACTAAGTGTGGAAAAATTTTGAAAGAGGAAGAGCAAGCTTATGTGTTTCTCTCAATTGTTAAGAGAATTACTTGAAATAAATATTTTATAAGATCATAAAAAAGGAAGAGAGTGAGATGTGAAGATTACCTAGGAGAGTTTGATTCTGTTATTGTCATTTTATTTAGATATATGGTAATATCTATCACAAGGCAATTTCTTGCTTTTTACCCAATCCTTTACAAAATTTTGTTTTTAATGGAACTGGGTCCTATAGTCCTATTGACTTGTATATAGTCAGGCTTAAATTAAAATTAATATTCTCCTTGTTATCTTCAAGAAACGCACAATTCAGAGCTTTCAGGACAAATACTAGTGAATTTTCATTATATATATTTAGTATTTTCATACTACAGAGTTTTCAGTAGTGTTGACACATGGTGTAATAAAATCATTTGTTGTATTAATTTATGAATAAGTGAATAAAACACTATCTAAAACTGCTCATAGGTTACAAAGACAATCATTGAAACAATATTTTTGTTCACCAGTGGGAGGTAGCAGTGGAACGATTTCTCATGGATACATTTATATTTATTTGTGTATATAAATAATTTGTGTATGTAAACATATGCACATAAATAAGAACTCAAAGCAGATTTAAATAAACAGAAATATTTACAAAATGCTAAAAAAATCAAAGCAGAGGTGACTCAGAAATCTACTGAAAACACAATGAAATAGCTCACTTAAAAATGCAAGAAAAGACATTCTCTATTCCATCCTCAGAACTTCATTTATTTAAAAAAATGTAAATCCAGTTTTATTGAGATATAATTGTTATAAAGCACTGTATCAGTTTAAGATGTAGGAAATAATGATTTTTTAAGATTAAAAAAAATTTCTTATACAATTTTTAAAAGTTCCTTTCCATTTTCAGTTATTACAAAATATTGGCTGTATTCCCCTTGTTGTAGAATACATCATTGAGCCTATCTTACACCCAATAGTTTGTGCTAAGATGTTCAGCATAATGATTTGCTTACATGAAATGTAAGCACAATACATGAAATGATTACCACAATAAGTTAGTGAACATCCATCATGTCACATAGATACAACATTAAAGAAATAGGAAAAAAATTTTTTTCTCATCCAAAGATGAGAACTCTTAGGCTTTAGTCTCTTAACTACTTTTAATTATATTTATTATGGTGTTGATTACATCCCTAGTACTTAATTATCTTATAACTGGGGGTTTATATTGAATACAGGTCTTTTTTCTCCTTAGATAAATTTATTCCCTGGCATTTTATTCTTTTTGATGCAATTGTCAACGGGATTATTTTCTTATTTTCTCTTTTTGATAGTTTGTTAGTGTCTAGAAATGCAACAGATTGCTGTATATTAATTTTGTATCCTGCAACATTACTGAATTCATTGATGAATTCTAGTAGTTTTTGGTGGCATTTTTAGGATTTTCTATGCATAGTGTCATGTCATCTGCAAACAGTGACAGTTTTACTTCTTCCTTTCCAATTTGGATTCCTTTTGTTTCTTCTTCTTGTCTGATTTCAGTGGCTAGGACGTCCAAAACTATGTTGACTAAAAGTGGTGAGAGTGGGCACCCTTGTCTTGTTCCTGATCTTAGCGGAAATGCTTTCATCTTTTCAACATTGGGTATGATGTTAAGCTGTGGGATTATCATACATGGGCTTTATTATGTTGAGGTATGTTCCTTCTATACCCACTTTGTAGAGAGTTTTTTTTATCATAAATGAATGCTGAATTTTGTGAGAAGCTTTTCCTGCATCTATTGAGATGATCATATGATTTTTATTCTTCAGTTTGTTAGTGTGGTGTATCACATTGTTTGATTTGTGGGAATGGTGGTCAGGGCTAGAGGCCAGGTGGTCCTGGGGCTGATGCCTACCCACTGGTTGCTGAGGCTGGTCCTGGGGCTAGTACCAGCCACTGATGGGTGGGGCCAGGTCCTGGGGTCTCTGGCTGCAGGGCTTGTTGGGTCCTGGAATTGGTGTTTTGGCCCATTGGTGGGCAGGGCCAGGGTCCAGGGGTTCCTGGGTCTGTTGCCTACTGACTGATGTGTGATGCTGGTCCTGGGGCTAGTGCCAGCTCACTGGTGTGTACAGCCATGTCCCAGTGTCTCTGGCTGCAGGGCTCTGGGGGTCTTGGGGCTGGTGCCTGCACAGTGGCATGTGGGGCCAGGTCCTGGGATGGCTGTGGGCTTAGGGGATTTTAAGGCAGCAGGCCTGCTGGTTGGTGAGGCTCTGTATCCTTCCTGCTTTTTGCTTGGCCTGAAGCATCCAAGGACTTGTGCTGACTGGCTGGTGGTTGGGGCCAGGTCCTGGGGCTAACAAGCTAGAGGGTGGATTCCAAAATGGTGCCTGCCAGCACCAGTGTCTATGTGGTAGAATGGGCCCCCCAAATGGCTGCTGCCAGCATCTATTTCCCCATTGAGTCCCAATTGCTTCCTCCCTCTCCAGGAGGCTCTGCAAGTTTGGCAAGTGGGTCTGATCCAGGCTCCTTTCAAATTACTGCTTCTGCCCTGGGTGCTGGAGCATGTGAGATTTTGTGTGCACCCTTTAAGAGTGGAGTCTCTGTTTCCCACAGCCCACTGGCTTTCCCCAATCCCTACTGGACTTCAAAGCCAGATGTTCTGTGGGCTTATCTTCCAGGTTCAGGACCCCTGGACATGGGAGCCTGACGCCGGGCTCAGATCCCTCGCTCCTTGGAGAGAACCTCTGCAATTGTAATTATCCTCCTTTTTGTGTGTGGGCCACCAGGTGGTATGGGTCTTGACTATACTGCGTCTCTGCTTCTCCTACTCATCCTGTTGTGTTCCTTCTTTATAACTTTAGCTGTAGAAGATCTTCTGGTCTTCAGGTTGTTCTCATCAATAGTTGCTCTGTAAATATTTGTAACTTTGGTGTGCCCGTGGGAGGAGGTGAGCTCAGGGTCTTTCTACTCTGCCATCTTGGCCACTCCTCCCTAGAACTTAATTTAAAATCAAACAAAATTGAGCAGTTTGGCCTTTTTTAAAGAATTGTAATGCACTTTGCAAACAACTTTTATTTTAATATGATTCTGGCTGATAGTTCCTAAAATTCTAACATTTGGGTAATGGAAACATGATTTTACATTCATGGCCCACTGAACAACATCAGAAAGATTTAATTTTGGCAACTAACCTGTAAGGAGAATGAAGTAATTGCCATTTTTCATTTTTCTTTGGATTTCTGACACAAGCCTAGCGATACTGAGTGAAAGCAGTTTGGAAAGTAATAAACTGGGGTGTTAGTATAAAGCAATATTATAGCTTTTTCCCTCAAGTTTCCCCAGATACAGTATCCCTGAAAGAAAGGTTTCCACTAACCTATTCTGACTGTATGTGTGGCTGTGCTCTCTGGTATCAGAATTCTTCGTTTAGGCAGAAAGCCCATCCTCATCAATTAATGTATTTAAATGGATGTGAAAATTTATTCTCAATACATTCAAAAGATATTACCTGAGCTCAATATTATATCCATTCGTTCTCGTATGAAGGTTGTTTCAGTATCTTAATAAAATTGTCTGGAAACAATCTGAAAAGCTGCCCAATGGTTAGAAGTTAAGAAGAAGAAAAAAGCATTATTTTATGATCTTTACCCAAATTGCATAGCAAAATGTTTTCCAAACTATAGGAATCTGGGGCTTCCCTGGTGGCGCAGTGGTTGAGAATCCGCCTGCCGATGCAGGGGACACGGGTTTATGCCCTGGTCCGGGAAGATCCCACATGCCGTGGAGCGGCTGTGCCCGTGAGCCATGGCCGCTGAGCCTGCGCGTCCAGAGCCTGTTGCTCCGCAACGGGAGAGGCCACAATAGTGAGAGGCCCGCGTACCGCAAAAAAAAACCAAAAAACAAAAAAAACTATAGGAATCTGACTAAATCCCTTTGGTGTTGAGTTTTAGTCAGCACATGCCCAAGCCATTTGCATCCTAGGAAACAAATGTAGGGCACATGTTCTAAAACAAGTTTTTGTGAGAGTAGTCTGGACCCTGGAGCCAAGAATCTGAATCTTGGCTGTAAACAGCAGAAGGTTTAAAAAGTGTCTACTTATAGAAATATAACATTTGTCTTTAATGTCTATGCTCTTTCCTTAAAACAATGGGAAATCAGTTTAATGAATGAGAAGAGCATGCCATACTGCAGTGCTACGTCATAGCAGTTTGGTGGCATGTGTTCAACCATGTGACAGATTTTGTGAAACAAAATAATGTTGCATTTTCAACAGTAACTAAAACCATGAGGCAAGGTCTTTGGCTTCATTCGTGGCTTAATGATCAGGTCAGTGGACCAAATGCTTAAAAAAAACAAAACAAAGTAAAACAAAAGGCATTCATATTTATGGAAATGTTAACTGTTCTAATTAACCCCCAAATAAGAAAACATTAACGTTTATTTTGAACGATTTTAAGTATGGTATATCTTAAAATTTGGTGGCGGGGGCGAAGTTAAGATTAATTCATGACTGAAACAAGATATGCCATTTTGTTTAGATGTTTGAGAAAACATGATGATGCAATAAAAAATACCTTATTGTGTATGTATATTGAAACCACAAAGAATCTCATTGTAGAGGTTCATGGGTAAATGTAAAGCTTGATAAAGAACTTTTTTCTACTTTATTTTACTCTTAAAGAATGCTTAGGTGATCTTGTAGGCAGGATGTCATCGTGCTGACTACTTCACAGCTGAATATTACTCACCATTTTTCCATTGTATGATTAGGTCTGTTGAAACTTATGGTTTGGGTAAATTATATTGATCATAAACCAAAAATCACAGCTTTGTTTCCCCTTTGAGTGAATAACATTCACTGTGACCCTGAGGGCATCCTTAGTCCTCAGTGACCATCTCAAAAATTTCATAAGCAACGGTTTATAGAGGATAGGTACAGAGTTAGAAAGACCTGAGTGTTAATTCCAGCTGAATCATTTACTACCTCTATGAAGTTAGGAAAGTCATTTGACTCTGAAGCCTCACTTTTCTCCTATGTAAATGGGGAGAATACTACCACTTACCTGGGATTGTAGCGTTGAAGATTAAATTAGATAATGTGCCAAGCATTTAGCACTCAAGGAATGTTATTCTTCTTCATGGTGAACATGGTAAGAATGGATAATTAAAAACAAAATAACTCAAGGGGCGTGAATTGCTGAGTAAGAATCATTGGCAGTGTCTTCACACCTGATGGAGGGCAAACCAATAAGTAGAGTCACGGTCAAGGTTAAGGGTGAACAAAACTGACTTGTGGATTCTTCTTGCATGGCGCCAAATCCCCCTTCTTTCTTTCCTGCCAGTTCAAATCTCAGTAGTCCTATTTTATTCTACTCCAAAATAGCTCAAAGCAAAAATAGAGTAAGGGTGGATCAAGAAAGATGAACTTTGGCCCCAAACCCTGGTGATGTCAGATCCAATTAATTGTATTGTACAAATTCAGTATGATATTTTAAAATTTGAAATAATTATGTGAAGACATATCATTTGGCTATTTATTTTAAAATTGTTTGTGGCCAGGTAAACTATTCACGTTTTCATATTTATTTTTACATGGTAGTGATTTGCTATGTAATTCATAGACAGTGTCATTTTTTATTTTCACATGGCATAAGGACAGATGGTTACTCTGACATTTACTCAGTGTAAATGACAGTTTTCCAAGTAATAATACCTAGTGGATTAGATAAAGCAATTTATTGGAAATAAAGAAATGTGGATTATAATAAGAGGTACAATCACGTCAAACTCTTTACTAATATTAATACCATTTTCTGAAAAGAAATACATTTTTCCTTCTTCACCTCTTTAATGGTTCATGAGGGACTATTAAACAGATGCCTAGATTCACAAATATGAAATAATTTTATCTAACTTCTAGGATGAGAATGTTCTCCAGAATAAATTGGGTTTTCAGATAACCTCATGGATAAGTGAAAACAAAAGTGCGATTTAAAGAATAATCCTCGAAGTTTAGATGCTAGTGATCTGGAAATCCCATAAGGATTAACTGTCTTAAAAAATTTATACCCTTTTCTCCTTTCACCGAATGAAGTGTATTGTGAACAAGCAACCTGTCTCTGAGAATTTTGTCACTTATGTTACCAGCTGGTCCCAGTCAATACACAGATAAAAATCCAAAGTTCAAACCATCCACATGTTCATAAAAATGCAAGGCTGTTCTTAAACATTTATTAAGAACTAGCAAGGTGTTAAAGAAATGGGGGTGAGTATCTTAAGACTGTTGGTAATGCCAGAGTTTTCTTCACAGGAACAATACATAAAAATGAAAGCCCTAAGGTAGTAGTTCAACTATGACACAACCTTCAGTTGGAAGAAAGGTGACAGTTGGGTAATTCCTCTGTGCTGACTGGGACACAGGCCATTTGGTTTGCACAGAGAGCCTGATTGAACCAATAATGCAGTTGTCAGAAAGCTTCTCTGGTTTTCCCCTGTTGCTAATTCCGGTATTGTGATAAAACTTGCACCTATGAAAACCTAGCCACAGTCCTTTCTTTACTTGCTCTCTGGACTCACCTACTGTTCAACACTTTGCAAGCATTTCAACCTAAACAAGAAATCTCAGGATATCAGTACTCTGTAGGGAATAAATGCTTATAGTTCCATGGCCTTAAGAGTCCCTGCATCTGTTTCTTTTTGAGACAAAAGAAGAAACTTCAGTTCTCCAACTGTAGTGCAATAACTAGCTTGAGGTGGGGTGTTTGTAATCATTCTCTACTAAAGCTGACTCTATGCAGAATTACATTTTCTTCCTTCACCTTAACCCTAAAACAAATAAACATTTCTGAGAATCTCAATCCATAAAACATACTAAAATGTGTTTCAATCATTTCTTTTTTTTGACTATTATAAAAACCCGAGAGAGTGATGGACTTGAGAAAATTGCTAGATCCTGAAATGCATAAAAATACACCGAAAGTCTAACACTGTATGTCTGATAGTGCAATGCATTTGATAAATCTAAATTATTGCTATTATTTGGTGTTGACTTTTCCTACAGGAGAAATGGTCATCGAAAGAGTTCAACAAAAAACAATTTCTTAAAATATATATACTTTTCTATAGCATATGGATTAAGAACTTGATCTCTGGTCTCCAACAGCCCAGAAATGAATCTCTGTTCCATCATAGAAGAGCCAAATGTCTTTGGGCAAGCTGTTTACCTCCTCTAAGCCTCGGTTTCCTCAACTGTTAAAATACTACAGACTCTCTGGTAGGCAGCCTCTGAGATAGCCCCGCTGATCCCTACCTCCTGGTATTTGCACACTTGTGTAATTCTCTCCTCTTGAATGTTGGCTGGGTTGGATGACTCTCTTCTAACGAATAGAATATGGCAAAAGTCGTAGAATGTTATTACCAAGGTTATTATTCCCAAGGTTGAAGTTTCTTTCTTGGGGGTTCATTCTTGTAATTTCTCTGAGGGGAGCAAGTTGCCATGTTGTGAGAAACCCTGTCAAAAGGCACATGTGGCAAGGAACTGATGTCTCCAGGCAATAGCTGGTGAAGACCTGAGGCCTGCCAAGAGCCAGGAACGGGAGCCTGAGGCATCTAGCTAGGCTGTGCCTGACTTCCTAACCCACAGAAACTGTGAGATAATAATGGTCATTGTTTGAAGCTGTTGGGGGTTAATTTGCAGACAGCAACAGGTAATGAATCCAAACCAGGATGATAATAACAGTCACCTTACAAGAGGGTTGTGATGATTAAGTGTGATAATATTTGAACAGAGTCTAGCACAGAGCCTGACACAGTGCAGTCTCTGTAAGTGACTGTTGTTCCTGCCACTGAAAGGGAATTGCGATGGTCTGAATATGTTTGTGTCCCCCCAGAATTCACTGGTTGGAAACCTAATCCTCAAGGGGGTGGTATTAGGAAGAGGTGCCTTTGGGAGGAGATGAGGATTAGTGCCTTTGTGAAAGAGGGCTAACAGTGCTTCTTCGCCCTTCCACTGTGAGGATTCAGTGACCCAGAAGAGGGCCCCTCACCTGACCATGCTGGCACCCTGATCTCAGACTTTCAGCCTCCAGATCTGTGAGAAACTTCAGTTGCTTATAAGCTACTCAGTCTGTGGGATTTTGTTATAGCTGCCTGGACAGACTAAGATAAAAATGAAAACTTCTTAGTTTTAATATTTTAAAACAGAAGAAAGTTAATTATGCAAAACATGTTAAATTATATATATAACTGCTCTTTTTCTGTTTGTAAAGTCTATTTATAAGCCATGTCCTTTACTACTCGTTTTCCTTTCTGTAAGAGGGAAACCTTCCTTCTGTGGTTAATCTCACATCATTCTGGGATCAAATTATTCAGAACACTTCCCCAGGAAAGCATCTAGTTATCTATATAACCCACAACCTCCAATCCACAGATACTGTCCAATATTTTGAGTTACCTACACTAAAGTTTACCATCCTGGAGAAAAAAACCACTACTACTCTTTTGTGTTTGTGGCACGTGATCATGGAAATATGTGCATCAGGTTTATTTTAAAATCTGTGTGTGTGTGATTTTGTTGCAGTGCATTATCTGAGTGTTTTTGAAATTTTATCTGGAGACTTAGATTAATGAAAATGGCTAGTAACTTTGCAGAATTCATTCATTTTTCTAGACATCTCTTTTACAGCAAAAGCCCCGCTTTCAGAAGACAGACAGCCCTGGCAATTGAGAATTCTGATGGGGTCATTTGAGTATGTCCAGCATCTCAAGGAGTAGGTCATGTTTCAAGATAGAAAAAGTATAGACAAGGAGAATTTCCCTTGCCTTTCCTATGCTTCTTCCTGTACGCTTTCATGTAGATAGATGGAAAGTATTCCTTTTACATGAAGTGGAAAAACTTGGTATAAGACCAGAACTTTTAAAACCCCCTCACACACTTTAAAGTGCAACATCATCATTCAAGTGC
The DNA here is from genome assembly GCF_963924675.1 of Phocoena phocoena. Classification (NCBI taxonomy): domain Eukaryota; kingdom Metazoa; phylum Chordata; class Mammalia; order Artiodactyla; family Phocoenidae; genus Phocoena; species Phocoena phocoena. The sequence continues at coordinate 35,656,549 of NC_089225.1, read as the reverse complement.
CATAAAAGTCAAGGAGTGTGCCTGGGCTGTGGTTCAGCAAGGATTGTGGCCAACATGTGGATTCCACACACATTAACAGTGCAATTGGGTTCACTATTCAATAGGTCAGGGACTCTTCCTCCAGTAAGATTTTCACGCTTAGCTGACAAAGAGTGAAAGAAAGCCATTAGTGCACTTGACCTTTCCCAAGGAGGGGTAGAAACCATGAAGGACGGACCCCGGAGATGTCTGTCTGCCAAGACCAAACATATTGTTTAATTCAATAGGTTAGCAATAGGTAAATAATCCCTGGAAATTCCATTTTGTTCTCCCAGGTTTGGCTTAGGAGTTCCACGCACACTACTTACAAGAAGCCACTATGTTGCCTTTGGATGTTTTAGGTAAATTAAATTCATGCTTGGAGAGACTATGCAGTATAAAAGAAAGATACCACTTGACAGTTTTCAGTTCTGCTTTTGGCCCTGTCTTTCTGTGTGACTTTAGGCAGATTTCTTAATCTTTCAGTGCCTTACTTTTCTTATCCATAAAATATCTGCCCTCCTTCAAAGGGTGTCCAGGGGATCAGGTCTTGTCAGTGAGCGGTATATGTACTTTTATAATGTCATTAGTTAAACTCTTTTGACTGCAAGTTATGGATCTCTAAGTCAAATGAATGTAGCAAAAATAAAAACAAAAAAAATATGGATTTTTGTTATGGATATGAAACTCCTCACAGAAGTAAAGACTAGATTATACTCGTGGCTCAGTAACAACTGTATCCAGAGATTCTAATATTCTTATTTTTACCCTCTTGTTGGTCATCTTTAGTCTTTTGTTCTTTACCTTTGGTTTCCATTGCTTGTATTCTTTACAAGGTAGGCAAGAACAGCTAATAGCTCCTAAGTTTTAATGCCTTAGCATGGATCAGATGTCTACCAGCCAATAGTGATGAGGGGAGATGGCTGTGGTAATTGGGGAGGGGTAGGAGGAGAGTGCTGGGCAGATAACACTGCTGTAAGGCTGTAGTTTATAGAGGGCCTCAGACCAACTGTTCAAGACGCAGAGGAGGGAAAGGATAGCAAAAATGTGGAATGGTTAAAAGTACTGCCAAATCATTTGAAAATCAGAGAGTACCAAAGCACTGGTTTTTAGCCCTGAACGAATGTTTAAGTCACCTGGGGAGCTTTTTAAAAACCTAAAGCAATAGTCTTTTGTCTACTGTCAACAGAATCACCTGGGGAGCTTGTAAAATTTGTAGACTTCTCAGATCTGTGCAGACCTATTCAATCAAGGGCTGAGTTGCAGGGATGGGGGGTCCAGGACTTTGCAGTTAAAACAAGTTCTCCAAGGATTCTTTTGCACCTGGACATTTGAGAATCATTGCTCTAGATTGGTGATTCCCAAGGCAGGATTCCCAGATCAACAGCTTCAGTTTTATCTGAGAACTTATTAGTAAATCAAATCCTCAAGTCCCACCTCAGACCTACTTAATTAGAAACCGTAATTGAGGTAGAGCCCAGCAACCTGCGTTTCAAAGATCCTTCCAGGTATTTGTAACACCCACTAAAGTTTGAAAACCGTTGCTCTAGACCATTTCATTTTTTTTTTTAATTGAAAGATCTTAGTGGCATGCTAATATTCTTGCAACAGTTTCAGTCAGGTTTGGGATTTCTTCCAGAGAATACAGTTGAGATTGTTCGCAAAGGGAGATGAGGCTAATTACCATCCAAGTGCAATTTTGTTGGCTTCTAAGAGTTACCAGTGGAGGCGCTTTGGGTGAGGATATTGCTTGGTGATATATATGGGTATTCAGAGTATTTCAGATATGGATAAAACACGATTTTTTGTTTTTAAACAAACGCCCATGTGGAAAGAGAGAATATATAAACAAACTTCACAGGATATGGTCAGAGAGCTAGTCACAGAGGTATTAGCATCGTGTGAGCAGCAGAGAGGAACAGTTGATATAGTTAAGCTGACAACACCTCAAACTTCATGAAACATATCATCAGGATGGGATGTAAGAGATTTATTGGGGGAGAGGTAGAGAGATGCCTATAAAGGATAAAGAAGGGGAGCAGGAGAAGGTGGGGAGAGTCTTCAGACCATGATGCAGGTCTGACCCCAGGAAAGGAGAGAGGGAAGGAAGGGGGACTGAACAGGAAGAGTCTTGGGCTGAGACTTTTCCTTGAAAAATTTAGCTAGGCTGATAGGCAGTCCTTGAGCTAATGTCACCCCTTGGAGGAGTCCTGCATCTGGTGGGAATGGGCCTGCATCAGTACCCCTACCATGCTCAGTCATTGTCTGGGGGCAGCCTGGAGGAAGCATGGCCTCAGCACAAACGCAGGGATGGATCTAGAGAGGCAGCAGCCACAGCCAGCAGTCAATGATGCTCCCACCAAGAAGACACCTGAGAGGTGTATTTTCATTGCTGCCACACCAGTCTTTAAGAATAAGCTCTGAGGAGAGAAGAAAAGTATAAGAAACACCCCTGGCAAGGCACCAGAAGAAAAAGGCAAAGGAAATAAATTAATAAAGTAGCATTTAAAATAAAATAAAAAATTGAACAATCAAATTGATTATGGTTTCAGGGGTGAAAGTGGGCTTCCTAGAATTAATACTTGATAGTTTCTTCTTCAAGGAAGCTCCTCATGATATACTTATAAAAGTCAGTGTGTTAATGGTACTACACCTTAAATTTGACAGCTCTTCAGTATTTTCTAAACCTAGCTGTGCACAGGAAAAAATTGGGTTGCTAGTTAATAAGTCAGATTAGTAGGCCTCTCTGTGACCTACTGATTAGACTCTTCAGGAGCTATAACTTAAGACTTTTTTCTCTATTCGAGGAAAAGTTTTAATGGTTGAGAAAGGGTAATATAATCCAGAGAAAACTAAGGGAGGAAGGAAGAAAAGAATAAGATGATATAGAAAGATCAACAGAAACATACAAAGGAAAAGTACTAAATAACCAAAGGAAAATAGAGGGAGGTGAAAGAAAAGAGTTGGGTAGAGAGAAGAAGCTTAAAGGAAATATTGTTACTCAGTAAACAATCACACGTATGAACAAATCATAGTAAAGTAAAAATTTGTGATACCAAAAAGATAGAAACTCAAAGGTTAAACCTTTAATGGGTCTCTGAAAAAAGAGGGACTTGGTATAACATTTAATGAAAGTAGGTAATGTAAAGAGAAAAATCATTTGTCTTGGAAACTCAACTTGGGGCCCTTAGGACAGTCAGAGAAGAAAGTCATATGAATGAAAGTTTTTGGTAGGGAATTCCCTGGCAGTCCAGTGGTTAGGACTCCACACTCTCACGGCTGAGGGCCTGGGTTCAATCCCTGGTTGGCAGAACTAAAATCCTACAAGCTGCATGGTGTGGCAAAAAAAAGCAAAGTGTTTGGTATAAGAACGAACATGTAGATTTTAAAAAAGGTTTGTATAGCTTGGGTGGGCCCGTGCATGATCATCATCATGAACAGATGAAGGAAAATTGGGATAGAAATGAGTGTCTCTCCTTCAAAGAATTAGTGGGAGCAGGGAAGCCCTTTAAGAATTTGGTGGCTTTCCTTTATACTAAAGAGTTGATTTTGAAATTCCATCAGCCTCAGAAAACACATTTCTGGTCATGACACATCCCAGATCCAGTGCTTTCAATAGCCCTCCATTGCCCAAGCCTGCCTTTGAGGTCCTCCATGTTATACCCATTTCTTACCTGTCTAGCCTCATTTACATGACCTCCTCCCACCAAACCTACAAGGGATTTGGAAGTAGTAACACAACAGTTTGTGTAACAATAGGCTGGAATTCAGTTTTGGAATTTTTTCTAGGACAATTCAACTCCCATATTACCTATGTGAGAAAATTTTGACATGTGAGTTTCTCTATGATCAAATAGTTTGTCAATAAAATAACCAAAGGCACAGCTATGCCTAGCTATGAATCACTGTAGTTGAGTTTATGCTTCTCTCTTATTTGTGTCTGTAAGTAATTTCATTTCATATACTTCTTTATATCATATAAACCCCATAATACATTATCATTATTACTTTAACCAGCAAAACGATTATTTTAAATTTAAAAATGTCGTTGAACACATTTATTTCTGGGGCTCTTTATTCTTTTCTGAAGGTCCAAGTTTCCATCTGGAATAATTTTCTTTTATCTTGAAATTTCTTTAGTATTTCTTGTAGGGCAGGTCTGCTGGTGACAAATTGCCTCAGATTTTGTTCATCTGAAGTTCATCTGAAAATGTCTTTAGTTCACTTTCAATTCTGAAGGATGTTTATGCTAAGTATAGAATTTCAGATTGATTTTTCCCCCCATACAACACTTTAAGATATCAATCCATTAGCTTCCAGCTTCTATTATTTTCGATAATTCAGCTTTATTTCTTATTATTGTTCCTCTAAATAAAATGTGAATCTGTGATCTGACTTAAGATTTTTCTATTTACTTTTTGTTTTGGGGAGTGTAGCCAGTATAGGTCTAGATATGGTTTTCATAATATTTATTCATGCTTCTTAAGGTTCCCTGAGCTTCTTAAATCTATGGGCTGATGTCTTTCATTGATTTTGAGAAAAATCTCAGCCATTATCTCTTCAAATAATTCTTCTGCTGGATTTTCTTTGTTTTTTTCCATCTGGAATTCCAATTACAGACATATTAGACCATTTGTTACTGTCCCACATGTCTCTAAAGTTCTTTTTTCAACTCTGTGGTTCAGTTTATATTATTTCTATTGACCTATGAGTTATCTAATTACTTCTTTTACTGAATCTAGGCTACGGTTCAGCCTATCCAACAAATCCTTAATTCAGATATTGTATTTTTACTTCTAGAACTTCCATTTGATTCTTTTTAGAGTCTTCATTTCTCTGCTGAAATTCTCCATCTTTTTCTTTAAATTCTTTAAAATTTTGTGTTTTAATTTAAAGTCCTTGTATGTTAATTTCTACATCTGAGTCATCTGTGGTTTTGCTTCTATCAACTTAAAATGAATTTTACCTTCTCTAGTTTCTTTGCTTATAATTTTTAATTGTATGGTAGATATTGTGTTTAAAAGACCCATAGAGACTAGAATAAATCTTTTTTTCTCCAGAGAGGGACTGCTCTTTCCTCTGTCAGCTATCTAGAGAGGGAATGATCTCTCTGATCCAGTCAGGAGCTGAGCTAGGTCTGAGATGGTATTGCACATTTATTAAGTTCAGTTCACCTCTTGTGCCAAACGTCTTGAGGGCAATATCTGTTATGTGTAATACAAGCATCTCTCTCCAATGAAACTTTGGAATCTGTGTACCACTAGGACTGCAAGACATCTTTCTTTGCTTTCTAGCCCAGCACAGAGCATCCTGAACCACCATGAACTTGTGGGAGAGAATCAATGGCAGTTGGACGGAACTAGTTCTGCATTTGGGACTGCTCTAGATTCCAGTCCTTCAAGTAGGCTCATGTGACCAGTAAAAGGTTTGCTGATTTCTCCTTCTCTTAGGTACCAACACTCCCCTCCCCATGGCTTATGGCAGGCAAGATACTCTGCTTACCTGTGCGCAGACTTGGCAGTTACTCCTATTGATGAAAGTAGTAACTGACCTTAGACCAACCTGGAAGGGCTCATCCTTCTTTGAAATTCAGTTCCCTTAGATTTCTTTGAGTACATAGCTTTCTGGTGGCTTAAAAAAATATGTCTCTGTGTATATATATATATATATATATATATATATATATATACACACAGACACATACACACACATTTTATACCATCTATGTCCTTGAGCTCAGTTTCTTCCTGTTCTACCCAGTTAACATGTGTATCTTTCTTACAGCCTTGGTTGTACAGGAGTCCTTCTGCCAGTGTCCAGTTAGTTTTCAGTGAGAACTGTTCTGCATGTAGATGTAAGTTTATGTGTTCATGGGGGGAGGTGAGTTCCATGTCCTTGTACTCCACCATCTTGATCTCTCTCCCAAACTCAGTTTCAATAGAAAAGTGATTACTCTAAAACACAAAAAATATTAATGAACTATTTTTTTTTTTTTGGCTGTGCCACACAGCTTGTGGGATCTTAGTTCCCTGACCAGGGATTGAACCCAGGCCCTTGGCAGTGAAACCGTGGAGTCCTAACCACTGGACTGCCAGGGAATTCCCAATGAACTATTTTCAATCTTTCTTGTTTTGGGTCCATTTGAATGATTAATGGGAGTGTTCTCATCTCATTTTTATTTTTCTTTGTAGGCTTTGTTTGATTATCTAAATAAAGTGGGAAAGTACTTTTGGCAACATTTTTAAACTAGGGATTTCAAAGCAGATATTTGCTGGAAGTCACTTTCAAGACGTTTTGCATTAGTTGCTCCAGTCATCTTTTTTAATCATTGGAGTCCCTATGTTACAATTTCAAATCTGTTTTCAGGAAGAAAAATAATTTAAACTGGACTCTAATTTCAAACATAACTAAAATCTATAAAATTAGAATTAAAAGAAAACAAATTTAGGGAAGTCATAAGAATATTTGGAATCACTACTAACTTTAGAAGTTTACTTAGAAAATATCTAAGCTTATTTAGAAAGTATCTGCTGATAAGTTTCTGTCTGTGTACAAAACCACTGGGTCCCAAACACATTCCATTTTAATCTAATAAGAGAATACATGAAAACCTCACCCTTTTCATGATTTAAACTAATAGACCAAGTCACAGCACTTAGGAGAAGATATATTTATTCCAGTATAGTTAATTTGGAAAATTTGGGGGCTACACCATAATTTACTTCTCTTAAAATTTTTATTTTCTTTTAGATGAAAATCCCAGTTATAGTTTATAAGTTGTTCACAGCAAGATTATATAATAAACCCACTGAGTAGTAATCTGAATTCTCGGCAGAGCAAGAGACTGGGAAGTAGCAGCACAGCTTGCAAAGTCCACTTTGTTCCTTTTGCATTATTTAATTATCTTCTGGGCTTTAATACTCTGGCCAGCAATTATTGTTCTACCCCATATAAAATTGTCCATGGGCCAACCGGAAAAAACTTCCGGCATTCCTGAATCTTGCCAAACTACAACAAAGCTGTCTCAGAATAAGAACAGCTGAGAAACATATTAATTCTTAGTAGAACAGAGTGCTTGCTCCTACTTCTATTTATCACAATAGCAACTTAATTTTTTTCATATATTTTCTTGATTTCTATATATACACTTGGTATAAAGATTCCAGTTTGACTCTTTCTTGGGTTTGATGCAGAGGTAACTGGTATAGATAAAAACTTAAATAGAGAGTCTTAGGGAGGTACATACAGGATTTGCCCACGCAGTCCTAGAGTGCGTTGCCTAAAGGCTGTGGATCACCTGAGCAAGAGAAAGGAATTATTGACTTAAGGGCAGGTGAGCAATTGGGTGAATTAATTTAACCTGAGGAAACGGACATTTGCTGTGCACTACTTCCCAGCTTGATTTCTATTTGACGATCGCACTTGGCAGTATTTTAAACAGATACAGATACTGAGTTATACTCCAAATGGATATTCAATGTATTCTGATTTTTATCACATGGCTGCATATCATTATGTTATGCTCTTCTTTATTAACAAATAGAGAGGATGCCTGGAGGCAAGGAAATGGAGATGTGGTGCTTTTGTATATTGAACAAAAACTTTATTTCTTACTCACAAATTTCATACACTTATATGTGTATCTAGTTAGGGCCATGTGGACTTAGGCCACTCTTAGTAAGGAAACCATGGCTATGGCCCCTGGCTTTGGAGTTCCCATGCACTATACTGTTTTTTGTTTGTTTTTAAGGCTGCAGATGGCACCCCAGAAAAGAGCTTAAAAAGAGAGCACAAAACTCTTTTTTTTCAAAGTTGGGGAACTAGAGTAAGCTGTAATTCAATATTTCATTTTGTCCTAAATGATCTGAACTTGAATAAGTAGTCAGTGTTTCTAATTACTATGAAGTATTTCTGTTAAGTTCTATAGTATAACTGTGACATTTTCCAAAAGTCTAATGTTTCCTAAGAACAAAACTTAAAATGTGTTGCCTGATCAGAGGGGAATAGGAGATTGTACAATAAAATTAGAAGTGACCTCCTTGTACCTTCTAAATTATATTTGGAACCAAAAGAATTTTTTCTTCATCTTTTCTTTCTCTTCCTTCTTACTTTTAAAGACTTCTCAGCAGAATACGGTGTCCTGAAAATAATAACCTAACTTTGCTGAGTATTTAGGAGTCAAGCACTCAGTTAAGAACCTCATATATATTAATTTATTAAAATTGTATGAAACACCATGAAGAGGAAACTATTATTTTTTCTGTTTTCCAGTTGAGGAAACTGAGGCTGAGATGACCAAGAATTCAAACCTGGCCTAGCTGCTAGAATCGTGCTTTTGGACTTCCATCTAGTTGTTCTTATTGCATATTTTTTGATATCTGGTATAATAAACAAGAAGGCAAGTTTTGGAAATTCCTTCCCCTAAGGCCCCAGAAAGTCAATACAGGGCAGATTTATGAACATAAAGGCAACTAATAACGGGAGGAATGCAGTTACTCACACGGCAAGTAATTGGAGACTTACTAACTAGCTTCATCTTCAGTTTTCCTCTCTGTCAACCACACCCATTTAGTTACAAAAATACCTCATTGGGAGCAGTGGCTCAACAGGCAAATATTTATTCAGAAATTAGATGAATAAATGAAATGTTGTTTAGAATAATAGATCTAATAAGAAATTGAGAACCAGGTCAATTGTAGATAAGGCAGCCAAGGGTAGGATTTTGTTTTAAAAATCCTCATTTGAAGGAAGGTTTCAGAAAGTAGCTTTAGATAACCAGACAGGCTCTGATGATTGAGATTTGGGGATTCAAAACCTAGCTTCAGAAATCCACTCGGTGTCACCAGGGAAAAGGCATTAAGCTTTTTTTGTGGGAGGCAGTTTGAGACATATTGGCTTGGTCTTACTTGTCAACTTTGCCACAGGACTCCTGTTTCAGGCATTACAGTCACCTGAGAACCTGCCCCATATGAAAACACTTCATAAACATCTTATCTTCTAGGACTGGAGTTGCTCTTAGGATATTTTACACATCCTTAAAAGACTGATAGAGTAGATGATAAATGTGTACCTTGAGAATGTTGCATTTTAATTTTAATTTCACTGAATCAGATTCAATTTAGTAAACAATGTAGGCTGAAAATCATTCCAGTAAAATCCCAGATTTAATGAACAGATAACCCTTCTAGTCAATAAAGCAGGTCTTAACTGTAAATCTTGTGCTTGCAATAAGAGAGCTATAGTAAATTCACAGGGCTCAGTAGCTATGGTAACTGCAGATTTCAGTCAATACACTTTGATCTTCAACATTAGATAGTCATGTCTGATTGCTGCACACAGTTCTTTTCCCCAAAGAGGTCAATATGTTCTTGCTGAAATACTTCAAAGTATTCTGGTCCTTGGAAATGCCTAAGGGTGTTTATATTAGTTACTCCCATCTTTGATCAATAGTCCTACTTGAAAAGTTATGTGATGCCCACACAAACACACAAACATACACAACCTACAAAGAAAATATAACCTGTGCATATGTACATGTTCTTTGCTGAGTGGATGACCACTGCTGAGTATTTATACATATGAATCCATATCTAATATAGACGTATTTATATTAGATGCCTGTATATATTCAATATGTTTTATATAAATGCAACCACTCCTGAAAATAAAAAGCCAAGGAAAATATTAGTAGTAGGTATTTTTCTAATAATTAAAACACATTTTAAATAATGACCTTAAAATGATTGGAGGCAATTCAAATACTACTGTCATTAATATTAATTTAAGATAATGACACTCTTATTTGAATAGGTTTAATTAAAACAACGATAATTAAAAACAGGGCAGTTTAAGAATGTGTCTTAATTTTACTTATTACTCATTCCATTTTTACCTAATTATTCAATGAACATCTTATTGAAATCTCATTTTATGTGAGGTACTTCTAAGCACTGCAGGGAATAAAACAGCAAATAAAATATAATGTCAGGAAACACATAATAGCTATTTAGGGGACATGAGTCACATCCAAAGGTCACATACAAGAACAGACACACTAAGAAGTGCAAATCAATGCTGTGGGTTCCCAGGAAGAAAAGGTACCTTTTTGCAGGACAGATCAGAGAACGCTTCTTGGAGGAAGTAGCATCTGATATGGGTCACAGAGTATGGGGAGACTTTCAGCATTATGGGTGCGGGAGCAGGGATGATCTCAGTGAAGGAGCCAGAGTGCAGAGAGGTATGCAGGTGGGAAGCTCTAGACATCCACTGGGGCAAGGGTGGAACTTCTAGCAATGCAGAGTGGGCACCTGACAAGGGGATCTTAGCCAATCAAATCACCTAAGAACATTTTAGAAAAGAAAAGGCAAATATTAGACTTAGGGAACTGTAATGCCATTGCAAAAAATCAAAAGGTAGAAATCTAACATGCCTTGGTTAATTTTTCTTTTTAATTAGAATTCTACACAATTCTAAAAGTCTCTTTCTCATCCTGAAATACTAGAACATTCTAATGGGTAATACTGTAGAAAAACAAGAGGTTTACCTATTCTTGGAAATAATTTTTAGTACTAGTCCATTAGAACTCCAGTTCTTTTTTTTTGAATAAGATGATATTTGAATGCAAACTTGAAGGAGGTGAGGAAGCAGGGTATTTGGGTGTCTGGGGGAAGAATATTCCAGGAGGCATTTCTCCTGTTCAAGAACAGAAGGAAGCTGGGGTGACTGGAGCAGAGAGAGTCAGGGAAGGGCAGTAAGAGGTGAGGAGAAGGCAGGGCTTGCAGGGCTCGGTAGGCCATAATAAAGACTTTTTGGGTTTTACTCTGAAAGAGATGCCAAGTTGTCAGAGGATACTGGGAAGAGTGCCATGAGCTGGCTTGTGTTTTAACAGGCTCATTTTGGCTGCTGTGTTGACGAGCAGAGACCAGTTAGGATGCTCCTGCACTAAGCCAGGTGAGAGATGGTACGAATCAGGGCAGCACTGGAGGGGGGGGTGAGATGTACTTGCAGAAATTCTGGATATACTTTGAAGGAAGAGCTGCCTAGATTTACTGATATATAAAGAGCATCTGAGGATAACACCAAGGTGTTTGGCCTGAGCAACTGGAAGGAGGACATTAACAATAATTGAGAAACTCCAGTGAGGAAGAATGTGGGTGGGGCATGTTAGCAGAGGAAATAATAGGGTTTCACTTTTGAGCGTGTTAAGTCTGAGATACCTGTTAGTGGGGATGACCAGAGAGCAACTGGGCATATATATGAGTGTTGCATCTGATCACTAGGTTTAGCAAATGAATGTCACTGGTGACTTTGACTAGAATTTGTCAAGTAAAATGGTGTGGGCTGATTAGAGTAAACTTTATAAAGTGTAAAAGTACTAGTTCAGGTTCTGCCTGGTATTGAAAGATGGGCAAAATCCCCAGTCTTAGGAGTTTTTGATAGAAATATGGTACCCAGATTAAGAAAGGGACACCTCCAACTATACCCTATTGAAGTTGGCCTTCAGCTGAAGCACTGGATTTTAAGAGGCACATCAGCCAACTGGAGCAGATCCCAGGGTTGTGGCCAGCCTGAGAAATGATCCACCAGCTGTTTTCTATGAGAAAAGGGAAGGAATCAGTGTATTCAGGTTGAAAAAGAGTGAGTGGTCTTTGGTAGCTAGGGTCTGAATGGACTTTCACAAGGAGTTAGTCTTCTCCAGAGGGCACAACTTGAATGAAAGGATAGGAGATAATAAGATGCAGAATTTTTTTAAGAAGAAATATAAAAAGGAGGATTGACCTGGCAGAAGCTGGGATTTCTGGTGAATAACCCAAACAACAGTTCTTCTCCTGAGTTTTCAACTATATTCATCGATTGAGAAAGGAGTTTAGGATCCTTTGCCTCCTGGATGAGAGAAAGATCAATACTGTCCAAAACTAAGTTTCAAGCATATTGTAAAATGTATTACTGACAGGAGTGCTTCTGTCAAAGATTGCAAGATAAGACAAAGGTGGCCTTGAGAGAGAACTCATCATAAAAATAGATCAAGAAGCAACCGCATAGCACAGGGAGATCAGCTCAGTGCTTTGTGACCACCTGGAGGGGTGGGATAGGGAGGGTGGGAGGGAGGGAGACGCAAGAGGGAAGAGATATGGGAAAATATGTATATGTATAACTGATTCACTTTGTTATAAAGCAGAAACTAACACACCATTGTAAAGCAATTATACCCCAATAAAGATGTTAAAAAAAGAAAAAATAGATCAAGCTTAGCCCAGGCTCAATAATAGGGTTTGCCTTCTGGAAAGCAATGACAATTCTAGTTATCTGGTGGTGGCTAACCTTGTTTTTTGTCTTGAGCCAGCCATCCTGGCTGTGTGTTTATGCCCTGAGGAGAAAGTGACTGTGTGTGTGAATTGAAAGAGCCACCCGGCCTTAACAATTCTAGGTCCAGGCAATCTTGCCACAAGCTCTCTGAGAGGCTGCGAATAACACAGAAGGAGTGTCCTCTGTAAGCAGGACACGTTTCCAGACTGAGATTCCAGTGAAGGCATTCAGTGCCAATGGCGACAGTGATAGGATGGAGTTTGAGGTTGGAATAGAGTCTTGGTAGAAATGCCTGGAGTTGCTATGGAAATATCTCAGGCAAGCTGGCTAGAGTGATGAGCAAGGACCACAGTCCATAAGAAACTCAGGATTCCCAGAAATTTTCTGTGAAAAATGAAAATTCTTACAGTCATGCAGGTGAGAGTTTGGAACAATTGAGATTCAGCTGTCGGTATCAAAGAATTACATTTGCTGTCACTGGCTGGCACAATTTCTATAAGTAGACAGCCTTAAATGTAATGAGACCACACTTATAAATAGTATTTAAGGAGAAGCTGAATGTCTCTGTATGACGTACTCCAGAAAGCCTGCATATGTGTATGTTTTGTAAATTGTAAAACATATTCTGCAATGTAAAGATACTACTATCACTATGTATGTTACATGGGAAATCTCATTGCACAAATGAATGATGACCTTCAGAGTCTCCTTTTCAACTCTGCAGAGTCTGTGAATCCATCAGAATCAAAAGTAGGAAATTTTAACAAGTAAAAATTATGTCACGCATGCAGATTCTATGATCGGTCGTAGCTCAAGAATAAGCAGATTTATTCTGTTAAAGCAGAAGGTTCTGTAGACCTGTCATGTCTGAAAGTGGTTAATAAATGATCTTAAGGAATCCATGGCAAATGACTTTTTGATATAATCTTAGACTACAAAGATAAGGAAACTGGGGAAAGATAATTCAGATGAAGGGGAGAAATAGAATAAAGGAGAAATGCATCTACTACCTGCCCGTGAGTAGCCACACCATAGTCGAATCCCTATATGCTGCCCCACCTGACATCTTGAGCCCAGTTAGTAATGAGGTAAACGATGTTTTGGTAAAATCTGCAACAGACAGATATGTGTGACTTTGTATAACTCAATGCACAGAAGCTTATATTTGAATATTAATATTCACATTAAGACTTTCAAAGGAAAATACATTAAGTAACTCAAATAGGCCTTAAAAGCTTTATTAATCTGATGTACAGCAGGGAAAACCTGATGACGGGGTGACTCTTGAATTGATGCCGGGTGGGAGTTTTATCAGGTAAGGAAGAGAGGGGAATATGTATCTTTGTGGTTTGGCTCAAGTAGTTTTGTGTCTTTAGTTGCTACAAAACTTGCAGTTGGAGATTGCTCTGGTTTTCATGTTTCTGGCTTGGGATTGTTGGTGCCATCCTGCCCGATAACTGTCAGAGCAGTACTTTCTAAGGGCTGTTTTTGCAAGCCTTGTGGTTTGTCGGTTAGTCAAGGTTCAGAGGTAGGTGAGGTAGCCAAAAAAAAAAAAAAAAAGTGTAGTTGGGAGGGGAGAGGAAAAAAGGGGGGAAAGGCCATGGTTGAAGGCAAAGGGGAAATTGAGAATCCTGTACCATGTTTGTTTTAGTCTTTTTACAAGACACACTATGATTTATATTTTCTGTTAATGTCCAGTAAAGAAGCACACATATGCAAGGTTATGTGCAGATTTCTTAGAGATGAAACAAAACTCTACAGTGATCTTAGTAGATATTTAATTTAGATTTCTTGTTATTCTACTGAAAATGCTCTTATAGATTAAATGTCTTAAGGCTAGTAAGAGGAGCACCACAAATCAAACAGATTGGTTTTCTTTTTTCCCCACTCACTTTAAATGAAAACAATTTATTCTTTTCATGCTGGATTAAAATTCCTGCTATATGGCCTTCATCTTTTTAAAAAGATTTAAAAATCCAGGTTCATTGATTTCTCAAAAAGCCCCATTTACATGCATTCTCCTGAGTTAAGATATGATTTCTTCAGTGCAAATGCACATATGCCTGAGAAGGGTAACAGAGGAAGTTCTTAGAAGTCATAACACCTTGCTAAAAATGTATTTACCAAATTGGTATCTTTTAAAATAGGAAATGTTTACTATTATTTGGCTGGTGGTTACGTGGATCTGGCTTATTTAGGTGAGGGCAGGGGAATGAGGAGGAAGTTGGCTGTAGCAGAGTAGGGAAAAAGGAGTTCAGTGCTGGAAAAGGATGGTAAAAAAGGCCCAGAAAGAGGAAGGAGATCATTTGTAAAACTTTCTGCTTACTTTACAGATGGCCAACAATTTGAACTTTGTTACTATGCTGAGAAAAAACCCACAAATGCTTTCTCTAAATCTCTACAACATTAACTACCCTTGTTGGCCACATGTCACTGGAGCTTAAGGAATTGTCCTTCTTTGATAGCTGGGAAACATCACAACTCCATCTCTCAGAGGGACCCTGATTTAGTACCACTTGGTGGTTGAAGCTCCTACCATGGCTGGAATCATAAACCATTTTTTTGTGTGTGTGTGTTGTTGTTTTATTCCAGTCTTGTTCATACTCTTTGAACTTGGCCATCATCCAATTCTACAGCAATTTATTAAGCACTTTCTTATGCTAGGTAGGCATTGTGCCAGGTACTGGAGGCACAACGTGAGTGACCTGAACAGTTTCACCACCTTTATGGAGTGATAATCTGGCCAATACAGACAAGTAAAAAGACAGCTTCATCAGCAGCAGTGCCATGTCTAATTTCAGACTGTTAGAAGATCCTCCCTGCTCTGGGACCTGGGCTTCATTACCACCTCTGTCCCACTGCAGTTGCTGATTGTGGGAGCCTTGGGTGCTCAGATGTTCTTTGTATGACAACCTTCTGATCCAAGCAAGGAGACCAAGGAACATTTTAACTTTCAGAAGGAGACTGACCCGTGGGAACTGATGAGTGGTACCAAGATTCAGTATCTCTCAAAAATTTAAATGCAGAGAATTTTGTCATATATCCTCTTGAATTCCTCCAGGTGACTGAGTCCCCAAGCCCTCCCCTCTATGAAGGAGATGTTTTAAAACAGTCTGAGTATGCTATCACTATCCTAACACTCACATTTTGTTTTATTCTCTGCCTATGTTAGCCAGCCAAGAAGAGGGTTTGATTTGCATTTCCCTGCTGCTGAACGTTATCAATCGAAGAATGTCAAAAATATGTGGAGGCAGAGACGCAAAAGCAGCTGGGGTTTAGCCTTCAGGTACATCCACGGCAGTAAGTCCTTGTTTACACATCTGCTCTCCCTCCCTGGAGATAGCATCCATTTTCTTCTCACTGGTGTTTCACTGCTCATGTCAACTTGTTGCTGGGGCTTTGAGATACTGTGCTCAAATTAAATTGGATGATAGATGTGTAATAGAAATGTTACTTAAAAACAATTTGTAACCACTTTTGTCCTCTAGGTAGAGAGCTTTGGAATCGTTCCTAGCAACAGAGAAGTAGATTTATACTGTTTCTTTTCTCTCGTGGTGACTGGTTGGGGGCGGGGGAAATGTAAAACAGATGTTCCCTTGGGGTCACGCTGTTCCTAAGCATCAGGATAAGGTCAGGCCAAACTCTGCCACTATGTTTTATGGCAAGTCCAATGCCCTCAGGATTTCTGCAAATATATTTGTGCTAGCCACTTCTGACTCCAGTTTCCTGCTTTTGTTGAATTCTCATTACTCTGCATCTTGAGGCTGCTTCTTTACCTCTGACCTGGCTTCAAATCAAATATGGGAGCATTTCCTTTTCCTTTATTCTATGTCTTCCTTATCCTCATACTGCTCACAAGAGGCAGCTGTGACTACAAGACATGCACTGAGATTTGGGGTTACCCAGCGAAGGGAAGGGGCATATACAGTACAGATAACTTGGAATTGGATATTAGATTTATCTGACCGTATAAAGTTCTTTAGCTATTTTTTTTCCAAATCAGGTTCTAGCCCCTGACTTCCCTCATCGTTGCCCTCTCTTTACCTCATTTTCTGTCCCCAACAGCACAAATTGTCTCACTTTAATATGCAGAACAATACAGCTCTCTGCAACTTAGAATATATTTTCTCTTGGTACATGTTCTGTGTACACTTGAAAAGAATGAATATTCTGCTGATGTTGAGTTGAATGCTTTATAAATGTCAGTTAGATCAAGTTTGAGTGTTGTTCAAATCTTCCATGTTCTCATTGTCTTTCTGTCTACTTGTTCTATCAGTTACTGAAAGAGGGATAGTCAAATGTCTGACTGAAATGTTGGATTTTTTTCTTTTTGCTGTTGCATCAGTTTTTGCTTTATGTATTTTGAAACTCTGCTGTTAGATGTATAAATGTGTAAGATTCTTTACACCCTGTTGATTAATTGACCCTTTCATGAAGTGACTTTCTTTAGCCTTGCTAATATTCTTTGCTCTGAAATTCTTGTTTAATATCAATGTAGACACTCCATGTTTCCTTTGATTAATGTTAGCATGGCATTTAAAAAAAATCTGTTCACTTTTAATCTATCTGCATTTTTATATTTAAAAATGATTTATTATAGACAGCATATATTTGGGTCTTGCATTTTTTATCTAATATGACAATTTCTGCCTTTTAATTAAGGTGCTTAGATTAATTATATTTAATGTAAATGCTGATATGTTTGGGTTTAAATCTACCATCTTGCCAGTTGTTTTTTATTTATGCCATATGTTCTTTGCTCCCTTTTCTCTCTTTTTCTATCTTCTTCTAGATTAACTGAGGATTTTTTAAAAATGATTTTATTTTAACTTCCTTGTTGGCTCATTAGTGGTAACCCTTTGTTTTATTTTAGCTGTTGCTTTTGGGTTTAGAGCATACAATTTTAATTCATCATAGTCTATTTTCAAATGACATGGTACCATTTCATCATACAATAGTATATTTCTGTTTTTCCCTTCCCGGTGTATGTGTTATTGTTATCATATAATTCATTTCATTAACTATTATACAGTTAACTTATACATATATTATAAGCCCTATACATTGTTATTAATTTTGCTTAATTATCTTTTAAAAAGGTACAAATAATAATTAAAATTATTAAAATTATATATATATATATGTATCATGTACTTATCAATTCCAGTGTTCTTTATTCTTCTTTGTAGATCCATATCTCCATTTGGTATTCTTTCCTTCTGCCTTTAGGACTTCCTTTAACATTTCTCATAGTTAGAGTCTGCTGGTGATTAATTCTCTCAGCACCTTCATTTAAAAAAAATTTTTTTTAACTGAGTATAGAATTCTTGGTTGACAAGCTTTTCTTTAGTACTTTAAAAAGTTGATTCACTGTTGTCTTGCTTTCATTGTTTCTGATGAGAAATCTGCTTTCATCCTCATTTTCTTCTGTGTACAATGTGTTATTCTCCGGCAGCTCTTAAGACTTGATCAGTGGTTTGGTGACATCATTGATTCTGGTATACCTTGGTGTAATTTTCTCATGTTTCTTGTCCTTGGTATATTGGGTTTATATTTTTCATTAAACTTGGAAACATTTTTGCCCTTCAGTGAATTTTCTTTCTAGATTTAGCATCTAGATTTAATACCTCCTTAGGAATTAGCTTGATTTTTTTTGTTTTTGTTTGTTTTTTGTAATGACATTATGAATTGTGTAAATAGCCAAATGCCCTTTTTTGGTTTAGAAACACATATTTTTCTTCTTTTTTAAGAGGACTTTGCCTAATTTTTCCTCCTTTTTCTACACATGCTTAGGATTTGTCTGAATTATTTTCCTGCTCTAGGGAATTTGGAAATAAGCAGAGATCTCCCTCCTTGATGTCCCTTGCTTTGCCTCTCCAATCAGAATGGATGTTTTCTTGCCTTTTGCTATACTCCCATGGTATCCACTACATGACTCCCTCATAACATATAAGACCCTATAATGTCATCATTTGATTACTTGTCTGCCTTTTGTAGTAGCCACTACATTTGTTTAAGACAATTTTTTTAAGGGTAGTTTTAGGTTCACAGCAAAGTTGAGTGGAAAGTATAAAGAATTCCCATATACTCCCTGCCCCCCTCACATGCACAAACTCCTCCACCATCAACACTTCCCCCACTAGAGTGGTACACTTATCATAATCGGTAAACGACAGTAACACATTATCATCATCCAATGTCCAGAGTTTACATGAGAGTTGTGAACATTAATAAAGGGAGACCTCATTTAAAATGGAATCAGGAAGCCCTGAAGGGGAAGCTCTCATGCACTACCACTTGTTGCCATCTGCAGCCTCCAAACAGGAGGAGATGTACCTTGCATCTCCAACGGGAAGAAGGAGAAAGAAAGATTTACTTTACGACTCCAACAAGAGAAAGGAAGATTTTCTCCTTGCCCAGAAGCAGCCCCAGCCAATGAGAAACTACCACCACTCAGCCAATGAGAAACTGTCACCACCCTGAACTCATGCTTTCCTCCAATCAACTTTTGTTCAAAGCAGCCTCTCCCAACTTTCTCCTTTCTTTTTTCCCCTATAAAGTGATGTTCCTCTTCTTTGTTTGCCAGACTTGCCTGTGGTTTTCCATAGCTTGCATGTCCTGAATTGCAATTCCTCTGTTATCCCAGGTAAACCCGTTTTGCTGCTAAAATAACTGCCTGCTTTATTTTAATGGTTGGCAGAGTTCACTCTTTTTTATTTAATTAATTAACCTATTTACTTATTTATTTATTTATTTTTGGCTGTGTTGGGTCTTCGTTGCTGCACGCGGGCTTTCTCTAGTTGTGGTGAGCAGGGGCTACTCTTCGTTGCGGCGAGTGGCCTTCCCGTTTCCGTGGCTTGTCTTGTTGCACAGCACGGGCTCTAGGCGTGTGGGCTTCAGTAGTTGTGCTGCACAGCTTCAGTTGGTCCGTGACATGTGGGATCTTCCTGGGCCAGGGCTTGAACCCGTGTCCCCTGCATTGGCAGGCGGATTCTTAACCACTTCGCCACCAGGGAAGTCCTGGCAGAGTTCACTCTTGGTGTTTGTACATTTCATGTGTTTTGTCAAGTGTATAATGTCAAATATCCACTATTGCATAGTTGGTGGAATAGTTTCACTGCCCTAAAAGTCATCTGTGCTCTGCCTATTTGTCCTTCCTTCCTCCAATCCCACGGCAACCACTGATTTTTTACTCTCCATAGTTTTGCCTTTTCCAGAATGTCATATTTTGGAATCATATAATATGTATATATTTGAAGCCTTTTTAGTTTGAATATTTTACTTGTAATATGCATTTCAGGTTTCTCCATGTCTTTTTTCTGGTTCATAACTCATTTATTTCTAGTGTTGAATACTCTTCCACTGTCTGGATGTAACACAGTTTATTTATCCATTTGCCTACTGAAGGACATCTCAGTTGCCTCTAAGTTTTGACAATTATGAATAAAGATGCTATAAACCTCTATGTGCAGGCTTTTGTGTGGACCCGAGTTTTCAGTTCATCCATGTAAATACCAAGGAGTGCAATTGCTGAATCATATGGTAAGAATATGATTAGTTCTGTAAGAAACTGCCTAACAGTCTGAGATACTTTGCATTCCAACCAGCAATGAATGAGAGTTTCTGTTGCTTCACATCTTTGCCAGCATTTGGTGTTGTCAGTGTTTTGGATTTCAGCCATTCTACTAGTTGTGTAGTGATTGTTTATTGTTGTTTTAATTTGCATTTCCCAAATGACATACTATGTTGAACATTCTTTCATATGCTTATTTTCCATCTGCATGTCTTCTTTGGTGAGGTATCTGTGCAGGTCTTTTGCTCATTTTTAAATCAGATTGTTCATTTTCTTATTGTTGAGTTTTAAGAATGCTTTGTATGTATTAGATAACAGTCTTTTATCACATGTATTTATCTTCTGCAAATATTTTCTCCAAGTCTGTGGCTTGTTTTCTCATTCTCTTGACATCAACTTTTGCAGGACAGAACCTTTTAATTTTAATGAAGTCCAGCTTATCAACCATTTCTTTCATGGATGACAATACAACGTTTAAGGGAAGAATGTCATATTCTTATTTATAGCTTCTGCTTCTGGCACAGTGACTGGCACATTTTAGGCACTTAGTATTGAATGAATGAGTGAATAGATGAGTCCCTGCCCTGCCTGCTCAAATAATTCTCTATTCAAAACAGCATCACCTACATTGTTATATTAATAAAAGAGCTTAATGGACTTAACAAGAAAAGAGTTTATTAACAAGTGATTGACTATTTGCTGGTTTTAAACCTTTCTGCCCCTCCTTCCCTCTGGTAAATATATCTAGGTCTCAGTTCCCCTCTGGGAAAACCAGTCAGCTCTTTACAAGACCTTTGTCCCTCTTCACTATGGCAGTTTCATCATTAAAAACTAACCTGTATGTATAAACTCTTAGCTTGGAGAAGTTGAAGTATATAGCTCAGTAGCTGAAGGAACAGATTCTGGAGTCGGGCTGCATGAGTTTGGACACTTACAGTGTATGGCATTGTCTTATCAACTGAAATCTACTCTCTAACTCTTTATAGTATTTCATTATAGGCATCAAAAAAAAAGACAAATGTTTGATAATCAGAAAAATGTTTATTATTTTAATGAAATTAATGATATTCAACTACTGATTTGTTTCTGAATAAATCCTAAAGCATGGTTAAATATACTGTGATTGAACCCTAAACCTGAGCATGAGTATTACATAGAGATAACAAAAATATTCTTCAAAACAAATATAAGATTGGAGTTGTGAACACATTTATATAGATGTCTCTCGAAAGTTTAACAATTAAATCTTATTTAACAAATTGCCTTGAAAATAAAATATACAATACAGGCATAACTCGTTTAATTATGTTTTGCTTTATTGTCCTTTGCAGAAATTGTGTTTTTTACAAATTGAAGGTTTTTGGCAATCCTGCCTTGAGTAAATCTATTGGTGTCATTTTTCCAATAGCATTTTCTCACTTCATGTCTCTGTGTCACGTTTTGGTAATTCTCAAAATATTTCTGTGAATTATGGTGATCTGTGACCAGTGATCTTTGTTGCTATTGTAATTTTTGTGTTTGTTTTATATTTTTATAAATTAAAGTATGTACATTTTTTTTTAGATACAAAGCTATTGAACACTTAAGAGACTACAGAATAGTGTAAACATAGTTTTTACATGCACTGGGAAATAGAAAAAAATTGTGTGACTAGCTTTATTGCAGTAGTACTTTATTGTGGTGGTCTGGAACCAAACCCAAAATATCTCTGAGGGAAGCCTGTAATAAATTAAATGGAAATTTCCTTAGCGTGCCAAAACCTATGGTTTCTGAACATACATAGGGTAAAACTATTTATTTTTGACACCCCCCACCCCACTAATTAGAAATTTAAAAAGACAGTAAAGGAGTGTATTACAGTAAAACTTTGTTTTTAAAGTCTTTTCCATGAAATTTAAATTGCAATCTACCTAAAACTGTAAAATTATATGATATATAATTGAATTATAACAAACAATTTCAATCTGTGTGTCCTGGAAATCCACAGCATTAGCTTCTGTCTATTCTGTATTTCCTTAAGGATATTCAATAATTCATACTTTCATTCACCCATTTGAACTGACTTTCCTCCCAGCTAATTTGAATTTTTGAGATTAAATCCTATTTATTTCATTATGTAAATTTACCTTTACAGTGTTATCCAAATGTAGGTTTTGAAACTATTAATTATCACTAAAAGTATAAAGAATGTAGATGTGTATATTGTAAGTCATTCTTCTTCACTTACTCAGCACTTTATACATGTTAGGCAATACAGAGTGCAACTGGAGGGTGCGTGATACAAGGATGAATTCAAGTGTCTGATTTATTTATTTCATTTCCTTTTTTTTTTAATTGAAGTATAGTTGATTTACAATAATGCATTAGTTTCAGGTGTACAGCATAATGATTCACTATTTTTGCAGTTTACACTCCATTATAGATTATTACAAGATAATGGGTATAATTTCTGTGCTATACAGTATATCCTTGTTGCTTATATATTTTATATATAGTAGTTTTTATCTGTTAATTCCATACTCTTAATTTGTCCTTCCCCTTGTCCCTCTCCCCTTTGGAAGCCACAAATTTGCTTTCTGTATCTGTGAGTTTGTTTCTGTTTTACATATACATTCATTTGTATTATTTTCTAGATTCTACATATAAGTGATATCATACATCATTTGTCTTTCTCTTTGGGCCTTATTTCACTAAGCATAATATTCTCTAGGTCCATCCATATTGCTGCAAATGGCAGTATTTTGTTCTTTTTTTATGGCTGAGTAATATTCCATGGTGTGTATATGTGTGTGTGTGTGTGTGTGTGTGTGTGTGTGTGTACACACACCACATCTTCTTAATGCAATCATCTGTTGATAGATACTTGGGTTGCTTCCATATCTTGGCTCTTGTAAATCATGCTACTATGGACATTAGGGTGCATGTATCTTTTTGAATTAGAGTTTTCACTTTTTCAGATATGTACCCAGGGGTGGAATTGCTGGATCATATGTAGTTATGTAGTTCTATTTTTTAGTTTTTTGAGGAATCTCTATACTGTTTTCCATAGTGGCTGCACCAATTTACATTCCCACCAACAGTGCACAAGGGTTCCCTTTTCGCCACATCTTCTCCAACATTTATTTGTAGACTTTTTATGATAGCCATTCTGACCAGTGTGAGGTGATACCTCATTGTGGTTTTCATTTGCATTTCTCTAAGGATTAGTGAAACTGAGCATCTTTTCGTGTGTCTGTTGGCCATCTGTATGTCTTCTTGGATACATGTCTGTTCAGATCTAACCATATTTTTGATGGGGTTGTTTGTTTTTTAATATTGAGTTGTATGAGCTATTTGTATATTTTGGTTGTTAACCCCTTGTCAGTCACATCATTTGCAAATATTTTCTCCCATTCTGTAGGTAGTCTTTTTGTTTTGTTGATGGTTTCTTTGCTGTGAAAACCTTTTTAGTTTAATTAAGTCCTATTTGCTTATTTTTGCTTTTATTTCTTTTACCTTAGGAGACTGATCCAAGATAATATTGCTATGATTTATGTCAAAGAGTGTTCTGGGGCTTCCCTGGTGGCGCAGTGGTTGAGAGTCCGCCTGCCGATGCAGGGGACATAGGTTCGTGCCCCGGTCTGGGAAGATCCCACATGCCGCGGAGCGGCTCGGCCCGTGAGCCATGGCCGCTGAGCCTGCGCGTCCAGAGCCTGTGCTCCGCAACGGGAGAGGCCACAACAGTGAGAGGCCCGCGAATTGCCAAAAAAAAAAAAAAAAGAGTGTTCTGTTTTCTCTTCTAGAAATTTTATGGTTTCAGGTCTTACATTTAGGTCTTCACACCATTTTGAGTTTATTTTTGTATATTGTGTGAGGGAATGTTCTAATCTCATTGTTTTACGTGTAGCTGTCCAATCAAGTGTCTGATATTTAACCTCTATCTTCAAGGAGGTAATAATATAACGGGCAGGAATAGTTCTACACTATGATACTAGGTGAAAATTAAGGCGTTCTAAGTGACACAAAGAGGTAAACTTGCTGTCAATTAATAAGTAGTTTATATACGAAGTCATCAATGTTCTTTAAAAGATTCCTTCTCATGAATGGGTTTTATTTTAAGGCAGAACTTTCATTACTTGAAAATAAACTACTTCACATAAGCAAAACATAAACAATGGAATCACACTGTTAACCAATTTTAGCTCTACTAAAATCTTTTTAAAAATGAACTTTACATAATGTTACTATATTTAACCTTTTGGGAACTATCATACTTATTATTCACTGTATAGTGCAACTATCAGAGCCTAATATGATATAGCACGTTGCTTACTCTGCACTAAATGGCCATAACTGGTCTACTTGGAGTTCTGATTTCTATTTTCTAAAGCTTATTTTTAAAAAGAAATTTCTCTTTATCTCTCATCACAGCTTTCTGCCATTAAAGTGCTTGTCTCAAAATGAGGGCCTGTCTACAGATAGCTTATTACTTCTAATTTGCTTTTGGGCAGTAAACCAGTTAACCAAAATAGGGATTTCTAAAATTGGAGTTAATGGAATCTGATTAGAACTTTCCAAGGAGTGAAATGTGTGAGCTTTAATAAATGTATTTTTGGTAGTTAATATGTAATGGATTATTAATCATTTATTTGCATATTTATTTTTGAGTTTAGCTTTATATATAAGACCAAAATTATAGCTTTCCTGCTCAATATTTATAATATCATCCATGGAAATATCTTTCATGAAAACATAATGGCCACATTTATGTGTCTGTCACTTGACTTATAAATTATTTTAAATTTCAGGGCACATGAAAAATAATCTCAAGTCATTATATTGGTTCCAGTCAAAGCTGGTATTAATAATTCCAAGTATGTTACTTAAATGTAACATAGAATATTATACCAGGTGTGGGCAGGCTAAAAATTAGCAGTAATATGGTTGAAAAATTCTCTCATTTTAAATTTATGAGGGTAAAAATGCCATGTGGAATTCTTCCAATTTTTCCCCTTAGCAACATGATTTTATCTGCCATAATTAGTATAAAGTCTAAAACAAGAGCCATTTACTGCAGAGTTACTCTAAGTACAGATGTTATTGTGGGGTTTACTGAATTGTCTGCATGCCTGAATGTCCATTACAGAGTTCTCCTAACTAATAACCAGAGTAGAATGTCTACCAGCTTATAGTGAGCTGCTGTGGACTTCATGTTTTTAAATCATTGGAAAGTTCTTTGACTCTGAATTATAATTTCTAAGTATATGTTTTGAGAGTTGGATTATCAAAATAAATTTCTATTTATATTGTGAGATCCTCTGCCCTACCCAACCATAAAATATTGTGTCTCTTAGGGTTTAGACCTCAGCATTTAAATCATATCTTAACTCACTCCTATTAGGTGAGCTAACCAACTAATTAATACTTTGTTTCAGTTATCATCCATTTTCTGAGGACTTAAGATTCCACCTCACCCTATGGAATTTCAAACCATTACACAAATACCTTTTGGGCATTTCTATATTTGTGTATCTCAAGTTCAACATATTAAAAACTAAATTCATGTTCTCCTGCCAAGTCTTGCCCCTCCACTGGTGTTCCAGCCAGTTAGCAATCCAGACCCAAAACCTAGAATCATTCTTTACTGATCTTTTCACACCACCCCACCAAATACCAACTCCTCATTACTAGACTTCAATAAATATGTTTTCAGATCTATCTACTTCTCTCCATTCCATCTTCCAAATCCTTAGTACAGTACAGGATAATAATACTTTTAATTTGGATACTGTCACATCTTCCTGTTCTCTCCGTTTTGAGACTTATCCTTCCTTAATAAAATTTTTCTCCACTCAATTTTCTTTTTCTGCTTTTAAGTTTTTAAAAATCTTTTTAAGGTAAATATAATAAAATGAACATGTTTAAAGTGCACAATTTGATAAATTTTGATACATTTATTCACCTGTGGTGATGACCATGATCAAGAAAGTAAACATAGCCATTGTCCACAAAAGTTTCCTTGAGTCCCTTTGTAATCCTTCCCTTTTGTCCCATCTACCTTGCTAACACCCAGAGAACCACTAGTCTGCCTTATTTCACTATAGATTACTTTGCAATTTCTAGAATTTTATATAAATGGAATCATACACGATATATGCTTTTCAATCTGGGTTCTTTTTTCACTACTAATTATTTTGAGATTCATCCATGTCATTGCATATATCAGTAGCTCATTCTTTTTTGTTGCTGAGTGATAGTCTTATCGTATGGATATACTACAGTTTATCTCTTCACCTGTTGATGGACATTTGGGTTGCTTCAGTTTTTTGCTACTACAAAAACAAACAAACAAACAAAACAAAACAAAACAAAAACAGCTGCTATGAACTTTCACGTATAAGTCTTTATATAGATGCTTGCTTTCATCTTTCTTGGGTAAATACCTAAGCATAGGATTACTGGGTCATAAGGTAGGTATAAATTTAACTTTTTATGAAACTGCCAAATTGTTCTCAGCAGTCAGTAAGAATTCCAGCAGCTTAATATTTTCACCAACACTTGGTGTGGAAAGTCATTTTAATTTTAGATATTATAATAGTGATATTATAGTTTTAGATTATATGAAAATTTACTTAATGACTAATGATATTGAATATCTTTCACGTGCTTATTTGTCATTGGTACACATTCTTTGGTGAAATGTCCCTTTGATCTTCTGCCCACTTTTTATTAGACTTCTGCTTTCTTTTTATTGAAACTTCTTTATATATTATGGATACAAGTGCTTTAGCAGATATTTAGTTTTTAAAAAATGTTTTCTGAGTCGGTGCATTGTCTTGTCATTCTACTAACCATTTCTCTGGAAGAGCAGAAGTCTCAGTGTTGATGAGATACATGTGTGTGTATTTTAATGGATTGTGTTTTGGTGTAGTATGTAAGAATACTTTGCCTAACAGAAAGTCACAAAAATTCTCTATGTCTTCCAGAGGTTTATAGTTTTAGGTATTATACTGAAGTCTAGAGTCCACTTTGAGTTGAATTTTATATGTGGTGTGAGGTATGAATCAAGTTCATTTGTTTTCTCTTTTCCAGTTTTATTGAAATATAGTTGACTTACAGTACTGTGTAAGTTCAAAGTGCACAGCATAATGATTTCACTTACATACATCATGAAATGATTATCACAATAAGTTTAGTGAACATCCATCATCTCATATAGATACGAAATCAAAGAAATAGAAAAAAAAATTTTGCCTTGTGATGAAAACTCTTAGGATATACTCTTAACAACTTTCATATATAACATTCAACAGTGTTAATTATATTTCTCATGATGTGCACTATGTGCCTAGTACTTATTTAATCTTATAACTGGAAGTTTGTA
The DNA here is from genome assembly GCF_963924675.1 of Phocoena phocoena. Lineage (NCBI taxonomy): Eukaryota > Metazoa > Chordata > Mammalia > Artiodactyla > Phocoenidae > Phocoena > Phocoena phocoena. Next base: position 35,629,289 of record NC_089225.1, on the reverse strand, counting down.
TCTCTTGGCCACCTTCATCCAGTTCCCCCTCCTCCCACCTGCTGCCTCTAGTAACCACAAATGTGATCTTTTTTCTATGAGTTTTTTTGTTTGTTTTTGAAGTATAATTGACCTACAACACTGTGTTAGGTCCTGTTACACAACATAGTGATTTGATATTTCTATACTTTTCAAAATGATCACCACTGTAAGTCTATTTATGATCTGTTGCCATACCGGATATTACATATTTAATGACTGTATTCCCACGTTGTACATTTCATACCCATGATTCATTTATGTTGCAACTGGAAGTTTGTACCTCTTAATCTCCCTCACCTATTTCTCTCCCTTCCCCTCCCCCTCCCCTCTCCTCTCTGGCAACCACCTGGTATCTGTGTCTATGCCTCTATTTCTGTTGCTATGTTTGTTCATTTGTTTTGTTTTTTAGATTCCACATAGAATCACTTCAGTGATACAGTATTTGTCTTTCTCTGACTTATTTCACTTAGCATAATACCCTCTGGGGTCCATCCATATTGTTGCAAATGGCCAGATTTTATTCTTTTTTAATGGCTGAGAAATATTTTGTTGTATATGTAGGCCACATCTTTATCCATTCATCTGTGGATGGCCATTTAGGTTGTTTCCATATCTTGGCTATTGTAATAATGCTGCAATGAGCATAAGGGTGCATATATCTTTTTAAATTAGTGTTTTTGTTTTCTTTGGGTAAATACCCAGGAATGGAATTGCTGGATCATGTGGTAGTTCTATTTTTAGTTTTTTGAGGTATCTCTGTGCTGTTTTCCATAGAGTCTGCACCAATTTACATTCCCACCAACAGTGCGCAAGGGTTTCCTTTTCTCCATATCCTTGACAGTGCTTGTTGTTTGTTGTCTTTTGGATAATAGCAGCCGTCTGACAGGTGTGAGGTGATATCTCCTTGTGGTTTTGATTTGCATTTCCCTGATGATTAGTGATAGTGATCATCTTTTCACGTGTCTGTTGGGCATCTGTATGTCTTCTTTGGAAAATGTCTATTTAGATTCTCTGCCCATTTTTTAATTGGGATGTTTGTTTTTTTGATGTTGAGTTGTGTGAATTATTTGTATATTGATACAATATACAAATTGATGTAGTCCCACTTAATTAAGTTTTTTCTATCTGCTTATGAATATATATATTTTCCAACACCTTTTATTGAAAAGACTATCCTTTCTCTGTTTATCCTTTATCCTTTGGACCTTTGTCAAAAATCGGTTTCTCCAGCATGATTTGTTCTCCACTGAATTTCCTTTGCACCTTTGTTAAAAATTGACTATCCATATCTGTAGTTCTACTCCTGAACTCTATTTTGTTCTGTCTTTAAGTCAATACCAAACTGTGTTTGTTACTGTAGCTTTACAAATAAGTCTTGAGGTAAGGTAGTGTAGTTCTATAAATACGTTTATCTTTTAAAAGTTACTTTGGTTTTGCTAAGTTCTTTGCTTTTCATTATGAATTTTTGAAGCAGCTTGTCAATTTCCAAAATAAAAGGCGCCCTGGGATTTTGATGAAATTGCATTGAATCTATAGATCAATTTATCAGAAATTACCATCATAAGAATATTGAGTCTCCTGATCTATGAACACCATTTATCTTAACATTTATTTAGGTGTTTTTAAACATTTATCAACATTATTTTATAGTTCTCAATGTAAAAGTTTTACACATCTTTTATTCTATTTATCCCTAAGTATTTTATATTTTATAAATAGTATTTTTGAAATTTTTCAATTTCTGTGGGTTTTTTTGTAGTATGTAGAAATACAATAGGTTTTTAAAAAATTTATCTTGTACCATACAACCCTGCCAAACTCACTTATTCATTCTAGTAGCTTTTTTGTAGGTCCCATAGGGTTTTATACATAGGTGATCATGCCATTATTGAACAAGGACGGTTTTAATTGTTCCTTTCTAATCTGAACACCCTTATTTTCTGTTACTTACCTTATTGTGGCTACAATCTCCAGGAAAAAGTTGGGTAGAAGTAGGGAGAGCAGACTGTCTTGTTTTGTTTCTGATATTAATGAGCAAAGTTTTAACCTTTAATCACTAGTTATGATGTTAGCTATAAATTTTCATAGATGCCCTTTATCAGATTGAGGAAGTTCTCTTCTACTCCTAGTTCGCTGAGAGTTATATCAGAAAGGTGTTGGATTTTGTTCATTGATATTGTTGCATCTATTGAGATGATCATATGTTTATACTTTTTGTTACTGTAGTGAATTATATTGATTGATTTTTGAATATTAAATTAACTTTCACTCAGACATGATGTGTTATACTTTTTATATGCTGTTGCATTCAATTTGCCAATATTTTTGTTAAGATTTTTTATACCTATGTTCACTAGTGATGTATATTAGTAGGTAGTTTTCTTTCCAAGTAATGTTTTTATCTAGTTTTGCTATCAGAGTACTACTGGTTTCATAGAATGAGTTGGGAAAAGTTATCTCTTCTTCAGGTGTCTGGTAGAATTTCTGCAGAACTGATATTATTTCTTCCTTCAATATTTGGTGTATTTGGTAGAATTCCCCAGTGTAGCCATCTGGTCCTGAAGTTTTCTTTGTAGGAAGATATTTACTAATTTAATTTCTTTAATAGATGTGGGGCTTTTCAGGTTATCTATTTCTTCTTGAGTGAGTTTTGATAGTTTGTGTCTTTCAAGATATTTGTCTATTCCAACTATGTTGTTGAATTTATTACTGTAAAGTTGTTCATAATATTTTGTTATTATCCTAATATCTGTTTTATCTATAGTGATGTCACCCCTGATACTATTAATTTGTGTCTTCTCTCTCTTTTTCTTGACCAACATGGATAGAGGCTTATCAATTGTATTGATCTTCTCAAAGAATTGGTTTTTGAATTGATTGATTTTCTCTAATAGTCTTCTGTTTTTAATTTCATTGCTTTTGGCTCGATCTTTATTATTTCCTTTCTTCTGCTTCTAGCATTGCTCTTATTTTCTTCCCTAGCTTTATTGAGGTATAATTGTCAAATAAAAATTTGATATTTTTAAGATTTACAACCTAGTGGTGTTTTGATATATGTATACATTGTGAAATGATCAAGTTAATTAACTGTCCATCACCTCACAGAGTTATCTTTTTTTTTGCCCTTGTGGGTTTAAGATCCCACATTTAAGATCCACTGTCTTAGCAAATTTCAAGATACAATACAATACAATATTACTAACTGTCATCACCATGCTGTACAGTAGATCTCTAGAACTTATTCATCCTGCATAACTGAAAATTTGTCTTTGCCTCTATACCCAGTCCCTTGGCAACCACCATTCTGCTCTCTGCTTCTATGCATTCAACTTTTAGATTCCATATATAAGTGAAACCCTACCATTGCTCTTCTTAATCCTTTGTGACTTATTTTTCCTTCTATGGAAAATGTAAGGATTTTTTTTCAATATCTCTGGCATTTTGAAATTTTACAGTAATTTAACTTGCTGTGGGTCTTTTTCAGCTATTTTTCTGAGTATTCCTATAGTGCTTTCAGTCTAGAAATGCATGTTCTTCAGTTCTGGGATATGTTATTATATCTCTAATTTAAATCCCTCTGTATTCTGTGGTACTCATGTAATTCAAATATAGGGTCTACTGGATTTATCCTCTTACTTTTTCCTCTTTCCTTTTTTTTCATCTTTTGTTTTTGTTTTTTTTTCGTTTTTTGGTGTGTGTGTGTGTTTTCATACTTGGGAGAGTTCTCCAGCTTTACCTTTCAATACTTTTATTCTATTTATTTCTCAGATTTTTTCCTTATGTTGTCTTTCTGTTTCATTCTTCTCTTCTTATTTCATGTATGTAATGTCTCTTATCTTCCTGAGGATATAAATTATGAATCCTGTTTTGAAGAATTTTATGCTCTTATGCTTTCTCCATTAATTCTGTTTCCTCTAATTCCTTTCTTTCTCTCTTTCTTTCCCTTTCTTTCTTTGCTTCTTTTTTCTTTTCTTTCTTTTTGGTCTCTGCCTTTCTACCTTCTATGTAGGAGGCTTCTTTCGTATGTCTGGATGGCTAGTTTTCTTGCCTGTCTATTCATATTTAAGATTCAGGGAATTAAAATCAGAAGAAAGAATTGTCGTGTGTGTGTTTGTACGTGTGTGTGTTTGTGTTGGAGACAGATGCTTGTCATTTAGTTGGTTTTATGGTAGGATGACTAAAGGAAACTTGACCAATCCATTGGAAGATTACAACTGTCAAGGTCTGCATTTCTTTTTTCTAGGTTAGTTAATTTCTGTGGAGAGCAGTCTGTTCCCCAGTATTCTGTGACTCAAACAAGAATTCTCACCATTCAGGACATAGAATTTCAGTGAATTTTTCTGTTTTCTGAATGGCATCTCACACTCACTCTTTCCTAAATCTTGTGGGGTTGATTTTAGAGCTTCTCCACTTCCATTTCTCCACAGAATAAACATCAGGTCTTCTCTCAGGTTGGAACAGAGTTGCCTAGTTGTGTGAGCTGGTGAGGAGGCCTGGAATCTGATTACTCCTCTTGAAAGCTTTCAGCCAATATTATTCTAAGCCACACTGTTCCCTCCCACCATCTCAGACACCTTGAGTCTCTATTTCTGAGTCTAGTGTTCTCTGTGTGAACCAGTCTGATGCTCATTCACACCCTTGCTTGTAGGCATTTAGATTTCAGTTTGATCTGCACGGCTTAATGACTCTTCCATTGACTTACTACCATTCACCTGTCTATTTTCTTTCCTTGTTCTGTTTCCTGCTTTTTTCTGGTCTTTTGGCTTTATACATTTTTATTACATTATTCTTTTTTTTTGTAAGTTTTAAAGAGAGTCAGTATATACCCATATGTTTGGATCTGTTGTGTTCGAGGGACAATCTCTCTCATAGATCTTTCATAGTGCAGACAGAGTGACCTTCTGAATGTGGAACTCTGACAGAAAGCACATCACTCCACTGCTTAGACATTACCATGGCCTGCCATTGTCTGCAGTCAAATTCCTCCTCATGTCATTCAGGGCCCTTTGTGCTCTGTTCTGTGCTTTCTTCTGTAGCTCTGTGCTTGGGAGCTGCCACACTCAGGCTCTAATTGTACCAAAATGCTTGCAGTTTCACTGACAGTGGCATTGTCAGGCTCTTATTTATTTTTAACATGCCATTCCCTCTGCCTGAGTGCTTCTTACCCTGTGACCCTATGACTCAGGGATAGATCATCAAAGAATGAGTTATAAGCATGCTTCTTATGTACTTCCTCTATTTGGTATTGAAAATGTTCAGGTGCTTGTCTTCGCTCTGGCTAAACTATAAGCACTTGTGGTAAAAGACTAACTTTTCACTGATTTATTCCTGGTAGCTACTATAGTACCGGCACAGAGTAGCCAAATCTAAAATTAAAGGTTCACTAACAGGTAAATTTATTTTTATTTCTATAATAGAATAAAACTGGTGAATGGATAATGGTGATATTTTAAAAGTGTTCCATCTCTAGATGTAAAGCTTAAATAATTCTTAGGTGTCCTCAAACTTACTTTCTAAGACTATGTACTATGGATACTGTTATGATTTCTGGTTTGGCATATCCTAAAACACCTTCAGTTAATAATATTTAAAGGTTTTCTATAATATGTTTTTTAAACTAGTGCTTTTTTGTAAAGTTTTCTTTTTCATTTTTTCCCCCTATCTCCCTCAACTTGTTTTATATATTACTGACAAATTATGAATTGGATCCCAGATAACCTGTTCTGGTTCAAAGATCAAGCTAATAACTTTGCAGTACATTTTTGATATATAACCTAACCTTTTGAAAACACAAGACCCTAGGAATGAGCCAAAAGTCAGAGAAGGTAACATGTTTGCATGTGAAATCGTTCTTCACAAGGGCTTGAGGGAAAAGAAAGCAATAGCATCAGAAGGCAACACAAGGACTCACCCAGTGAAATAGCTTAATGACTTTTTACTTGTTATTTATTTATGTATTTACCCATTTATTATAAAGAATACAAATCAGGAGCAGCCAAATGGAGAGGTGCACGGACTTCCATGATGATCCAGTGCTTAAGACTCCGTGCTTCCAATGCAGAGGAGGCGGGTTCGATCTCTGGTGGGGAACTAAGATCCCACACGTTTGCGCGGTGCGGCCAAAAAAAAAAGCAAATGGAGAGGTGCAGAGGACGATGTATCGGGAGTGGGCAGAGGCATGGAACTTCCATGCCCACTCTGGACTCAACACCCTCCTAGCACGTTAAATGATATATTTACTTTAGAATAAAGCTAACTCTTCTTTTTTTTTTGCATGCAGTCATTAAAACACAAAACAAGACATTGTTTTAAAGTCAATCCTCAAGTGCTCTTTTTTCAGTTGTCCAGAATTAGATGCCAAAGCTGTGTTAACATGCATCTATATTAATAAATTTCAGGATTAGTAGAGAAGATCAGAGAATGTAGGCATTAACGCTTTCATTTGCTAACGTAGCATGACTAGAAAGTATGGTTTAGTGTATAAAGAGGAAGAAGAAACACGGGGTGCCTTTGGGGGCATGGGGTGGGGAGAGTGTGGAGGAAGGTACATCTAATTTTACTATAATTGTCTTCTTAGCTTTTAGAAGATTTAGGGTAAAAATCACAAAAGAGAGTGACAATCTTATAAAAGAAAACAAGAATTTTTAAGAGAAAAAGAGACAAGGAGTGAAAGAAAGAGAGAGAGAGGAAGAAATGGTGCAGGGAGAAATGCTTCTTTTTTAAAAACATGAACTGTGTGGTCACTGCAATGGTATGGGAGGTCTCTCCCGGGGCAGATCTGTATGACTCCTTTGACAACTTCAATAAAATCACAGGTAATTGCTAACAACCATGAAATACCCTTTTCACCTTTCTGTGTGTGGTACTCAGACTGTTCAAAATGTCCAGGTTAGTTAGTATGAACTCTGGTTTTTAGGGGGGGAAGGTGGATGGTCCTAATTAGCTTTGCCTGACTGATGAGCAAGTGTGGTCGTAGAGGTAGGGAATCTTGCTCAGGGATATTCTGCAGCTCAGCTACACAGTCTGAATTGAACAAGGTCCTCTGACACCCTGTATGTAACCTTTCTTCCTCCTTCCCTCCCTCCCCCTTTCCTCCTATTTCTCTGTCTCTTTTCTCTCTCTTTTTCACTTTACGCAAAACCAAATCCAGAAATACTGGGATAATTTTTACTCTTCACTTGAGCCATCCATTTTATTTTCGACATTCATTCGTCATAAAGACAGTTGAACAATCTTTTACTCCATTCTCTCCTTTTTACCTGCTAGTTTGACTCAAGATGGACAGTTTCTCTTGAAGCTGTTTAACTGCTCTTTTACATTGTGGGGGGATGGGTGAAATTTTTCTTAAAAACGTTCTATGACTCTATTTACTTTTAGCTCTGGGATTTAAAAAAAAAAAAAATCTACTTTGGATCAACTTGCCATTGAATGAGGCCCACTAACTGATTATCAGTGGCCACCTTGTCAGGTTTGGATCATTAGGTTTGTCCACAATGGCTGTTTGCTCTGACATTTCCACAGGAAGAAAGTTCTGAAGCCATGTAATTCTGAAGCATAATTTCTTTCACACACAGAGGGGATATACAGATGGGAATTTCTCCCTCTCTTTGCCTAGATGTTTTCCATTTCTTTAGAGTTATGTTAAGAACTCAACTGGGTAGATTAGTGCCGGGGTTCTTTGGTGAACTATTACGTTATAGAGCTGTGTTCTGTGGTTAATAATATGTTCTGGGCCACATCAAAGGAAGAGGAGCCATCTGGAGTGTAACAGCTTAAACGAAAGGCAACAGAGATTGTCAGAAGACGTTAACCCAAAGGCAACATTGAAAAACAGAGGTCAGTTGAGGGGGCAGGAGATGGAAGCACAGCTGAAGTAGGCATCGGTGGGACAGGCATTGGGTTACAGAGTAATACTCTCAGGAGGAGAAAGATACTCTTAAGTCTTTGGAAGGAAATGCAATAAATATTTCAGAAGCCTGCCAAGAAAAGCAAGAGGTAGAGAAGTTATTTATTATCCAGAGACTTCCATACGGTTGCTTTCCTCCAACACCAGGAAAGGCAAAAATCTTTTAGCTTATCTTTATAATATGACCTTTTTTTGTTACAATGAAGTTGGATTGAAATAAGAAGGAACATGGACTGTGAAAAAGCCCTCATAAATAAATAACGGATGCCTATTTCATTACAGCTTCAGCCTTAAGCATTTGTAAAACAGGTATATAATGTAAACATTATCTGGCAGTCAGTAATTCAAAAAATCAGAGGTATTTAACCACAGTCAGGTGAATGCAGATTTTTTTCCCCCCCGTATGAGACTGTGGTAGCTGTAGACATCAGATTTCTCTTTCTCACTATTTGCAGTCCCAGGTTGCCTACCTGACTCCCTTTTCTTCTTTGCACACAGTGAATCATGCATTTCAAGCCAGAGCCATGCCATGCCATTGGAACAACCGTGGGCAGGGGTGGCTGGCATAACGGCAGCCTTCCCACAGTGACACTTAAGCTGAATCTTAGTAAAAAAGGAGTTGGCAAAGGTAGGTGCCCTAGGCAGAGAACTACATGGGCAAAGTGCTGAAGTGAGCCAGTGCCTGTTGGATTATGGCCACCCTGCTCTATTATCAATCTATGAAGCTGAGGGTTGACAAAACCTAGCAGACTACAAACATATAGGGTTCAGAATGCTTGGGTTCCAGACATGGCTCTGCTGCTTACTGGCTGCATAATTCTGGACAATTTACTTGGCCTCTCTAAGCCTTAGTTTCCTAATCTACAAAATGAGAACAGTAATAGTGTCTCCTCCTGTGGGTACTATAAAATCAGGCATTTAAAGTGTTCAGAACAGTACCTGTCATATCAGAAGTAATCAGTGTTCACTTCTTTTGATTGTAATTAATAAGTCCCGATTTTACTGTTTGATAGTTCACCTCCATGATTATGCAATCACGTTTTGCTTTAAATGGTGATTATTGCTAAATTACCCTGTTACTGCTGCTTGATGGAGCTTCCAGTTCTCTTCTGTTGGCTCCAGAGATTTCTCAACCATTCCAATAAGATTGATGTCTGCATTACATTTGTTACTTGTGGACTAATAAAATAATATTATAGACTTCACTTTGAAAGGGATTCACTGGCTGGAAAGTATAAAATAAAAGGCTTATATGAGGCCTTTGTTAGTGTTTCTGTGATGTGGTCCAATTAATTTAGCCAAAGAAGGGAGTCATATTTTATGATTTGTGGCCCTCACAGATTGAACTATTATTGAGCTTCCTCAATGAGGTTACACTTTCTCTTGGAGTGTTCAACCCTAATGCAGGGTTGGAATGAGAAAAGTAACCTCCTGGACAGGTTTGCACAGATAGAAGATCAAGAAGCATCACCTTAAAAATATGCCTGCCTTGGGCTTTCCTGGTGGCGCAGTGGTTGAGCGTCCGCCTGCCGATGCAGGGGAGGCGGGTTCGTGCCCCGGTCCGGGAAGATCCCACATGCCGTGGAGCGGCTGGGCCCGTGAGCCATGGCCGCTGAGCCTGCGCATCCAGAGCCCGTGCTCCGCAACGGGAGAGGCCGCAACAGTAAGAGGCCCGTGTACCGAAAAAAAAAAAAAAAAAAATATGCCTGCCTCAGTTAGAGCAAAAGAGTTAACATCTTTCTAGATGCAAACAATAGATGTCACATTAAAAGAAGAGTGGAAATGGCTTGTAGCCGGCAATTCTGTCCCTCATGTGGGGCTACTGAAGAAATAGCCATGTGTACTGAGCTGCCAGCAGCTGCTCACACTTTGCAAAATTTAATAAAGCATAAGAATTGTTTCTAGCAGTGGGCGGTATAGGAGAAACTTTCCATAAAATCATACCATCATCAGTTTTAAACAAAGGTTATGATAATAGTTCCTCCACCTCAGAATTTTTGGGAAAATTAGATGATATGTTACCTGCAGTGTGCTCTCCATAGTGCCTGGAACAGTGAGAGGGCTTGATAAATGTCACTGGATGCTACCTCTGGTAGTACGGGTACAAGTGGCATAGTTTGGTGGTTAGAGAAAGTATAGCCTGAGTCTGAAACCCAGCTTATCACTGAGCGCTAAGTACGAATGGGCAATGGCTTGACCTTTCTGTGCTTCTGTTTCTTTACCTGTCAAAGGTAGATAGACATTGTTCTCTACCTCACAGGGGGTTTTGAGAAGTACATGAGTGAATATACACAGAGCGCACCCAGTAGTGTTGGGCCCACAGTAAGGGCTAAACAAGATATGAACTCTTAGCAGCAGCAGTTGTATTGCAAAACGATTTATGTCTGCCTGAAAAGCACAGGATTAATCATACTTTTTCATTCAATTGACCTTTTTAGATAATAATTTTTTGATAGTTTACAGATTTGTATTGCTGAAATTTGTTGTTGAAACAAATTTCATTTTTATCTATAGAAGATTCACGGATTCTATATTATTCTAATATCAACTAACTGTTCTGCAAACATTACTGAACCACCTTCTGACCTACTTTTTGGACTTCAGAAATATTATTTGGGATTATAATTTTTCCAAGGAAACAGTTCAATAACTCTTTATTACCTCCCCCCCTCTGGGGTCTTGGTGGTGTTGTAGAAGGCAATATTTATTATTTACTGTTTTTACATATTATTTCACTTATGGGGAAACAGATGGACTATTTGCAGGCAGCACCAACCTTAGGAGCTAAGAGCACACTTTGGGAGTTTGTTTTCAGCATTAAAACGGTCTAGAAAACTAAGCAGGGCTTTGAGAAAAAATTTTTGAGGCAATTCTGACACCCACTTTCCTCCCTTTATTTAACTCCCCTCAAATATAAATAAAAATCCGTAGCTAAACTTTACATTGAATCACCACAGCATATAATTACAGGATGTCAAAAAGTATTGGAACAATAGTTCTATCTTTCCAGTAAACATAGCATTCTTGATGGGACCTGGGGAGAGTCAGTTTAATCTGTCAACTGCTGGGGAATCTGTAGAGGAAAAAGGCCAGGAGAGTTGATTGTGCCAAAGAAAAGTATTCCAGGCAGAGAGGCTCTAGGCTCCAGTAGCAGAGAGAAGGGGGCAGTCTTCCCCACACCAGAATAGGAGTTGGGACACAGATCTCTCACTTTGATGACACTAGGTGAGGCATGGAACAGCTAGTCAGATCCTGAGACACTAGCTTTGTAAAAAGCCCTGAACACCCATCACCACCTGGAAATTGAGTCTCCAATTTGGATTCTCCCAGACATGCAGGAAGATAGCCAGGGACAAGCCTGTTTCACATAATATAACATAACAACATAAGAAGACTGGCAGTGTGGGCTTCTGACACTGAGTCATAAATATTTGAATTCCAATCATTCATTCATTTGTGAATATTCACCGAGGGACTGCTATGAGCTGGGCACCATTATTGTTGCTAGATATAGAGTGGAGAACAAGACAAGATTCCTGCCCTCATGGAGCTTACAGTCTAGTGGTATGAAACAGATAATAAGTATGCAAACAAATTAATGGACTAGGTACTTTCAGAGGGTGATAAGTACCATGAAGGAGTATTTGATATGAGGGAGAGTGGCTGGGGAGTTGAAAGTCCTTCCTGAGGATCTTGGGGGAAGCAGTCATCCATTCATACGTAGATCTGGGAGCAGAATATTCTAGACTGAGGGGTCAGCATGTGCAAAGAGCATGAGGCAGAAGTGAGCCAGTGTGGCTGGAAGGAGTGAGAGGGAATGCGATATGAGAGGTAAGCAGGAGCAAACCATTCAAGGATTGGCAGGCCTTGGGGAGAGGTGTAGATTTTTTTCTAAGTCTGATGAGAAGCCCCTAGGGCTTTAAGCAGGAGCATGCCATGGCATGATGCATGTCTTACAAAGTTCCCTCTGGCTGCTGTGAGCAGAGTGGGAAGAATGGAGGCTGCTCTCCCTGTTGGGAGGTGATGCTCATTAAGAGATGATTCCCTGGGCAAGGGTGGTCTCAGTGGAGATAGAAATAGATGGATTCAGAATCGATTTTGGAGATAAACCCACAGGACTTGATCAGTTAGATGTGGGGAGGAAGAGGGAGAGAAGAGTCAAGGGAGATTTCTTGGTTTTTGTGGAGTACGTGATGATGACATGTGCTGAGGATGGATGACAGAGGAGAGTGGGAACAAAGGGATTTTGGAGGGGAAAAAAAGAGTTCTGTATTAGCCATGTCAAATTTGAGGTGCTAATAGACAACCTAGTGTAGATGTCAAATTTGAAGTTGGCTATTTGAATTGGAAGCTCAGTGAAGAGGCCAGAAATAGGGATAGCAATTTGGGAGGCATGGGTGTATTGTTGGTATTTAAAGCCAGGACACTGGGTAAAGTCCTGAGGACCATCTGCTTTTGAACAGGCAATCTCTAAACCAAACCAAACCAAACCAAAACACCTGAAATATTTCATGTTCATCTCAGTCATTGTTTTGCATTCAGAATCTCAAACAAATACAATCCTCTTTTAAAGCTATTGCTATTTATATATATATATATATATATATATATATATATTTTTTTTTTTTTTTTTTTTTTCGGTTCGCGGGCCTCTCACTGTTGTGGCCTCTCCCGTTGCAGAGCACAGGCTCCGGACGCGCAGGCTCAGCGGCCATGGCTCACGGGCCCAGCCGCTCCGCGGCATGTGGGATCTTCCCGGACCGGGGCACGAACCCGTGTCCCCTGCATCGGCAGGCAGACTCTCAACCACTGCGCCACCAGGGAAGCCCTAAAATATATTTTTTATTGGATATGTTTACATCCCCTGTTACTATCACTGGAACTCCTTCACTTCAAGTCTTGATCGGTTTCTCTATCTCTAGTTTGTGTCTGTATCTTCAGACCCTAGACAAAGGCAGCTGATGACACTCCCCTAGGCCATGAGTGTCTTAATGAGGACCCAGAAGAAGCATCTGAAGAGTTAGACAATAATTTATCTGAGCATGAGCAGGAAGCGCCATATTTAGATAATTCTCTTCCCGCAGTGTCATTATCTCAGAATGCTTCTGCTGACAGCCTTAGAGATAATAGCACTCAATATGTAAATAATGAAACAGTACACATGGTAATGAGGGAGACTCAGAAGATACAGTAGTAATGAAAAAATAACAAGACAGCTATTCTAATATTGTAAATACACAAGTTTGCATTAGTGACACATTATCTCTGTAATGCCAAGCTGAAATAAATGAGAAGCCAATGTAACAACTGCTGAACAACGTATAAAGTGTCAATCCAGTGCCAGTTAATACATTTAGAGAATTAGGCAGGCTCTGAATAGTTAGGAGTGTACATGAATCTGGGGGGAGCAGGTTGCTGTTAAGTGTGGGAGTGATGCGGCTGCACAGCAGTTGACCTAAACAGTGTTTCTAGGCAGAAGCACATAGGAAATCAGAGACAGAAAAATATCTTATCAGAAGCCAATGACTTGGCTACATAGGCAATAAATAAATAATCATTGCAAAAAATAATCATTGCAACTACTTTGTTGAATAGGCTTAAATCTGTGTTCTACAAATAGGAAAGGGCTTAATTATTTTCCGTTCTTACTCTTCAAACATGCTCCATTGGATCTCCTTTTCCCTACCCCTTGGTTGCCTCACAGGCAGAATTCATACTCTTCCAATATTGGAACAATTATGTTTTATTAATGAAGACACATACTGGGTGGTAAAAGTTTTGATGTTGTCTAAATCAGAATTTCAATCTCACGTTCAATCCACAGCTTCTCATTTCCTGTTGGCTTAGGCCTAACCTCCCACAGAGGGCAGGGCTTGTTTCCTCTCTTGCTCCCTACTCGTCACTTCAACCCCAGTTATCACACCTGGATCTTCCAGGGCCAGCGGAGAAGGTAGACTAAAGGAAGTCTTGACTTACTTGGAGCTGTTGGAATTCAGTGTTGCTGCCTTGTGGGTTAGAGGTCCAGATGTTGGATCCTTCATGGGACATGAAGGGATATGAGAGTTCTAGGAGAGTAATTTCTATTTAAAATATGTATATTTCTGCTTAAAATTATTCCACCAGAGTCTCTTCCTTTGTGTTAACAACCTACATATTACTCTTTCAAAATGCAGCAAAGTGAGGTTACAGATAACTGGGCAAAAGTCTGTCTTTCCGACCACTGTGTTAACTAAGTTTACTGCAGTGATATTTTTCTAGTGTCCAGCACAGTGCCTGGCCAAAAATGGACACTCAGCATGTTTGCTGAGGAACTGAATAATAAATGAATCTTTATGTCCATTTGTGTATGAATAAATAACTTACGAGCTCCTCTAATGAGGTATCCTACGTAGCTTGATCTGGAAAGGACTACTTAGGGGGAAGGCTGAACTAACACGTTCCTATAAAGCTAAAGGGAAACCAAAGTCTCTAGAGTGCTAGAGGTTGGGAACAATATGCAGGAGGGAGGTATGAGCCTCTGAGGACAGATTGCTAGTTTTGGACTTTTCTACTTGTTTTTACCTCTGTTTGTTATGAATGTGCAAATGTTGATCAACACATTTATTCCACCATGAGTAGAACAGTAGTGAGAAGGCCTTTCATAAAATAGAACACTTTAAAAATAGCTGTATTATTTTTCCCACCAAACAAAAGATTAAATCTGGGCTCAGTCTTGATATGGGGTATTGGCACCAGGCCACCCAGATATTTGGGAGTCTCTCGGTAGAAACTCTGTGTATCATCAGAGATGACGGAAATAGAACTCTTGGCTGAGCGTCCAAATACCACTTAGGATCATTTGGAAGCTTTTGTTTGGTTTAGTGCATGAGGCCCCTTGCTTTATATCAAAAATGAAGCACCATATATATTTTACCCATTTTTTTGGCTTTACCTGTATTCTGTCCTTCCATGTCATCTTCCATCCTACAGTTTTTGACACTGAGGTTCTTTGGATGACTGGAGTACGCTGAAAATGCAAATTTCTAATAAACTGGGTTATCCAAGGGTATTCTAACCAGTCAACGCGTAGATGAAGTTTTTAAATTAGAATCATAAGAATTAAATCAAAGTATAGGAGCCAGGCACAACTACATAAGATTATTTTACTTTTGAGACATTCTTATTTACTTATGCTATGTTTTGTAGATAGTATCTAATTATGTCTAATAGTTAAAGTAAAAAATTTTTTTTCACTGATAGGTTTAGTTGTACCATGGGGAAGATTTTAATATCTGATTATAGTGATGATTTCGTGATTAAAAAACTGAGTTAAATATTTTTGTGTTAGATAGAAACATAGATTTAATTTCCTATTTCATGTTATGCCTCTTAAAGTTGGTGAATGATATATTGGTATAATTTCATATTTTGCTAGCATAGACTTACCTTAGTCCATGTGTGCATTGCCAATTTAAAATTATTCAGATATAATAAAATAAACACGTGCTTAAAGTTGAATGTAACGAAAACTTTCTTTGAAAATGGAAAAGGCCTTTAGTCTTTCTTAGGTGTCAGAATTATCTTGTGAACATATTTTATATTTGTATTTGCAAAGCACAGATGTGTTGGTTAATGGACTCTGCTGGATGCTATTACTATAGTGAATGAAATATTGAACTAGTTGAAATGTATCCAGGAAGTTAACATTGTAATCTGCTAAGTTAAAAAAATTTTTAAACTTGTCAGTTACCCTTGACATGACAGCTACAAGGACTATTTGAATGAGATATTATAGCTCTAAGTTACTAGATGTTTTACCATGCTGGCAAAAGGTAAAATATTAAAGGAGTATTAAATTTGTGCAGCTGTGGGTCAATGAGTGATTCCTAAGTAATAGGTTTTTGTGGAGGGAAGAAAATCAAGGGAAGGAGATGAAAATTTTAAAAAGCTGGGCAGATAGCCTTTTCACCTGTGCTTGCCTCTTATTAGCTATGTGTACCTGGTAATTTATCACTCTCTCATGCCTTAATTTCCACAACTTTAGAAAAGAGAAAACAATTCTTTCATTTGTGAAGACTAAACAAACTAATGTTTATAAAGTAAGTTGCTTACTGCTTGGAACTATACTTTCGGCACAATAGATGGTAATTCCTTTCCTCCCTCTAAAAAAATTGTTCAAACACAAGACTGTCCAAATGGAATCATAAAATTATAGAATTATAGAGATGTGTGGCTCACTTAGAAATTGCCTAATGTAATTCTTTTTAATTTTGAGATACAAAATAGGATTTGAGGACCAGAAATGCTCTTTAAGAAAGAGAAAGCTATTTTGATTTTATAAATTTACATTAAAAAATAACTTTTTAATATAATGCTTTAACAGTTCTAGAAAATGGCTGTTTTCAAAAGTAAATAATTTTGGTATCCCTGCTGATAATCATAGAATTCTAACACTGAGAGTTGGAAGAGGTCTACAAATTATTCAGCTCTATTCTTGAGGCTCAGAAAGACTGGATGACTTGTCCAAATTCACAGTAGTAACTTTATTTGGGAGACAAAAGCCCAGAGTAGTAAAGGTGGAGAGAGGAGAGGGAAATAACATAAAAGGTAATAAACAATGAAATGCAATCATTTTAACGTGTCAGTCATGACATCAACAAGTTACCTATCGGGTATATTTGCTTGGCATATGGAAGATTTGCAAAGAAGAACTGCACCTTGGAAGCAATCCAAGATGAGAGGAAGAGGAGACATTTATCTGCCTAGTTCCATTTCATCTCTCATTTCCCAAAGGTGAAAGTTACTCCACAGGAGGCTCACACTCTCATATGTCCAGGAAATTTATATTGCACCTTGGTGTTCATTCAGCAAGCTGGATCCCTAAGGTGCGGCACTTCATCTAGTCATAAAAGGACTATTTGGCATGGACGACATGCTGACCGGCAGAAAGAAAAAAGGAGGGCAGTCAAGGGAATCTGCAAAGAAGAACAAGATTTTTACCTAATACACATGCATTGTCAGGTTGAATCCTTACAACGATCTTAGGAGAGAATATTATTGCTCATTGTCGTATTCCAACAATGGTACCCTGCAGGCAGTCAGTGCATGTTGGTCATCTGAATGACTAAATGAATGGGTAAATGAAACTCTGTTTCCTGTTTCCCAAATCAAGACACTTCCCATTATATTACAACTTCCGAAGTTAGATGAATCCAGCATTTGTATTTTGTCAGACTCTGACATGGCAGCTAAGGAAATGACTCAGAGTCACATTTACACGCCTGGTCCATTTGTCTTAAGGAAACATTTGGTCCCTCAAATAGATCATCATTTAGAACTCGAGTCTGAAGCTCAAATACCGTCAGGGACCAGTCAGATAATGTAAACGAATAAATCAATATAAAAGCGATACAGGCTGTGGACATTACAAATGCCATCTAATGTCGTTCAAATTTAAATTTTAGCCAAATAAAACAGACCTGAGGCCAAAGTAGGCTCTCACCAATCTGCTCTTCACTTTGCATTAATTTTTCCTTTTATGTACGGCAGTACATAAAACAGATGCCTATGTACAAAACAGAAAGATTTTTGGGTTTTTATGATAATTAATCAAGATCACCTGACCTGATGTTAACACTGAATTAGTATATGCAGTCACCAAAAATATCTTTTCTAAAATGTTACAAAGTCTTATTTAAGACATATACTGGTGTTCCTGCCTGGACCTCTTTCCATTCTCACTGGACTTTGTCAGAACAGTCCTGGAGTTTGGGACCTAACATTACCACTAAGAGGTGTTGGTATGCATATTAGGAATGTGTAATGAATCTTAATAGCATTACCTTATTATCCCAGAATGCTCATTCATACTAATGCAGGTTTGCACTGGCATACACATGCTCATAATTAAGGAAGGGATATTTCTTTACTCTTGTATCTGGGCTTCTCTGATAAGTTGTTATGCAGCTGGCATTCAATGCAAATTGGAGTTTGCTGGTTTCTGATATGCATACTCACAGTAATCAGCAGATTACTTGTGTGGAGGCTGCCCATCTCTAAAGCTATGCTGTCACAGTTAGAATAAATAATAGAGTCTTGCTTTAAACTTATAAAATACTAAATGGCCTAGTTCAGACTCATGAAGTATAGCTTGGTGAGTATGGTTTCTACGTATAAAAAAAAAAAATTGCTGGACCTTGTATACAAAGCCTGGAAAATGAACACTATCATTTCATTATAACAGTGATTATTACTGAACAAAATTTGGCCTAAAGTGCTTACAGGAGCTAAAACACAGAAAAGT
The DNA here is from genome assembly GCF_963924675.1 of Phocoena phocoena. NCBI lineage: Eukaryota > Metazoa > Chordata > Mammalia > Artiodactyla > Phocoenidae > Phocoena > Phocoena phocoena. The sequence continues at coordinate 35,611,080 of NC_089225.1, read as the reverse complement.
TATTAATATGTGGTACCTCTGATCTGGACTAATAAATCCCCTACAGAAAATGTAAATATCCCCCATTAACAACTAGGGGGTTGAGTTTAAAATACCTTTTTGGACCTACTTTAAGCTACTAAGCCTTCATTATACATAGCATCCTTAACTCAGACTGGGGTGACTTTCGTAGTACTAATTCCTTGATGTTGAGTGAAGAACTATTGACAAAAAAGTAACAGTGTTCTGAATAAATGATAACATTGAGAGCAAAGTTTTAGTAAGTACATTTGAGGAATTTTTTTTGGTGAAATTTGGAATGAGCTGAGATCAAAACAATTAGATTTCAGAGTAAATATTAATAAAAATATGCACTACAAATTGGGTCAGAACACTAATAAACTTTAGACTTACCTTGTTGAAATAATCCTCATAATGGTTCTGCAAGGAAATTCTTCTTAGATGAGAAAACTGAGACTCATAGACGCTGTTATTTACTCAACTAATAAATGGTAAATTTATACCTCCTGATGTTTTCCTTGTCCTTAACCATAATCACTAAACTGTCTTGGCCCCAGGTTTAGTGAGAACAGTGTTAGGTGAACAGAGAAATGTGAAGCAAGGCTCTGAAGAGCACAGTGTTTTTCAGACCACTGTTTACATGCTACAGCTTAATGTTGAAAGAAAACATGCTTTCAAAACTTTTTTTTAAAAAATGACTCTTCATATTCCTGGGTTTTCAATAAGAATCTTTAAAACAATTTAGCTAAAACCAGAAAGTTGTTCAACACAAGTGAAGGTAGATGTTGAATTTACAATACTGAGACACCTGTGCATAATACATATGTACTAGCAGATGTCAACTTTATCCCTAAGAACCAGATTTTTAATCTTTTAGGAAAGAGATTTAGTTTCTGTGAGTGGACTTCTGATAAGTTACCATCATGTAGTAACCATGTTTACTTTTAGTGTCTTCAACTACTAAGGGACAATTCCCACTACTTTGGTTTCAATACCCTTTGTTTATTTATTTATTTATTTAAATTAATTTATTTTTGGCTGTGCTGGGTCCTCGTCACTGCGCGCCGGACCCCTCCAGCCACGGCGAGCGGGAGCCACTCCCCACCGCGGTGCGCGGGCCTCCCATCCCGGTGGCTTCTCCCGTTGCGGAGCACGGGCTCTAGGCACGCGGGCCTCAGTAGTTGTGGCTTGCGGGCTCCAAAGAGCAGGCTCAGTAGCTGCGGCGCACGGGCCCAGCTGCTCCGTGGCATGTGGGATCCTCCCCGACCAGGGCTCAAACGCGTGTCCCCTGCATCGACAGGCGGACTCTCAACCACTGCGTCACCAGGGAAGCCCTCAATACCCTTTAAATAGCCAGTGTCACTCTAGATCGTTGACACATTTATGCTGCTGATTATAAATTTAAATGTACATATGTCAGAATAAAGAAAAACAGGTAGAGATTTGTGAGAAGCCTATTTTAGACAACATATGGTCTTAATACTTTTTGGCTCATCCTATTGGGTGAATTTTGAACAGTAAAAGAGAGAAATTAGTATTTTCTGAAATGTGGAATTTTTAGCGCTGCATGTATTCAGATACCAAGGCAGGTGGCCATTACCAGAAACTACCTTTAGCTTTGATAGTATAACTCATCTTTATGTCTTGGTTATATTTGTTTTCTATGCTGCATAACAGATTGCCACACACTCAGTGGCTTAAAACAACACCCATTTATTAGCTCAGAGTCTTTTATGTCAGAATCTCAGAATAGCAAAGCTGAGAGTCTCACAAGGCCAAAATCAAGATGTTGGCAGAGGTGAGTTCCTGTTCAGAGGCTTGGGGGGAAATATCTGCTTCAAAGTTATCTTGTTGGCAGAATTAAGTTGCCTGTGGCTATTTGAACCAAAATTCTCATTTCCTTGCTAGCTGTCAGCTGATGGCTGTTCTCAGTGTCTAGAAGATGCTCTCAGGCCCTTTGTGTGTGCCCCCCTTCATCTTCAAGCCATAAACCTGGTTTCAACTCCCCAACACTGAAATCCATCTGACTTCCTCCTCTGCTACTCTCCGCTCGCTAGAGAAAACCCTGCTTTTAAAGGGTTCATGTGACCAGGTTAGGCCCACATAGATAATTTGATAATTTGATTTCCTTTTTTTTTTTTTTGGCCTCACTGCACAGCATGCAAGATCTTAGTTAACAGGGTTGGAACCTGTGCGCCCTGCACTAGAAGTGCGTAGTCTTAACCACTGGACTACCAGAGAAGTCCCAGTTTGATTTCCTTTTTGATTAACCAAAGTCAACTGATTGATAAACTAAATTACATCTGCAAAAATCCTTTTTGCCATTTTATTAGAGTTCTTCAGAGAAACAGAACCAATAAGATATTGAAACCAAACATGGACCAAAGCCACTTGAAACTTTGGGCCACCCCCACCCCCACCCCGTTTAGCTCAAATGCTACCAGGAACAAAGTGGTCAGCCCTTAGCAGTGAGTGGTGGTGTAGAAGGGATTAACCAGAGGTGAACTCAATCTAATTAATACTCTGGCTCAGTCCCAGCTCACCTTGATTTTTGAAAAAGTCTAAAGCATCATCCTTGTGCTCTAATTGCTGAACAGAGAAAAGGGCTTAAATTCTCTAGAATATAAACAAAACCAAAAAATAATTTTACAAGAGAGAGGAACCAAGATGGCAGGGTAGAAAGACGTGCTCTCGCTCCCTCTTGCGAGAACACCAGAATCACAACTAGCTGCTGGACAATCATTGACAGGAAGACACTGGAACTCACCAAAAAAGATACCCCACATCCAAAGACAAAGGAGAAGCCACAATGAGACGGTAGGAGGGGCGCAATCACAGTAAAATAAAATCCCATAACTGCTGGGGGGGTGACTCACAGCCTGGAGAACACTTATACCACAGAAGTCCACCCACTGGAGTGAAGGTTCTGAGCTCCACGTCAGGCTTCCCAACCTGGGGGTCCAGCAATGGGAGGAGGAATTCCTAGAGAATCAGACTTTAAAGCCTAGTGGGAATTGATTATAGGACTTCAACAGGACTGGGAGAAACAGAGACCCCACTCTTGGAGGGCACACACAAAGTAGTATGTGCGTCGGGACGCAGGGGAAGGAGCAGTGACCCCAGGGGAGACTGAACCAGACCTACCTGATAGTGTTGGAGGCTCTCCTGCAGAGGCGGGGGGTGGCTGTGGCTCACCGTGGGGACAAGGACACTGGCAGCAGAAGTTCTGGGAAGTACTCCTTGGCATGAGCCCTCCCAGAGTCTGTCATTAGCCCCACCAAAGAGCCCAGATAGGCTCCAGTGTTGGGTTGCCTCAGGCCAAACAACCAACAGGGAGGGAACCCAGCCCCACCCATCAACAGTCAAGCAAATTAAAGTTTTACTGAGCTCTGCCCACCACAGCAAGTCAGCTCTACCCACCACCAGTCCCTCCCATCAGGAAACTTCCACAAGCCTCTTAGCCTCATCCACCAGAGGGCAAACAGCAGAAGCAAGAACAACTACAATCCTGCAGCCTGTGGAACAAAAACCACATTCACAGAAAGATAGACAAGATGAAAAGGCAGAGGGCTATGTACCAGATGAAGGAACAAGATAAAATCCCAGAAAAACAACTAAATGAAGTGGAGATAGGCAACCTTCCAGAAAAAGAATTCAGAATAATGATAGTGAAGATGATCCAGGACCTTGGAAAAAGAATGGAGGCAAAGATCGAGAAGATGGAACAAATGTTTAACAAAGACCTAGAAGAATTAAAGAACAGAGAACAATACAAAAACTGAAATGAAAAATACACTAGAAGAAATCAATAGCAGAGTAACTGAGGCAGAAGAACGATAAGTGACCTGGAAGACAGAATGGTGGAATCCACTGCTGTGGAACAGAATAAAGAAAAAAGAATGAAAAGAAATGAAGACCGCCTAAGAGACCTCTGGGACAACATTAAATGCAACAACATTCGCATTATAGGGGTCCCAGAAGGAGTAGAGAGAGAGAAAGGACCCAAGAAAATGTTTGAAGAGATTATAGTCGACAACTTCCCTAACATGGGAAAAGAAATAGCCACCCAAGTCCAGGAAGCACAGCAAGTCCCATATAGGATAAATCCAAGAAGAAACACGTCGAGACACATAGCAATCAAATTGGCAGAAATTAAAGACAAAGAAATATTATTGAAAGTAGCAAGGGAAAAATGACAAATAACATACAAGGGAACTGCCATAAGGTTAACAGCTGATTTCTCAGCAGAAACTCTACAAGCCAGAAGGGAGTGACACGATATACTTAATAGTGATGAAAGGGAAGAACTTACAACCAAGATTACTCTACCCAACAAGGATCTCATTGAGATTCGATGGAGAAATCAAAAGCTTTACAGACAAGCAAAAGCTAAGAGAATTCAGCACCACCAAACCAGCTCTACAACAAATGCTAAAGGAACTTCTCTAAGTGGGAAACAGAAGAGAAGAAAAGGACCTACAAAAACAAGCCCAAAACAATTTAAAAAATGGTAACAGGAACATACATATCGATTACTTTAAACGTGAATGGATTAAATGCTCCAACCAAAAGACACAGGCTTGCTGAATGGATACAAAAACAAGACCTATATATTTGCTGTCTACAAGAGACCCACTTCAGACCTAGGGACACATACAGACTGAAAGTGAGGGGATGGAAAAAGATATTCCATGCAAATGGAAATCAAAAGAAAGCTGGAGTAGCAATACTCATATCAGATAAAATAGACTTTAATAATAAAGAATGTTACAAGACACAGGAAGGACACTACATAATGAAAAAGGGATCAATCCAAGAAGAAGATGTAACAATTATAAATATATATATGCACCCAACATAGGAGCACCTCAATACGTAAGACAACTGCTAACAGCTCTAAAAGAGGAAATCGACAGTAACACAATAATAGTGGGGGACTTTAACACCTCACTTACACCAATGGACAGATCATCCAAAATGAAAATAAGGAAAAAGAAGCTTTAAATGACATAATAGACCAGATAGATTTAATTGATATTTATAGGACATTCCATCCAAAAACTTTCTTCTCAAGTGTGCATGGAACGTTCTCCAGGATAGATCAAATCTTGGGTCACAAATTAAGCCTCAGTAAATTTAAGAAAATTGAAATCATATCAAGCATCTTTTCTGACCATAACACTATGAGATTAGAAATGAATTACAGGGTGAAAAACGTAAAAACCACAAACACATGGAGGCTAAACACTGTGTTACTAAATAACAAAGAGATAACTGAAGAAATCAAAGAGGAAATCAAAAAATACCTAGAGACAAATGACAATGAAAACACGACGATCCAAAACCTATGGGTTGAAGCAGAAGCAGTTTTAAGAGGGAAGTTTATAGTTATACAAGCGGACCTCAAGGAACAAGAAAAATCTCAAATAAATAATCTAACCTTACACCTAAAGGAAGTAGAGAAAGAAGAAAAAAAAAACCCAAAGTTAGCAGAAGGAAAGAAATCATAAAGATCAGAGCAGATAAATGAAATAGAAACAAAGAAAACAAGAGCAAATATCAATAAAACTAAAAGCTGGTTCTTTCAGAAGATAAACCAAATTGATAAACCATTAGCCAGACTCATCAAGAAAAAGAGGAAGAGTACTTAAATCAATAAAATTAGAAATGAAAAAAGAGAAGTTACAACAGACACCACAAAAATACAAAGCATCCTAAGAGACTACTACAAGCAACTCTATGCCAATAAAATGGACAACCTGGAAGAAATGGACAAATTCTTAGAAAGGTATAAGCTTCCAAGACTAGACCAGGAAGAAATAGAAAATATGAACAGACCAATCACAAGTACTGAAATGGAAACTGTGATTAAAAATCTTCCAGCAAACAAAAGTCCAGGACCAGACGGCTTCACAGGTGAATTCTATCAAACATTTAGAGAAGAGCTAACACCCATCCTTCTCAAACTCTTCCAAAACATTGCAGAGAAAGGAATACTCCCAAACTCATTCTATGAGGCCACCATCACCCTGATACCAAAACCAGACAAAGATACTACAAAAAAAGAAAATTACAGACCAATATCACTGACAAATATAGATGCAATAATCCTCAACAAAATACTAGCAAACAGAATCCAACAACACATTAAAAGGATCATACAGCATGATCAAGTGGGATTTATCCCGCAGATGCAAGGATTATCAATATATGCAAATCAATCAATGTGATACACTATATTAATAAATTGAAGAAGAAAAACCATATGATCATCTCAGTAGATGCAGAAAAAGCTTTTGAAAAAAATCAACACCATTTATGATAAAAACTCTCCAGAAAGTGGGCATAGAGGGAACCTACCTCAACATAATAAAGGCCATATATGACAAACCCCCAGCAAACATCATTCTCAATGGTGAAAAACTGAAAGCATTTCCTCTAAGATCAGGAACAATACAAGGATGTCCACTCTCACAACTATTATTCAACATAGTGTTGGAAGTCCTAGCCACAGCAATCAGAGAAGAAAAAGAAATAAAAGGAATCCAAATTGTCAAAGAAGTAGTAAAGTTGTCACTGTTTGCAGATGACGTGATACTATACATAGAGAATCCTAAAAATGCCACCAGAAAACTACTAGAGCTAATCAATGAATTTGGTAAAGTTGCTGGATACAAAATTTCTGCACAGAAGTCTTTTGCATTCCTATACACTAATGATGAAAAATCTGAAATAGAAATTAAGGAAACACTCCCATTTACTATTGCAACAAAAAGAATAAAATACCTAAGAATAAACCTGCCTATGGAGACAAAAGACCTGTATGCAGAAAACTATAAGACACTGATGAAAGAAATTAAAGATGATGCCAAGAGATGGAGAGATATACCATGTTCTTGGATTGGAAGAATCAATATTGTGAAAATGACTATACTACCCAAAGCAATCTACAGATTCAATGGAATCCCTATCAAATTACCAATGGCATTTTTTATGGAACTAGAACAATTAATCTTAAAATTTGTATGGAGACACAAAAGACCCCGAATAGCCAAAGCAGTCTTGAGGGAAGAAAACGGAGCTGGAGGAATCAGACTCTCTGACTTCAGACGGTACTACAAAGCTACAGTAATGAAGACAATATGGTACTGGCACAAAAACAGAAACATAGATCAATGGAACAATATAGAAAGCCCAGAGATAAACCCATGCACCTGTGGTCAACTAATCTATGACAAAGGAGGCAAGGATATACAATGGAGAAAAGACAGTCTCTTCAGTAAGTGGTGCTGGGAAAATGGGACAGCTACATGTAAAAGAATGAAATTAGAACACTCCCTAACACCATACACAAAAATAAACTCAAAATGGATTCAAAACCTACATGTAAGAACAGACAATATAAAACTCTGAGAAGAAAACATAGGAAGATCACTCTTTGACAGAAATCACAGCAAGATCTTTTATGATCCACCTCCTAGAGTAATGGAAATAAAAACAAAAATAAACTAATGGGACCTAATGAAACTTAAAAGCTTTTGCACAGCAAAAGAAACCATAAACAAGATGAAAAGACAACCCTCAGAATGGGAGAAAATATTTTCAAATGAATCAATGGACAAAGGATTAATCTCCAAAATATATAAAGAGCTCATGCAGCTTAATATTAAAGAAACAAACAACCCAATCCAAAAATGGGCAGAAGAGCTAAATAGACATTTCTCCAAAGATGACATACAGATGGCCAAGAGCACATGAAAAGCTGCTCAACATCACTAATTATTAGAGAAATGCAAATCAAAACTATAATGAGGTATCACCTCACACCAGTTAGAATGGGCATCATCAGAAAATCTACAAACAACAAATGCTGGAGAGGGTGTGGAGAAAAGGGAACCCTCTTGCACTGTTGTTGGGAATGTAAATTGATTCAGCTGCTATGGAGAACAGTATGGAGGTTCCTTAAGGAACTAAAAATAGAATTACCATATGATCCAGCAATCCCACTACTGGGCATATACGTAGTGATAACCATACTTCAAAAAGACACATGCACCCCCATGTTCATTGCAGCACTGTTTACAATAGCCACGTCATAGAAGCAACCTAAATGCCCATCGACAGACGAATGGATAAAGAAGATGTGGTACATATATACAATGGAATATTACTCAGCCTTAAAAAGGAACGAAATTGAGTCATTTGTTGAGACGTGGATCTATCTAGAGACTGTCATACAGAGTGAAGTAAGTCAGAAAGTGAAAAACAAATATTGTGTATTAATGCATGTATGTGGAACCTAGAAAGATGGTACAGATTAACCAGTTTTCGGGGCAGAAGTTGAGACACAGTTGTAGAGAACAAACGTATGGACACCAAGGGGGGAGTTCTGCAGTGGGGTGGGGATGGTGGTGTGCTGAATTGTGCGATTGGGATTGACATGTATACACTGATGTGTATAAAACTGATGACTAATAAGAATCTGCTGTATAAAAAAGTAAAATAAAATTCAAAATTAAAAAAAAGCAGAAATAATTTTACCTTCAGCCTCTATTATTTCTTTTTCACAGTGCCTGGAACTTAATTATAACATATGCAACATGCAAGGAAACAGAGACAAGTGACCCAAAATCAAAAGAAAATGTAGTCAATAAGAGCAGACCAACAAACAATTGGAGTCCCAGAAGAAAAAGGAAGTCATGTAAAGAACATGCCAATAAATGATGGTTAAAATTTTTTCAAATGTAATAACAAATATTGACCCACAGGTCTCAGAAGGTCATTAAATGCTTCTCATAAGATGAACACTTTACCACACCATACACACAGAGGTACATGCCTGTCAATCTGCTGAAATCCAAAAAAAAGAGAAAAATATTGAAAGCAGCAGGAGAATAAGCTCACATTACATATAGGAGAGAAATGATACAAATTTTGCCTGATTTGTCATCAAAAACAATGGAAGCCAAAAGATAATGGAATGCCATTTCTGAAGCAGTTAATGAAAAAGAACTGGCATGATAATTATGTGCATAGTTGAAGTAATCATTCAAATATGAAGGCATGTTTTCAGATAAACAGAAGTTGAGAGACTTGTTGGCAATAGACCAACACAGCAGACATGCTAAAGGAAGTTCTTCAGTCTAAAGCATCCTGTAAATCCAGAAATTTGGATTGATAGGAAGGAATAAAGAGTGGTGGAAATAGTAAATATGTGGGTAAATAAAAAATTAATTGTTTAACAAACAATTTAAAGCAAAAATTATTACAATTAATTTGGGGTTATATAATTAATGTACAAATAGTATATATGACAGCAACAGCACAAAGGACAGGAAAGAGGTAAACTGAAGTGTACTATTACAAGTTTCTCACACTGTACGTGAAGTGGTATAATATTTAGTAGATCATTATGAGTTAAGCATAGTGTCATCAGAGTATCCATTAAAACATTAAGACAATGAGACATAGCTAAGGAACCAATAGAAGTGATAAAACTGATTAATAAAAAGTTGATCTAATGGAAGTAAAAAAAGGAGGAAAAAGAAGAACAGACAAGAGGTATAGAAAACATATATAGTGGTAGTCTTAAGCACAACTTAAGATATCATAATTAAGAATCAGTAATTTAAAACAATAATTATGTTCTATGTAGATGGTTTAAAAACTTAAAAGGCACAGATTATTAGGATTTAAAAAAAAAGCAAAACCCAACTATGTGCTGCCTACAAAGGATCACCTTAAATAAGACACAAGTAGTACCCTGTGAAATAAGTAGCATACTGTGAAATATCATGAATCAGGAAATCACAAGTAAAATTAGAAAATATTTTAAACTGCATGTTAATAAAAGCACAAAATATCAAAATATGCGAGATGCATTTACAGCAAAGTTTTGAGGGAAGTTTATACCTCGAAAGGCCTATATTAGAAAAGAAGAAAAGTTCAAGTTACAAAGCTAATAAAAAGAGTAAATTAAACCCAAATAAGTTAAAAAAAGGGAAGAACAATAAGTGGGAACTCAAAGACAGAAAAAGACAAAAATCAATAAAGCTGAGTTAATTATTTGAATAGAATAATGAAATTGACAAATCCTTACAAAGGTGATAGAGAGCAAGAGAGAGAGGAAGAAGAGATGGATGAAGAAGGGCGATTAATTAACCATATCAAAAATGAGAAATGTTATTAGAATGTAATGCTTAGTAATGAAATATTATGAACAACTTTATGCAATGGTTAAATTCCTTGAAAACTACAACTTACATAACTGACACACCGTAAAATAGAAAATGTTGATAGCCCTATATTTGTTAAAGAAACTGAATTTATAATTTAAAATTTCCCCCCAAAGAGACCTCCAGGCCTAGATGCCTTCACAAGAATTCTATCAAACATTTAAGGGAGAAATAATACACATCTTACCCAAATTATTTCACAAACCACAGGAGGAGGGAACACTTCTAACTTATTTGTGAAACCAGCACAAACTTGATACCATAATCTTAACGACAGACATAACAAGTAAATAAAATTACAGACCAAAATTGATTGTATTTCTCGATTTGAAACATCATCAGTCAAGAAAGCAACTTTTGGTTTTCCCTGGTGGTCCAGCTGGTAAGACTCCACGCTCCCAATGCAGGGGACCTGGGTTCGATCCCTGGTCAGGGAACTAGATTCCTGCATGCGTGCTTCAACTAAAAGTTCACATGCCACAACTAAGAGTCTGCGTGCCCACATGTGCAACTAAGGATCCTGCATGCCACAACTCAGACCCTGCACAGCCAAAATAAATAAATATTAAAAAAAAGAAAGAAAGAAAGAAACTTTTATTCATGGCAAGTAGCGCTTATGTGAAAGTCAGTGTTACTTGTCATTGCAGAAAGCTATCTCATATGGTGGATTCAGCTCTGTGAAATGTCTTCTCTTCTTGGTTAGTGAGTTGTCTCCTCAGGGCTGCTTTTGATGGGAAAATATGGCAAAAATGGAGTAGTCACTGGCAAGTTGAGCTTGTGTTTGTGCGTGTGTGTCTGTGTGTTTGTGGGAGTGTCATGGGTTAGGGTTGTGAATATCTTATTTGGAATAAGTTGAATATAAGGTTTGTGTTGAAGGATAAAATCTTTCTCATATAAGAAGGATTTTTTTGGACTGGGTTTATGGATTATTGGAATTATATAGTAATTTCTGAAGTCTTTTTATGTGAATGTTTATTCTTTGTTCATTCACTATTACCAAAATACAATAAGTATTACCCAAAATACTTTTGAATTACCCCAAATCCAAAAAGTAAACTCTCTGTGAGGCATTGGAAAATTTCAAGGATTGCAGAAAATTTGAATTAAATGCACTCTGAGCATGTCACTTCAAAAAAATGGAACTTACTTTTTAGAGCAGTTTTTTTAATTGAAGTATAGTTGATGTACAATGTTGTGTTAGTTTCAGAAGTACAGCAAAGTGATTTAGTTATACATACATATATCTATTTTTTCAGATTCTTTTCCCTTATAGGTTATTATAAAATATTGAGTATAGTTCCCTGTGCTATACAGTAGGTTCTTGCTGGTTAGAGCAGTTTTAAGTTCATAGCAAAATTGAGCAGAAAGTCAGAAAGAGACAAATACAGAGACCGACTCTATGACCGACTTGATCATGGTGTATGATCATTTTAATGTGCTGTTGGATTCTGTTTGCTAGTATTTTGTTGAGGATTTCTGCATCTATGTTCATCAGTGATATTGGCCTGTAGTTTTCTTTCTTTGTGACATCCTTGTCTGATTTTGGTATCAAGGTGATGGTGGCCTCGTAGAATGAGTTGGGGAGTGTTCCTCCCTCTGCTATATTTTGGAAGAGTCTGAGAAGGATAGGTGTTAGCTCTTCTCTAAAGCTTTGATAGAATTCACCTGTGAAGCCATCTGGTCCTGGGCTTTTGTTTGTTGGAAGATTTTTAATCACAGTTTCAATTTCAGTGCTTGTGATTGGTCTGTTCATATTTTCTATTTCTTCCTGATTCAGTCTTGGCACGTTGTGCATTTCTAAGAATTTGTCCATTTCTTCCAGGTTGTCCATTTTATTGACAGTAGTAATCTCTCATGATCTTTTGTATTTCTGCAGTGCCAGTTGTTACTTCTTTTTCATTTCTAATTCTATTGATTTGAGTCTTCTCCCTTTTTTTCTTGATGAGTCTGGCTAATGGTTTATCCATTTTGTTTATCTTCTCAAAGAACCACCTTTTAGTTTTATTGATCTTTGCTATTGTTTCCTTCATTTCTTTTTCACTTATTTCTGATCTGATCTTTATGATTTCTTTCCTTCTGCTAACTTTGGGGTTTTTTTTCTTCTTTCTCTAATTGCTTTAGGTGCAAGGTTAGGTTGTTTATTCGAGATGTTTCCTGTTTCTTAAGGTAGGATTGTATTGCTATAAACTTCCCTCTTAGAACTGCTTTTGCTGCATCCCATAGATTTTCGGTCGTCGTGTCTCCATTGTCATTTGTTTCTAGGTATTTTTGTATTTCCTCTTTGATTTCTTCAGTGATCACTTCATTATTAAGTAGTGTATTGTTTAGCCTCCATGTGTTTGTATTTTTTACAGATCTTTTCCTGTAGTTGATATCTAGTCTCATAGCATTGTGGTCAGAAAAGATACTTGAAACAATTTCAGTTTTCTTAAATTTACCAAGGCTTGACTTGTGACCCAAGATATCTGTTGTGGAGAATGTTCCATGAGCACTTGAAAAAAATGTGTATTCTGTTGTTTTTGGATGGAATGTCCTATAAATATCAATTAAGTCCATCTTGTTTAATGTATCATTTAAAGCTTGTGTTTCCTTATTTATTTTCATTTTGGATGATCTGTCCATTGGTGAAAGTGGGGTGTTAAAGTCCCCTACTATGAATGTGTTACTGTTGATCTCCCATTTTATGGCTATTAGAATTTGCCTTATGTATTGAGGTGCTCCTATGTTGGGTGCATAAATATTTACAATTGTTATATATTCTTCTTGGATCGATCCCTTGATCATTATGTAGTGTCCTTCTTTGTCTCTTATAATAGTATTTATTTTAAAATCTGTTTTGTCTGATATGAGAATTGCTACTCCAGCTTTCTTTTGATTTCCATTTGCATGAAATATCTTTTTCCATCCCCTTACTTTCAGTCTGTATGTGTCTCTAGTTCTGAAGTGGGTCTCTTGTAGATAGCAAATATATGGGTCTTGCTGTTGTATCCATTCAGCCAATCTGTGTCTTTTGGTGGGAGCATTTAGTCCATTTACATTTAAGGTAATTATCGATATGTATGTTCCTATTCCCATTTTCTTAATTGTTTTGGGTTCGTTATTGTAGGTCTTTTCCTTCTCTTGTGTTTCTTGCCTAGAGAAGTTCCTTTAGCAGTTGTTGTAAAGCTGGTTTGGTGGTGCTGAACTCTCTCAGCTTTTGCTTGTCTGTAAAGGTTTTAATTTCTCCATCAAATCTGAATGAGATCCTTGCTGGGTAGAGTAATCTTGGTTGCAGGTTTTTTTCCTTCATCACTTTAAATATGTCCTGCCAGACCCTTGTGGCTTGCAGAGTTTCTGCTGAAAGATCAGCTGTTAACCTTATGGGGATTCCCTTGTGTGTTGTTGTTTCTCCCTTGCTGCTTTTAATATGTTTTCTTTGTATTTAATTTTTGACAGTTTGATTAATACGTGTCTTGGCGTGTTTCTCCTTGGATTCATCCTGTATGGGACTCTCTGTGCTTCCTGGACGTGATTAACTATTTCCTTTCCCATATTAGGGAAGTTTTCTGCCAGCCTTCAGTAGGAGTTCTGTAGGAGTTGTTCCACGTGTGGATGTATTTCTGGTGTATCCGTGGGGAGGAAGGTGATCTCCGCGTCTTACTCTTCCGCCATCTTCAAGGTCCCCCCCTAGGGAAGTTTTCAACTGTAATCTCTTCAAATATTTTCTCAGTCCCTTTCTTTTTCTCTTCTTCTTTTGGAACCCCTATAATTCGAATGTTGGTGTGTTTAATGTTGTCCCAGAGGTCTGTGAGGCTGTCCTCAGTTCTTTTCATTCTTTTTTCTTTATTCTGCTCTGCAGTAGTTATTTCCACTATTTTATCTTCCAGGTCACTTATCCGTTCTTCTGCCTCAGTTATTCTGCTATTGATCCCATCTAGAGTATTTTTAAATTCATTTATTGTGTTGTTCATTGTTGTTTGTTTCATCTTTAGTTCTTCTAGGTCCTTGTTAAATGTTTCTTGCATTTTGTGTATTCTGTTTCCAAGATTTTGGATCATCTTTACTGTCATTATTCTGAATTCTTTTTCAGGTAGACTGCCTATTTCCTCCTCATTTGTTAGGTCTGGTGGGTTTTTATCTTGCTCCTTCATCTGCTGTGTGTTTTTCTGTCTTCTCATTTTGCTTATCTTACTGTGTTTGGGGCCTCCTTTTTGCAGGCTGCAGGTTCGTAGTTCCTTTTGTTTTTGGTGTCTGTCCCCAGTGGCTAAGGTTGGTTCAGTGGGTTGTGTAGGCTTTCTGGTGGAGGGGACTAGTGCCTGTGTTCTGGTGGATGAGGCTGGATCTTGTCTTTCTGGTGGGCAGGTCCACGTCTGGTGGTGTGTTTTGGGGTGTCTGTGGACTTACTATGATTTTAGGCAGCCTCTCTGTTAATATATGGGGTTGTGTTCCTGTCTTGCTAGTTGTTTGGCATAGGATGTCCAGCACTGTAGCTTGCTGGTCATTGAGTGAAGCTGGGTGCTGGTGTTGAGATGGAGATCTCTGGGAGATTTTCACCATTTGATATTATGTGGAGCTGGGAGGTCTCTTGTGGACCAGTGTCCTGAAGTTGGCTCTCCCAGCTCAGAGGCACAGCACTGACTCCTGACTGCAGCACGAAGAACCTTTCATTCACACGGCTCAGAATAAAAGGCAGAAAAAGTAGAAAGAAAGAATTAGTAGAAGTAGAAAGAAAGAAAGAAAGGAGGCAGGGAGGAAGGAAGGAGGGAAGAAAGGAAAAAAAGAAAGAAGGAAGATAAAGGAAAATAAAGTAAGATAAAATATAATAAACTTATTAAAATAAAAAAATAATTATTAAAAAAAATTTTAAACGGACGAATGGTGGAAGCAAAGCTATACAGACAAAATCTCACACAGAAGCATACACATACACACTCACAAAAAGCGGAAAAGGGGAAAAAATCATAAATCTTGCTCTCAAAGTCCACCTCCTCAATTTGGGATGATTGGTTGTCTATTCATGTATTCCACAGATGCAGGGTACATCAAGTTGTTTGTGGAGCTTTAATCCGCTTCTTCTGAGGCTGCTGGGAGAGATTTCCCTTTCTCTTCTTTGTTCTCACAGCTCCCAGGGGCTCAGCTTTGGATTTGGCCTCGCCTCTGCGCGTAGGTCTCTGGAGGGCGTCTGTTCTTCGCTCAGACAGGACGGGGTTAAAGGAGCCGCTGATTCGGGGGCTGTGGCTCACTCAGGCCGCGGGGAGGGAGGGGCATGGAGTGCGGGGCGGGCCTGCGGCGGCAGAGGCCGACGTGACGTTGCACCAGCCTGAGGCGCGCCGTGCATTGTCTCGGGGGAGTTGTCCCTGGAATCCGGGACCCTGGCAGTGGCGGGCTGCACAGGCTCCCCGGAAGGGGGGTGTGGATAGTGACCTGTGCCTGCACACAAGCTTCTTGGTGGCGGCAGCAGTAGCCTTAGCGTCTCATGGCCGTCTCTGCGGTCCGCGCTTTTAGCTGCTGCTCGCGCCCGTCTCTGGAGCTCCTTTAAGCAGTGCTCTTAATCCCCTCTCCTCGCGCACCAGGAAACAAAGAGGGAAGAAAAAGTCTCTTGCCTCTTCGGCAGGTCCAGACTTTTTCCCGGACTCCCTCCCGGCCAGCCGTGGCACACTAACCCCTGCAGGCTGTGTTCACGCTGCCAACCCCAGTCCTCTTCCGGCGCTCTGACCGAAGCCCAAGCCTCAACTCCCTGCCCCGCGCGCTGCGGCGGGTGAGCAGAGAAGCCTCTCGAGCTGGTGAGTGCCGTTCGGCCCTGATCCTCTGTGCGGGAATCTCCCCGCTTTGCCCTCCGCACCCCTGTTGCTGTGCTCTCCTCCACGGCTCCGAAGCTTCCCCCCTCCGCCACCCGCAGTCTCTGCCCGCGAGGGGGCTCCTAGTGTGTGAAAACCTTTCCTCCTTCACAGCTCCCTCCCACTGGTGCAGGTCCCGTCCCTATTCTTTTGTCTCTGTTTATTCTTTCTTTTTCCCTACCCAGGTACGTGGGGGGGTTTCTTGCCTTTTGGGAGGTCTGAGGTCTTCTGCCAGCGTTCAGTAGGTGTTCTGTAGGAGTTGTTCCACGTGTAGTTGTATTTCTGGTCTATCTGTGGGGAGGAAGGTGATCTCCGCATCTTACTCTTCCGCCATCTTCCCGGAAGCCTCCCATATAGAGGTTTTTGAAAGGAAATTCCTGGCTACTTTTTCAAACAAGTAGTGTGGAAATTCTCACTAGTGCAGAGTAAGTTCTGTGTGCTGCTAGTGTTGGAGGGTCGCCTGCGGAAGAAGGGGGTGGCTGTGGCTCACCACAGGGACAAGGACACTGGCAGCAAAAGTTCTGGGAAGTATTCCTTGGCATGAGCCTTCCCAGAGCCCGCCATTAGGTTTACCAAAAAGGCTGCAGACACCGGTGCTCCCTTTTATCTATTTTCAATATTGCCCACTAGTTATGCCCATCAAGTAGCATGGAGCCCAGCAGAGAGCTCATGAGGGTCACCTGAGGCAAGGAAGTGGCAAGTTAAGAAGGCTGGATGGAAAAATCTGATGGACTCATGAGAGGAGAGGCAGACAGTACCTTCAAACCTCCAATAAATAGCTGGGAAAAAAATTCAAAGGGAGCTAATTTCAGGCATAAATACAAGAAGACTTGAGGCTTATAATTTGGATTATACTTGCAAATACAAAAACTGAAGGACTACCAAAATGTACCACTGGCACTCAAAACACTATCACAGTGGATTCTGCCTTGTGAGTTGTTACTTGGATGGGTTGACTTAGGAGACGGGCCAGTCTGCATTTAATCCTTGCTGGTGTTTCACTTTTGCTGTCATTGTCCTTTTTCTAAAGTATTATAATATTAAAAAATATATGGTTCATTGTTTGCTCTCTGTCCCTATTTATCAAATTAAGGAGTTTTAGAGAGAAAAGAAACACAAAATAATTTGTTTCTAACCAGTTATTTCCTTTCCCTTCCTTTCTTCCTCCCTTCTCCCTCCCTTCCTTGTATCTCGTTTTCTCTCTCTCTCTCTTTCTTCCTCAGCAAAAACCTTACATTTATTAAACACCTACCACATGCCTAGCACTCTCATACACATTCAGTAAGTGCTGACAACAGGTTATTATAACATAGCATAGCGCTTAAAGGCCTGAACTAAACAGTCAGCTTGATTGGGTTGAAATCCAGGCGCCACCCATATTAACCAGTGTTAAGTACGGTACAGACAATACTACATGTAAGTTTCATTTTGGGCAAACAGAGAGACTGCATGACTCCTTACAAGTAGATGGTATCCTGTGAATAATTTTAGCCAATAGAATATTAGCAGGAATTATATGTACCACTTCTGAGTTGGGGTAGTTGTATATCTCCTGTGCCCTACCCATGTTCTATACCCCTCAACCATCTCTACCTGCTGGCAGGATGACACTAGTGTGAAATAGAAGGTACAGAAAAGCAGAGCCCCAGTAAGGTGGGAGCCTGGATCCCTGCAAACCACTTAGGAGAATGCTGCCCGGGAGAGCTGCTTTAACTTTGTATTAAAACTAGACTTTCTATTAGCACTAGACTTTGTATAAAGCCGCTGAAGTTTTGAGATTATTTTTACATCAATTAATGCTGATTACCCTAATACATTACTTCTGGCAAATTCCCTAACATCTAGGCATCAATTTCCTCATAAGTAAAATGGAGATAAAATTAACACCTACTTCACAGAGAGGCATTACAGATATTAAATGGAGTCAAACAACAATTGTCAGAGTTAAAATAATTTTATAAAACAGTAATTTCTATGTTCAGTTTTACAAATTAGGGCACCAAGGCATAGAAATATTAGGTAGGTTGTGTTGGTCAGAATTCTTTCATTGCTTATTTAAGCAAACAGAATATTTTTATTTTATTGCTAGACATTTCAATGGGTGAATCTGGCTTTCAGGCATACTTAGATTCAGAGACTTAAACAGTATTATAAGAGCTCTCTGTATTTCTCTGAATATACACCCTCAGCTCTCCTTTCTTTTAGTGGCTTAACTCTCATGTGCATTCTGGCTCAATAGCAAAAGATGGCCACCATTGACTTAGCAACTACATCAACCATGAAGAGTCCTTTTCTTAACCTTACCTGGCTCACATTCCCCTCCATGGATCTGTCACTACCTTGCAGAGGATGGCTTACAGGTATTGACGATTCTAGCTTTGAACCCAGTGTCTGGCAGAGAAGATTGGAATATGTATTTTACAGACCCACCAAGCTTGCATGCTATCAGGGTGAGAGGGCTTTTCAAAGGAAAATGAAGGCACTGTGACCCAGTAAAAGGTGGAGAGGCAAAAGCCACTGATGCCCACCATCAAAGCTGGCAAAGGTCTATGTATCATAGCAAGTATATCAAGCCAGGCTTATGTGATTTTGAGACCAAGCTGCCACAAATAGACATTTTGGTTGGTGACAGACTAACTTGTAAATATCCTGAGCTTGTCTCCAATACTCACCACAAAGTTACATTGAAAGGACAGTTAGTACAAGTCAGAGATTTGATTGGGTTTTAGGTACTCAAACTGATGTTCTTCCTGAAAGGATAGCTGCTTTGTCCTAACTGTGCTCTAAAACTATAATTATAATTAGTATTGATTTATTCATTGCCTCCTACTGTTTATGAAGTGAGGAATATAGCTTATACATGTTAGTTAACTAAGATTTAGCCATCCTCTTTAAGTACATAAGATTAGTTTAACACCTTTGGCATGTATTCCAAGTAATAGAATATACTCTAATTAGATCTGCAAAAGCTGTTACCTTGATTGTGAGACATACTAGTTATCTTGTCAGGCATTGATCTCATAGTTATAAGGGAGAATGCTATTATTTTCAAATGATCTGGGCTAAATTCTGCCTTTGAGTTCAGGGGCTCTAACTGAGTCCCAACCCAGTAGATGCTTACGCTATTCTTGTGCACACAGCAATTAGCTGCATTTCTTTATCCTCAAGGCTTTAAAATTAACATACTTTACAATCATACCAAATAGGCTCAAATCACCTAATCCCACCACCCTAACATAACAGTTTACATTTAAATCCATAAATGGTAAGAAAAAGAATTACATTCCGTCTCTAATTAAATTAGCTTAATTTTAATCAGTAGACATTATTTGTAGATTTTTCTTAATGTGTATCACAATTTGCACAAAATGTTTTACCTTTTTGCTTGAGAAGATAATCTTTAGAAATCCCTTTAGGATTTCTAAAGAAGTATATTTAACTCTGTTATGTTTTGTATTTGCTTTTAGAGCATATCACATATGTAATCCCTTCCTGTAGGAATAGACTAATATTTTACCATATGCATCTTCAGGTTAGCAGTTATATGTTTTTCTCTTTTTAACACTCATAAGCCTTAGGACTTACTTCACGTTATTAGATGCAACTCAGGTCTTTACAGAGCAGGAGTGATGACTGGACATTTAGAAGCCAGCAACTGCAATAGCACACTTTTCTTTAAATTCCTCAAACACCTCCCGTGCTCTACTTTCCTGGCCTTTTGGCTTTTACCTGGACTCTAAAAACAAGGAACCCATTTTCAGGAAGGTCTCATTGTTTAAGTAGGTTTTTTTTTTTTATGTTGAACTACAAATCTGATTTGCAGTAACTTTTACCTATTGGCCTAATGGACCTAATATGACCGCTTGGAATGACACAATACAAATCTAAATCCTCTTTATATTACATTGTTGATGAGAAAAAAATCATAAAACTGCTTGTGTTAGGTAAAAAAAAATTAATATCATGAACAAGCTTGAAATGCGGGTTCAGTGGATTCAAGCCCTGCCTTTGCTACTTTCCCCCTGGGTGGTTTTTAGCACACCATTTAAACGTTTTTAGCCTCGGTTTACTTATCTAGAAATTAAAGACAGTAGTAATATTAGCTCTATCTTCTAAAAGTTTATTTTTATCTCAAGTTTATGGTTGTATAATTTTCATACCAAGAATTTCACCCTCCATAAGTATAGTTTATTGAGTTTTGAAAAATATAAAGCCATGTACTTAAGATATATCTCAAAAAGTTCACTTGTGCTTTGAAATCAGTTCCCTCTACCAACCTGCAGCCCCTGGCAACTACTTGTCTGATCTCTGTCTTTATAATTTTGTCTTCTTCAGATTGTCATATAAATGTCACCATAGAGTATGTAGCCTTTTGTATTGGGCTTCTGTCAGCACAGTGCTTTTGAGATTCTTCCTGCTGTTGCATGCACGTATACATTATTCCTTTTTATTACCAAGTAGTATTCCATTATATCTGTGTACTACAATTTGTTTACTGATTCACCAGCTGATGGACTTTTGGGGTTGTTTACAGTTTGGGGTGATAAACATTTGCATGCGGGTTTTTGTAGCTATATGTTATCATTTCTCTTGGGTAAATATCTAGGAGTGGAACGGCTGGGTTGTATGGCAAGTGTAATAAAGTGTCTAACTCCATTTTTGATGTTTGACCACAGATGGGGCTTTGAAGCCCCATCCTTCTCCCTTTCTATCTTTTCCACATCTGGGCAAGCCATAAAAAAGCCCGTGTGCTTCCTCCTTTAGTGCCAATGGAGAAGTTCAAACTATTCTCTAACCCTCACCTTGGTCCTAACCACAATAAAAAACAAAGTCGTCACTCCTTCCTTTGTTCAAGTCATTTTGAACTGGCTTGGGTGCTTCCCTTACTCTCCCCAGAAAGCCTCATATGTGAGTAATAAACTTTTTCATATTCTCTTGATGCATATGTGGCATCAATTGTCTTGATATCTGAATCAGTTTTGGGAAGGGGGGATTGATCCTGCCTTCAGCAAGACTACCACAAAATAATGAGCATGGGTTTAACTTTATACAAAAATGTCAGCTCTCTTCTAAAATAGCTGTACCATTTGTATTTCTACCAGCAACATATGAGGGTTCTAGTTGCTCTGCAGCTCTGCATTGTCACTAACACTTAGCATTTTTAGCCTTTATCATTTTAATCATTCTAGTAGATATGGGTTTTTAATTTGCATTTTCCTAATAAATAATGATGTTGAATAATTACCCCCATGTACTTATTTGTAATCATTTGCAATTAGTATATCTTCTTTGGTGCAATGTCTATTCAAACCATTTGGCTATTTTCAACTGGATTGTTTCTTATCTTATTATTGAATTTTAAGAGATTTTGCATATATATTCTAAGTCCTTTATAAGATATATTTTGCAAATACTTATTCCCATCTGTGTTTTTTTTCCATTTTCTTACTGTCTTGCAAAGAACAGAAATTGTTAATTTTGTCAGTTTACCAATATTTTGCTTTATGGTTTATGCTTTTACTGTCATATCCAAGAAATATTTACCTAATCCAGGCTTACAAAGATTTCTTCCTTTGATTTTTCACAGAACTTTTAGAATTTTTAGCTACTTTTATATGGTTCAAGATAATTGAATAAAGGTTCAGATTCTGTTTGATATTGTTTCAGTTTTACATATGGATGTCCAATTGTCCAGTATCTGTTGAAAAAAGTATCCATTGCTTCTGAATTACCTTGACAACTTTGTTGAAAATCAACTGGGCACAAACGTGTGGGTCTATTTCTGGACTCTCTGTTCTTCTCCATTGATACTATCCTTATGTCAATACTGTACTGTCTTGATATTGCAGTTTTATATAAATCTTGATATCAGACAGAATGAATTCTCTATATTTAGATTTCTTTTTTTTTTTTTTTTTTTTTTTTTTTTTTTTTTTTTTTTTTTTGCGGTTCGCAGGCCTCTCACTGTTGTGGCCTCCCCCAGTTGCGGAGCACAGGTTCCGGACACGCAGGCTCAGCGGCCATGGCTCACGGGCCTAGCTGCTCCACGGCGTGTGGGATATTCCTGGACTGGGGCACGAACCCGTGTCCCCTGCATCGGTAGGCAGACTCTCAACCACTGCGCCACCAGAGAAGCCCTGGTTTTCTTTCTTTTTATTTTAAAACATCTTTATTGGAGTATAATTGCTTTACAATGTTGTATTAGTTTCTGCTGTATAACAAAGTGAATCGGCTATAGGTATACATACATCCACATATCCCCTCCCTCTTGCATCTCCCTCCCACCCTCCCTATCCCACCCCTCTAGGTGGTCACAAACCACGGAGCTGATCTCCCTGTGCTATGCAGTTGCTTCCCACTAGCTATCTATTTTACATTTGGTAGTATATATATGTCAATGCCACAATCTCACTTCGTCCCAGCTTACCTTTCCCACTCCTCATGTCCTCAAGTCCATTCTCTACGTCTGCATCTTAATTCCTGTCCTGCCCGTAGGTTCTTCAGAAGGATTTTTTTTTTTTTTAGATTCCATATATATGTGTTAGCATACGGGATTTGTTTTTCTCGTTCTCACTTATTGCACGCTGTATGACAGACTCTAGATCCATCGACCTCAGTACAAATACCTCAATTCCGTTTCTTTTTATGGCTGAGTAATATTCCACTGTATATATGTGCCACATCTTCTTTATCCATTCATCTGTCGATGGACACTTAGGTTGCTTCCATGTCCTGGCTATTGTAAATAGAGCTGCAATGAACATTGTGGTACATGACTCTTTTTGAATTATGGTTTTCTTGGTATATGCCAAGTAGTGTGATTGCTGGGTCATATGGTAGTTCTATTTTTATTTTTTTAAGGAACCTCCATACTGTTCTCCACAGTGGCTGTATCAATTTGCATTCCCACCAACACTGCAAGAGGGCTCCCTTTACTCCACACCCTCTCCAGCATTTATCGTTTGTAGATTTTTTGATGATGGCCATTCTGACTGGTGTGAGGTGATACCTCACTGTAATTTTGAATTGCATTTCTCTAATGATTAGTGATGTTGAGCATCCTTTCATGTGTTTGTTGGTACTCTGTATATCTTCTTTGGAGAAATGCCTATTTAGGTCTTCTGCCCATTTTTGGATTAGGTTGTTTGTTTTTTTGATATAGAGTTGCATGAGCTGCTTGTAAATTTTGGAGGTTAATCCTTTGTCAGTTGCTTTGTTTGCAAATATTTTCTCCCATTCTGAGTGTTGTCTTTTCATCTTGTTTATGGTTTCCTTTCTTGTGCAAAAGCTTTTAAGTTTCATTAGGTCCCATTTATTTTTTTTTGTTTTTATTTCCATTTCTCTGGGAGGTGGGTCAAAAAGGATCTTGCTGTGATTTATGTCATAGAGTGTTCTGCCTGTGTTCTCCTCTAAGAGTTTTATAGTGTCTGGCCGTACATTTAGGTCTTTTATCCATTTTGAGTTTATTTTTGTGTATGGTGTTAGGGAGTGTTCTAATTTCTTTCTTTTCCATGTAGCTGTCCAGTTTTCCCAGCACCACTTTTTTTTTTTTTTTTTTTTTTTGTGGTACACGGGCCTCTTACTGCTGTGGCCTCTCCCGTTGCGGAGCACAGGCTCCAGACATGCAGGCTCAGCAGCCATGGCTCATGGGCCTAGCCACTCTGCGGCATGTGGGATCTTCCCGGACCGGGCCATGAACCCGTGTCTCCTGCATCGGCAGGCGGACTCTCAACCACTGCGCCACCAGGGAAGCCCCCAGCACCACTTATTGAAGAGAGTGTCTTTTCTCCATTGTATATTCTTGCCTCCTTTATCAAAGATAAGGTGACCATATGTGCATGGGTTTATCTCTGGGCTTTCTATCCTGTTCCATTGATCTATATTTATGTTTTTGTGCCAGTACCATACTGTCTTGATTACTGTAGCTTTGTAGTGTAGTCTGAAGTCCGGGAGCCTGATTCCTCCAGCTCCGTTTTTCTTTCTCAAGATTGCTTTGGCTGTTTGGGATCTTTTTCGTTTCCATCCAAACTGTGAATTTTTTTGTTCTGGTTCTGTGAAAAATGCCATTGGTAGTTTGATAGGGATTGTTTTGAATCTGTAGATTGCTTTCAGTAGTATAGTCATTTTCGCAATGTTGATTCTTCCAATCCAAAAACATGGTATATCTCTCCATCTGTTTCTATCATCTTTAATTTCTTTCATCAGTGTCTTATAGTTTTCTGCATACAGGTCTTTTGTCTCCCTAGGTAAGTTTATTCCTAGGTATTTTATTCTTTTTGTTGCAATGGTAAATGGGAGTGTTTCCATAAAAATATTTCAGATTTTTCATCATTAGTGTATAGGAATGCAAGAGATTTCTGTGTATTAATTTTGTATCCTGCTCTTTTACCAAATTCATTTATTAGCTCTAGTAGTTTCCTGGTAGCATCTTTAGGATTTTCTATGTATAGTATCATGTCATCTGCAAACAGTGACAGTTTTACTTCTTTTCCAATTTGTATTCCTTTTATTTCTTTTTCTTCTCTGATTTCTGTGGCTAAAACTTCCAAAACTATGTTGAATAATAGTGATGAGAGTGAACAACCTTGTCTTGTTCCTGATCTTAGAGGAAATGGTTTCAGTTTTTCTGCATTGCAAACGATGTTGGCTGTGGGTTTGTCATATATGGCCTTTATTATGTTGAGGTAAGTTCCCTCTATGCCTACTTTTTGGAGGGTTTTTATCATAAATGGGTGGTGAATTTTGTCAAAAGCTTTTTCTGCATGTACTGAGATGATCACATCGTTTTTCTACATTTTATTAATATGGTTTATCACATTGATTGATTTGCGTATATTGAAGAATCTTTGCATTCCTGGGATAAACAAACCCCACTTGATCATGGTGTATGATCCTTTTAATGTGCTGTTGGATTCAGTGTGGTAGCATTTTGTTGAGGGTTTTTGCATCTATGTTCAACAGTGATATTGGCCTGTAGTTTTCTTTCCTTTGACATCTTTTTCTGGTTTTGGTATCAGGGTGATGGTCACCTTGTAGAATGAGTTTGGAAATGTTCCTCCCTTTGCTATATTTGTCAGAGTTTGAGAAGGATAGGTGTTAGCTCTTCTCTAAATGTTTGTTAGAATTTGTCTGTGAAACTCCCTGCTCCTGGGCTTTTCTTTCTTGGACGATTTTTAATCACAGGCGCAATTTCAGTGCTTGTGATTGGTCTGTTTATATTTTTTATTTCTTCCTGGTTCAGTCTCAGAAGGTTGTGCTTTTCTAAGAATTTGTCCATTTCTTCCAGGTAGTCCATTTTATTGGCATAGAGTTTCTGGTAGTAATCTCTCATGATCCTTTGTATTTCTGCAGTGTCAGTTGTTACTTCTCCTTTTCCATTTCTAATTCCACTGATTTGAGTCTTCTCCCTTTTTTTCTTGATGAGTGTGGCTAATGGTTTATCCATTTTGTTTATCTTCTCAAAGAACCAGCTTTTAGTTTTATTGATCTTTGCTATTGTTTCCTTCATTTCTTTTTCACTTATTTCTGATCTGATTTTTATGATTTCTTTCCTTCTGCTAACTTTGGGGTTTTTTTTGTTCTTCTTTCTCTAATTGCTTTAGGTGTAAGGTTAGGTTGTTTTTTTGCGATGATCCTTATTTCTTGAGGTAGGATTATATTGCTATAAACTTACCTCTCAGAACTGCTTTTGCTGCATTCCATACGTTTTGGGGCATTGTATTTTCATTGTCATTTGTTTCTAGGTATTTTTTGATTTCTTCTTTGATTTATTCTGTGATATCTTGTTTCTTTAGTAGTGTATTGATTAACCTCCATGTGTTTGTATTTTTTACAGATTTTTTCCTGTAATTGATATCTAGTCTCATAGCATTGTGATTGGAAAAGATACTTGGTATGATTCCAATTTTCTTAAATTTAGCAAGGCTTGATTGTGACCCAAGATATTGTCTATCCTGTAGAATATTCCATGAGCACTTGAGAGAAAGTGCCTTCTGTTGTTTTTGGATGGAATATCCTATAAATATCAACTAAGTCCATCTTGTTTAATATGTCATTTAAAGCTTGTGTTTCCTTATTTATTTTCATTTTAATGATCTATCCATTGGTAAAAGTGGGGTGTTAAATTCCCCTACTATGATTGTGTTACCGTTGATTTCCATTTTTATGGCTGTTAGCATTTGCCTTATATATTGAGTTGCTCCTATGTTGGGTGCATACATATTTACAATTGTTATATCTTCTTGGATTGATCCCTTGATCATTATGTAGTGTCCTTCTTTGTCTCTTGTAATAGTCTTTATTTTAAAGTCTATTTTGTCTCATATGAGAATTGCTACTCCAGCTTTCTTTTGATTTCCATTGGCATGGAATATCTTTTTCCATCCCCTCACTTTCAGTCTGTGTGTGTCCCTAGGTCTGAAGTGGGTCTCTTGTAGACAGCATATAGGTGGGTCTTGTTTTTGTATCCATTCAGCCAGTCTATGTCTTTTGGTTGGGTCACTTAGTCCATTTACATTTATGGTAGTTATCGATATGTATGTTCCTATTACCATTTTTAAATTTTTTTGGGGTTTGTTATTTTAGGTCTTTTCCTTCTCTTGTGTTTTCTGCCTAGTGAAGTTCCTTTAGCATTTGTGGTAAAGCTGGTTTGGTGGCACTGAATTCTCTTAGCTTTTGCTTGTCTGTAAAGATTTTAATTTCTCCATCGAATCTGAATGAGTTCCTTGCTGGGTAGAGTAATCTTGGTTGTAGGTTTTTCCCTTTCATCACTTTAAATGTGTCCTGACACTCTCTTCTGGCTTGCAGAGTTTCTGCTGATAGATCAGCTGTTAACCTTATGGGGATTCCCTTGTATGTTATTTGTTTCTTTTCCCTTGCTGCTTTTAATATTTTTTCTTTGTTTTTTAATTTTGATAGTTTGATTAATATGTGTCTTGTCCAGTTTCTCCTTGGATTTATCCTGTATGGGACTCTCTGCTCTCTTGGACGTGATTGACTATTTCTTTTCCCATATTAGGGAAGTTTTCAGCTGTAATCTCTTCAAATATTTTCTCAGTCCCTTTCTTTTTCTCTTCTTCTTCTGGGATGTCTGTAATTTGAATGTTGATGTGTTTAATGTTCTCCCCGAGGTCTCTGAGACTGTCCTCAATTCTTTTCATTCTTTTTTCTTTATTTTGCTCTGCGATATTTATTTCCACTATATTATCTTCCAGGTCACTTATCTGTTCTTCTGCCTCAGTTATTCTGCTATTGATTCCTTCTAGAGAATGTTTAATTTCGTTTATTGTGTTGTTCTTCATTGTTTGTTTGCTCTTTACTTCTTCTAGGTCCTTGTTAAACATTTCTTGTATTTTCTCCATTCTATGTGCAAGATTTTGGATCATCTTTACTATCATTACCCTGAATTCTTTTTCAGGTAGACTGCCTATTTCCTCTTCATTTGTTCTGGTGGGTTTTTACCTTGCTCCTTTATCTGCTGTGTGTTTCTCTGTCTTCTCATTTTTCTTAACTTACTGTGTTTGGGGTCTCCTTTTTGCAGGCTGCAGGTTCGTAGGTCCCATTGTTTTGGGTGTCTGTCCCCAGTGGGTAACATTGGTTCAGTGGGTTGTGTAAGCTTCCTGTTGGAGGTGACTGCTGCCTGTGTTCTGGGGGTGAGGCTGGATGTTGTCTTTCTGGTGGGCAGGAACACGTCCAGTGGTGTGTTTTGGGGTGTCCGTGAACTTAGTATGATTTTAGGCAGACTCTCTGCTAATGGTGAGGTTGTGTTCCTTTTTTGCTAGTTGTTTGGCATGGGGTGTCCAGCAGTAGAGCTTGCTGGTCATTGAGTGGAGTTGGGTCTTAGCATTGAGATGGAGATCTCTGGGAGAGCTCTTGCTGATTCATACTACGTGGGGCCAGGAGGTCTCTCATGGTCCAATGTCCTGAGCTCAGGTCTCCCACCTCAGAGGCTCAGGACTGATCCCCGGCTGGAACAACAAGATCCTGTCATCCACACAGCTTACATGTAAATGGGTTAAATTCTCCAGTCGAAAGGCACAGGGTGGCTGGCCTTCTGCACTCCGTCTGGTCCTCCAGCCAGGCATTGTCCTCTGTGCCTGGTCGATATGGAGAGCCTGCTTTCATCCAGGTCCAGCTGCATTCACTAGTGTATAGAAGAAACAGCTAACGCCCCCATCCTTCCTCATCCCCATTGCAACTCGTCACAATATATCTTTAGTTTTCAATATGGTTTTAGTTACTCTGTATTCTTTGCATTTCCATATGAATTTTTGTATCAGTTTGCAAATTTCAAAAAAAAAAGTTTCCTGGGTTTTGATTGGTATTACTTTGAATCTATAGATCAACTTTAATAGAATTGATATCATAACTGTTGCATTATCTGAATCTTGAATAAAGTACATCTCTCCCTTAAATTAGTTTTCTTAATTTATCTCAGAAAAGTTTTATAGCTTTCAGTGTATAGGTCCTGCAGAACAGTTTGTTAAATCTACCCCTCAGTGTTTCATGTTTTTTCCTGTTTTAAATGTTATTGTTATTGGCACTGTTTGTCTGATTTCAATTTCCAATTATTCATAATCAGTAAGTATAAATACAACTGATTTTTAAAAATATTTTATCGTGAAACCTTAATGTACTAACTAATTGATTTGAGTAATTTTTTTTGGTAAATTCTTTGGGATTTTCTAAGTAGATAACCATGTGTTATGTAATAAAGACAGTTTTACTTCTGCTTTGCAAATCTGAATGATATTTATTTCTTTTTCTTAACTTATTGAACAGGCTAGGACCTCCAAACAATGCTGACTAAAAAGGTTTTGAGCAAGGAAATTCTTGCCTTGTTTTTTTGGTCTTAAGGGTGATTTGTTTAGTCTTTCATCCTTAATTCTGATGTTAGCTGTGGTTTTTTCAAAATGCCCCTTCTCTGGGGAAGGAAGTTCTTCCCATTAGTTCACTGAGAGTTTTGTTTTTTTCTTTTTTTTAATCATGAATACATATGGAATTTTGTCAAATGCTTATTCTGCATCTATGGAAATAATCTGACGGCTTTACATCTTTGATGTGTTGATATGGTGTACTACATTGATTATTTTCAAATGTTGAACCAATCTTTTGTTCTATGACATCCCACCTGTTCATAATGTATTTTCCTAAAATATTGTTTGATTTGCTTTTATAATACTTTTCAAGGAGTTTTTATCTATACCTGAGAAATATTGGTCTGTGGTTTTCTTTCTTCCATTGTCTTTGTCTGGTTTTAGTATCAGTGTGCTGGCTCCATCAAATGAGTTGGGATGTCATCTCATCTCTTCTAGTTTCAGAAAGATTTTGTGTAGAATTGATATTATTGCTTTCTTACACTTTTGATAGATTTCACTAGTTAAGTCATAGTCATAGGCTATAGTTTTCTTTGGGGAAATTTTAAATTGTGAATTAAATTTAATAGAAGCCTTTTCAGATTATTTTTTTCTTGAATAAACATCATCACTTTGTATCTTTCCAAGATATGGTTAGTCACACCTAAGTTATATGTTTATATGCATAAATTTGCTTATAACTCATTTATTATCCTTCTAATGTTACAGAATTTCCATTAATGTCCTCTCTTTCACTCCTGATATTGGTAATTTGTGTCTCTTTTCTTTTTTCTTGATTAGTCTGGCAAGAGGCTAAAAAAACCCCAATGTTTATAAAATAAAATTCAATTAGAAAAAATATGACAGGTATATGACAGATAAAGAGCTAAATTCCTTTACTTGCAAAAAATTCTTTCAAATTGAGAAGTACTTAATTACAGTGGTGATCAGGACAAATTTGATCTAAACGTATCTGGAATTTCCTATTTTTTGAGAAAGACTGTTAAGAAAATAATTATAGTAAAGGGTGATTAATGTTATACCAAGAACAAATATAAAAAAATATTGTGACCAAATCTAGACCTTTTGTGAGGCTGTCCTAATTTTAATGTTCCTGCTTTGGGAAATAATAGAATAGGAATGGTGTGGAAGTAAAGAATGGCAGAGAGGGAAGTGACAATGGGAGCTGTTACCTGTGTGACTTCTCCTCTAATAGTACAGAGCTTAGGTGGCAATTATTAGATACTGTCCTGGGAAGGACTGAAGGTACAGGCTTTGGAATTGGATTGATATTGACTAGAATCCCAGTCTCTCCATGTATCAGCTATGTTACTTTGGACAATTTATTAAATGTCAATAAGCTTTAGTTTCCTCATATGAAAAGTGATAATAATGCCCACCTCATAAAATTTTTGCAAGGAATACATAAATATATATTATTTATATTATTATGTGTGTATGTATATATATATGTGCAGTTATTACTGCGCTTGGCAAAATGTTGTATCACTAATACCAGTAGTAGTTATAAGTAACATTTATGTGTAAGGAGCTTTATACACATCACTCCCTTAGATATCTAGAACAATTCTAAGAGAAACACATTGTAATCGATAAATAAGTCGTAGGTTTATAGACATATCAACTGGGTAGGATGGAGGCAGTGTTCCCTACTGCAAATGTCTGCTTTTACTCAGGTGTTCATAGCTTAAATTTCTCTATTGTGTTGTCTGTAAATTTAGGTCTTTTGGGCCTTTGCTCTCTCTAAGAATGACACTACCTGTCACACTACTACAGGACTTCTAAGATGGGGATTACTGGCATTACTTACTCAAATAACATACCACTAAATGAGAACAATCATTGATTTTCCTGGACAAATAAACATAAGCATAATCCTATGTACACATGTATTCTACATATACATATTAAATAGGTCAAGCCAAAATGTCAATGCAAGTCAATTCATGTGTCCTGAAATCTACTAAGTGCTGTGAGGTGCATAGAAGAAATGTAAGTGCTGGAGATAACTCTGTGTTGGCCAACCCAGCTCACATTTATTCTCAGCTTTCTTCTCCCTTGCCCACTTCTACTCTAGAACCTGAAAAAAGCTAAATACTCTGTAGCTTTATTGCCTCCCTTGCAGAGAGAAGAGGCCATGTGGCACACTTCTGGCCAATGAGATATCAGTGGAGGTCTTTCTAAGAAATATTTTTTTCCTGAAAAAATAGACAGAGGCTGCTAGAATAGCTCCATTTTCTTCTCTTCTGCCTTGAACCTGAGACAACGGTAGTCATATTGCAACCATAAAGCCTCACGCATAAGAATGAAAGCCAGTATGCAAAGCAAGAGAGGCTGCAAGAAATAGAAGAGCGGATATTACTAAAAGCAGCTGATTTTGTAGGCTATCCAGCTTTTTCTCATTGGCTGTGTGACTCCAACATTCTCTTACATTTTTCAACATCCTAAGGGGAAGCACAATTACCTACCTAGGAATTGGGTTTCCTCTTACTTGCAGTCACAGAAGTATTCCTAACATACAGTAAGACATAACTGTTCATGGAACATAAGAAATCATGGATTCTAATATTTCCCAGTAGCCCAGGCAATGGCAGTGATGTAAATACAAATTGTCCAACATATCCTCCAGAGGGGAGTAAAATCAACAGTTAGAAGAAATTATATTGAACAAAACTCATGCTTTCAATATAATTGGAAAACAGAAAAATTCAAACGGACTCTAAATAGAAAAATATACATCTGGTCACAGTTAGGTATCTCCTTACATGTCTACACTCCTGCTGCCAGCCTTCATAGAGAACAAGGACAGTTCAGGTAAAACTGTATGGAAGAGACAAGATGGAAGCTTGCCCAGGCCTTAGACTGTTCTAAAGCCTTCACCATTAAGAGGAAGTTAACCCCTCAGTTAAAAAATTATGCAATAGATCAGAACACTGCTCACAGGACAGGTACCTAACTGTGCCCCCAGAAGGTGAGGAGGCCTTCTTAGAAAAGAAATACTCCAGGGGAGAGAAGAGGGTGTTATGGAAGGAGAAGTACCTTTAGGAAACAACGTAGCAAAGAGAAAAAGAAGCAAGGGAGGTGGGTGGAGTTAGATCCTGCAAAGTAAAAGGAAAAGCAAACAAACAAAAATGGCAAAAATTTGATTGCTACACAACTTCTCCACTCAGTGCTCCTTCCAACCAAGGGCTTAACTCACCTGTAAAGAGAAAAAGACTTTAAATTTTGTGCATCACGAATTAAGACTTGACTATATGCTCTATGCAAGAGACACATGATTCTTAAAGGCAAAAATAAATAAATGAGAAAAAGATAAAAGTATACCAGGCAAATAAAAACAGGAAGAATACAGAGCAGAGATATTAGTGTCAGAAAAGTAGAATCAAAACATACAGCACTTAGACTGATAATGGATACCTTTAAATGTTAAAAGTACAATTCACAATAAAAACACAATAATTATAGTTATAAATGTCTAGGCACCTAAGAACAAAGAAATCACATTTGTAAATTAAATAGTAGAAGACATGCAAAGTCACATAGATAGAAACACACTAGTAATAGGAGAACTTACACACCACTAAGTAGAAGACAGATCAAATAAATGAAAAATAAATAAGGATTTAGAAAATCTAAACAATACAATCAATGAGGCAGACTTTTTGGATATATTTTGAACTTTACATACTGGTAATAAAGAATACACTTTCTTCTCATGCACACATGGAGACATATACAAACATTAATCATACAGTGATCAGAAAAAAAAAAAAAAACTCCAGAAAGTTCCATGAAGTAGCAATATTACAAAAATCATTCTTCAATCACAGTGCAATAAACCACACATTAACACATTTTTAAGAAAGGGTTTTTTTTCAATCAGAAAATTAAAAACCTTTTGATAAATAACTTGTGAAAGTAGAAAGAAATACCAAAATTAAAGAATTTCTAAAAAGCAGCAATGATGAAAACACTACATATTAGAATCTAGGTGTTACATTAGTGATTATTGAAACTTTTCGAGCCTTAAACACCTTTTCAGTGTACATTAAAGAACTGAAGTAAATGAATTAATATCTGGGAACAGAAATCTAGAAAAAAAATTAATTAAACCAGATAAAAGTAAAGTGAAAAATAATAATAAAAGTAGAAAATAATGAGATACTAGTAAAACAATAAATCTAATTAATAAATAAAATCATGGGGCTTCCCTGGTGGCGCAGTGGTTGAGAGTCCGCCTGCTGATGCAGGGGACAGGGGTTCGTGCCCCGGTCCGGGAAGATCCCACATGCTGTGGAGTGGCTGTGCCCGTGAGCCATGGCCGCTGAGCCTGCACGTCTGGAGCCTGTGCTCCACAACGGGAGAGGCCGCAACAGTGAGAGGCCCGCGTACTGTAAAAAAAAATCATGGATTATTTTTAATTAAAAATATAGACAAACCACTCGCTAACTTAATCAAGAAAAGGTGAGGACACACAAACATACAAAGTAAGAAAATGGTAAGGGGGAAATAACTATTGATACAGAGGAAATTTTTAAAAATCATGAGAGTGTGAAAAGTGCCAGAATATCTACATATTAGCTTCAAACTATGTTCCCATAAGATACTTACTAATTATAAGGGAAAAAGTATTAACTTTACAGTGGTGACTTGACAGACACCTCTTTAAACAAGTGAGCAAAGTTAACATCACCAGCACTGGGATGAACTGACATCATGTGCCTCTTGATATGTTGCACTGAGAAGAACAAAATATCACTTCTATGATATTCCTGGCCCAACACGCAAATGTTGAATTGAGTCATAAGAAAACATCAGACAGACCCAATATGAGGGACGTTCTAAAGGATAATAAGATTGTACTCTTATCTGTGAAATGAAAATGAAATCTTTCTGAGAAACTTTTCTAGACTAAAAGAGACTAAACAGATATTACATTTGAAGGTAATATGAGAACTGAGATTTTCTTTTGCTCTAAACAGCATTGTTGGGATAATTGGTGAAACTGAATTAGGTTTATAGATTATCCGATAGTATCAGTGCTTTTTATTTAATTGGAGTAAAATTGCTTTACAATGTTGTGTTAGTTTCTGCTGTACAATGAAGTGAATCAGCTGTATGTATACCTATATCCCGTCCCTCTTGGACCTCCCTCCCAGCCTCCCCCCCAATCTAGGTCATCACAGAGCACTGAGCTGAGCTCCCTGTGCTATAGAACAGGTTCCCACTAGCTATCTGTTTTACATGTGGTAGTGTATTTATGTCAAACCTAACATCTCAATTCGCTCCACCCTCTCCTTCCTGCCCTGTGTCCCCACATGCGTTCTCTACGTCTACGTCTCTGTTCCTGCCCCACAAATAGGTTCATCTGTACCATTGTTCCAGATTCTATATATATGCGTTAATATACGATATTTGTTTTTCTCTTTCTGGCTTACTTCACTCTGTATGACAGACTCTGGCTCCATCCACATCTCTACAAATGACCCAATTTCATTCCTTTTTATAGCTGAGTAATATTCCATTGTATATACTTACACATCTGCTTTATCCATTCATCTGTCATTGGACATTTAGGTTGTTTCCATGTCCTGGCTATTGTAAATAGTGCTGCAGTGAACATTGGGGTACGTGTGTCCTTTTGAATGATGGTTTTCTCAGGATATATGCCCAGTAGTGAGATTGCTGGGTCATATGGTAGTTCTATTTTTAGTTTTCCAAGGAAACTCTTTATGTTCTCCATCATGGCTGTATCAATTTACATTTCCACCAACAGTGCAAGAGGGTCCCCTTTTCTCCACACCCTCTCCAGCATTTATTGTTTCTAGATTTTTTGATGATGGCCATTCTGACCGGTACGAGGTGATACCTCATTGCACTTTTGATTTGCATTTCTCTAATAATTAGTGATGTTGAGAATTCTTTCATGTGTTTGTTGGCAATCTGTATATCTTCTTTGAAGAAATATCTTTTTAGGTCTTCTGCCCATTTTTGGATTAGGTTGTTTGTTTTTTTGATATTGAGTTGCATGAGCTGCTTGTAAATTTTGGAGGTTAGTCCTTTGTCAGTTACTTTGTTTGAAAATATTTTCTCCCATTCTGAGGGTTGTCTTTTCATCTTGTTTGTGGTTTCCTTTTCTGTACAAAAGGTTTTAAGTTTCATTAGGTCCCATTTGTGTATTTTTGTTTTTATTTCCATTTCTCTAGGCGGTAGGTCAAAAGGACATTCCTGTGATTTATGTCATAGAGTGTTCTGCCTATGTTCTCCTCTAAGAGTTTCATAGTTTCTAGCCGTACATTTAGGTCTTTAGTCCATTTGGAGTTTATTTTTGTGTATGGTGTTAGGGAGTGTTCTAATTTCATTCTTTTCCATGTAGCTGTCCAGTTTTCCCAGCACCATTTATCAGAGAGACTGTCTTCTCCATTGTATGTTCTTGCCTCCTTTGTCATAGATTAGGTGACCATATGTGCATGGGTTTTCTATCCTATACCACTGATCTATATTTCTGTTTTTGTCCCAGTACCATAGTGCCTTGATTACTGTAGCTTTGTAGTATAGTTTGAAGTAGGGTAGGCTGATTCCTCCAGCTTCATTTTTCTTTCTCTAGATTGCTTTGGCTATTTGGGGTCTTTCGTGTTTCCATAAAAATTGTAAAATTTTTTCTAATTCTGTGAAGAATGCCATTGTAGTTTGATAGAGTTTGCATTGATTCTGTAGATTGCTTTGGGTCGCAGAGTCATTTTCACAGTATTGATTCTTCCAATCCAAGAACATGGTACATTTCTTCATCTGTTTATGTCATCTTTGATCTCTTTCATCAGTGTTTTATAGTTTTCTAAGTACAAGACTTTTGCCTCCTTAAGTAGGTTATTCCTTGGTATTTTATTCTTTTTGTTGCAGTGATAAATGGGAGTGTTTCCTTGATTTCTCCTTCTGATTTTTCATTGTTAGTATATAGGAATGCCAGGGATATCTGTGCATTAATTTTATATCCTGCAACTGTACCAAATTCATTCATTAGTTCTAGTAGTTTTCTGGGGACATCTTTAGGATTTTCTATGTATAGTATCAAGTCATCAGCAAACAGTGACAGTTTTACTTCTTTTCCAATTTGTGTGCTTTTTATTTCTTTATCTTCTCTGATTGCCATGGCTAGGACTTCCAAAACTATGTTGGATAAGAGTAGAGAGAGTGGACATCCTTGTCTTGTTCCTGATCTTAATGGAAATGCTTTCAGTTTTTCACCATTGAGGACGATGTTGGCTGTGGGTTTGTCATATATTGCCTTTATTATGTTGATGTAGTTCCCTGTATGCCCATTTTCTGGAGAGTTTTTATCATAAATGGTTGTTGAATTTTGTCAAAGGCTTTTTCTGCATCTATTGAGATGATCATATGGTTTTTATCCCTTAATTTGTTAATGTGCTGTATCACATTGATTGATTTGCATATATTGAACAATCCTTGCATTCCTGGGATAAATCCCACTTGATCATGGTGTATGATCCTTTTAATGTGTTGTTGGATTCTGTTTGCTAGTATTCTGTTGAGGATTTTTGCATCTCTGTTCATCGGTGATATTAGTCTATAATTTTCTTTTTTTGTGATATCTTTTTCTGGTTTTGACATCAGGGTGATGGTGGCTTCATAGAATGAATTTAAGAGTGTTTCTCCCTCTGCAATTTTTTGGAAGAGTTTGAGAAGGATGGGTGTTAGCTCTTCTCTAAATGTTTGATAGAATTTGGCTCTGAAGCCATCTGGTCCTGGACTTCTGTTTGTTGGAAGATTTTTAATCACAGTTTCAGTTTCATTACTTGTGATAGGTCTGTTTATATTTTCTAATTCTTCCTGGTTCAGTCTTGGAAAATTGTACCTTTCCAATAATTTGTCCATTTCTTCGTGGTTGTCCATTTTATTTGCATATAGTTGTTTGTAGTAGTCTCTTAGAATCCTTTGTATTTCTGCAATGTAAGTTGTGATTTCTCCTTTTTCATTTCCAGTTTTCCTGATTTGCATCCTCTCTCTTTTTTTCTTGATGAGTCTGGCTAAAGGTTTATCAATTTTGTTTATGTGCTCAAAGAACCAACTTTTAGTTTTATTGATCTTTGCTATTGTTTTCTTCATTTCTATTTCATTTATTTCTGCTCTGATCTTTATGATTTCTTTCCTTCTACTGGCTTTGGGTTTTCTTTGTTCTTATTTCTCTAGTTGCTTTAGGTGTAAAAATTTGAGATTTTTCTTGTTTCTTGGGGTGAGACTGAATTGCTATAAACCTCCCTCTTAGAGCCGCTTTTGCTGCATCCCATAGGTTTTGGGTCATCGTGTTTTCATTGTCCTTTTTTTCTATGTATTTTTAATTTCTTCTTTGATTTCTTCAGTTATCTCCTGCTTGTTTAGTAGTGCACTATTTAGCCTCCATGTATTTGCGTTTTTTACAGTTTTTTTCCTGTAATTGATTTCCAGTCTCATAGCATTGTGGTCAGAAAAGAGACTTGATATGATTTCAATTTCCTTAAATTTTCCGAGGCTTGATTTGTGACTCAAGATGTGATCTATCCTGAGAATGTTCCATGTACACTTGAGAAGAAAGTGTATTCTGCCACTTTTGGGTGGAATGTCTTATAAATATCATTTAAATCTATCTGGTCTGTTGTGTCATTTAAAAGTTGTGTTTTCTTATTTATTTTCTGTTTGGATGATCTGTCCATTGGTGTAAGTGAGGTGTTAAAGTCCCCTACTATTATTGTGTTACTGTCGATTTTCCCTTTTATGGTTGTTAGCATTTGCCTTATGTGTTGAGGTACTCCTATGTTGGGTGCATAAATATTTATAATTGTTATATCTTCTTCTTGGATTGATCCTTTGATCATTATGTAGTGTCCTTCCTTGCCTCTTGTAACAGTATTTTAAATTCTATTTTATCTGATATGAGTATTGCTACTCCAGCTTTCTTTTGATTTCCATTTGCATGGAATATTTTCCATCCCTTCACTTTCAGTTTGTATGTGTCCCTAGGTCTGAAGTCGGTCTTTTGTAGACAGCATAGATATATGTGTCTTGTTTTTGTATCTATTCAGCCTGTCTGTGTCTTTTGGTTGGAGCATTTAATCCATTTACATTCAAGGTTATTATGAATATGTATGTTACTATTACCATTTTCTTTATTGATTTGGGTTTGTTTTTGTGGATCTTCTTCTTCTCTTGTGTTTCCCACCTAGAGAAGTTCCTTTAGCATTTGTTGTAAAGCTGGTTTGGTGTGTGAAGTCTCTTAGCTTTTGCTTGTGTGGAAAGCTTTTGATTTCTGTGTTGAATCTGAATGAGATCTTTGCTGAGTAGAGTAAATCTTGGTTGTAAGTTTTTCTGTTTCATCACTTTATGTATATCCTGCCACTCCCTTCTGGCCTGCAGAGTTTCTGCTGAAAAATCAGCAACCTTATGGGGAATCCTTTGTATGTTATTTTTTGCTTTTCCCTTCCTGCTTTTAATATTTTTTCTTTGAACTTAATTTTTGTTAGTTTGCTTAATATGTGTCTTGTTGTGTTTCTCCTAGGGTTTATCCTGTATGGGACTCTCTGCATTTCCTGGAATTGGGGGACTGTTTCCTTTCCCATGTTAGGGAAGTTTTCCAGTATAATCTCTTCAAATATTTTCTCAATCCCTTTGTTTTTCTTTTCTTCTTCTGGCACCCCTATAATTTGAATGTTAGTGTGTTTAATGTTGTCCCAGAGGTCTCTGAGACTGTCCTCAATTCTTTTCATTCTTTTTTCTTTATTCTGCTCCTCAGCAGTTATTTCCACCACTTTGTCTTCCAGCTCACTTATTTGTTCTTCTGCCTCAGTTATTCTGTTACTGATTCCTTCTAGTGTATTTTTCATTTCAGGTATTGTGTTGTTCATCTCTGTTTGTTTGTTCTTTAGTTCTTCTAGATCTTTGTTAAACTTTTGTATTTTCTCAATCCATGCCTCCATTCCATTTCTGAGATTCTGGATCATCTTCACTATCATGACTTTGAATTCTTTTTCAGGTAGGTTGCCTATTTCCTCTTCATTTATTTGGTCTTGTAGGTTTTTATCTTGCTCTTCATCAGTGACATAGTTTTTCGTCATCTCATTTTTTTTTTTGATGGTTGGGATCGTTTTCCTGTTTCACTGGTTGTTTGCCCTGAGGCTTCCAGCTCTGGAGTTTGTAGGCTGTTGGATAGAGCTGGGTCTTGGTGCTGAGATGAGGACCTCCAGGATACCTCACTCCGATGAATATTCCCTGGGGCCTGAGGTTCTCTGTTTGTCCAGTGGTTCAGACTTGGAGATCCCACTGCAGGAGCTCTGGCCCAACCCCCGGCTTGTGAACCAAGATCCTGCAAGCCACGTAGGGCAGCAAGAAAAAAGGAGCTGAACAATAACACAGAGTAAAAAATAAAATTAGATTAGAAAAGTAACAGATATGTTAGAAAGAATTAAAAAAATCAAAACATAGATGAAACAACAACTGGAAGGTAAAACAGAATCACAATAGTAAAATAGAGGAGAATGAGAAAAAAAAAAAAGCCAGAAAAGACCTTGGCTGTGGGAGGTGGGGGTTAGGCAGGGGTGGGGTTTAGGTGGTGGGTGGGGCCTATTCTTAGGACCCACAGTGTGGGAAAAGGTCCTGGGGGTGGTGGCCGGCCAGAGAGGGTCCTTAGGCTCAATGCAGCAGGAGGGGCCCAGGTGTGCCTCTGCTCTTGGAGGTCGGAGGATCAGGTCCAGGACCCCAGCAGACTCACTGGGCCCACGTGGGTGGGGGAAATGCTAAGCGTGTTCCCCCCGACCCTCCAATCCCGGAGGGCCCCTCCCCTTTGGCCTCTCTTCTTCTTCTCTCCCTTCCCTCCCTCTTAAGCCCCTAGGACCCCTGCTGCTGGAGGGGGCCTCTGGAGGGCAGAGGACCAGGCCCAGGACCCCAGCAGGCTTCTTGGGGCCGAGTGGGTGGGGGAGATGCCCACCACGCTTCCCCTGATCCTCTGGTCCTGGAGAATTCCCCCGACCATCTGCCTCTCCTTGACTTCCCCCCTTCTCCTTCCCTCCCAGCCCCTAAGATCCAGGATGGTGGTAGGGGCCCCAGAGAATGGAGGAACAGGCCCGGGAGCCCAGCAGGCTTCCTAGGCCCGACTGGGTAGGGGAGACACTAGGCACACTCCTGCATGATCCCCCGATCCCCCGAGGGTCCCTCCAGGTGTGGGAACCCCTCCCCACTCCCAGCCACCCCTCAGGTGTGCCGGTTGTGTCCAGCCTCCACTTCTCCTCCCCGCTTACTCCCCGCCTCGTCCTACCGGTCACTCGGGGATTCCTTCCATCTCCTTGGGAGTCGAGGTCCCCCACCAGCATCTGGCTGGCACCCTAGTTGTGGGGAGATGCGAACTCTGCATCCTCCTCCACTGCCATCTTCAATGTTAATTTCCTGGTATTAGTGACTGTACTGTGATTATGTATGACAACTGTTTTAAAATATGCACATTGAAATATTTAGGCATGAATACCATACCATCTGCAGTTTACCCTTAAGCAGTTTTAATATATATATATTAAGAGTCGGAGTGATAAAGCAAATATGGTAAAATATTACCATTTAGAAAATCTGGATGAAGGGTACATAAAAATTCTAATTCTAGGAACTATTCTTAACAACCTTTCTGTAAGCCTGAATTTATATGAAAAATGAACAAACATAGAAATCTTGTTTTTCTGTCTAAAAGAATCTAGAAAATGCCTCTCTATGTGTGTAAGTAGATAACAAACAAAATACTCATGTTTTCTAATGCATACTTATAAAATGATAAAATTAATATATTGTCAATATCCAATTAATACAAAGTAGCAACTTAAAAAGTAAACTCATTATAAAAGTATATTCATGTTATGTCTTTGCCACTTTTAATGGCATCATCAAGGCAGGACTTTATTTATTGTTTAATATATTTTCTGTCCTCTTGACTCAACACATTTATTGTTTCATTTTATTCCACACTTTTCAGTGATAGGTATTGACATTGGGTCAAAATCTATGGGTTTTTCTTTGAAAACGCTGGACTGTATTTTGGAAAATATATCAATTTTAGCACCAAGGAGGCAAATGGATTGCTTAGTTGTTAAATAATCTTAATGAGATGTCAACAGCAGAAAAATATTCTCAATCCTCAGCAAGGTCTTCAGGTAATGAAACATTGATTTTTCTTTAAACCTCTAAAGCCATTTTGCTTACTGTATAGGAAATAAATGAAAAATAGTTATTTGTTTCCACGGGCAAAATCCATTTTCAGATAATTTAATAATTCAAATTATTTATAATTTCTCTACCTTCATTAGCTATTTGTTTCATTTACACTGTTGCTTTTTTGAGTAAACATCCTGAATTCACTTTTGAAGCAAGTCTCAGGCCAAAACTGACCTGAATTAAATCATTAGAGCGATTATACTTGTGGGGAAGCATCCATATTTTAGTTAGAAAATGCTTTATGAAACTAATAAACATGATGTAAGAATCTATTGTCCTAACTTATTTATTTCTATTCTTTCATTTATTTAAGTATTAGTACAATTGAAAGTACTTTGCCATTTGGATCAAAGGTTTATAGTGTTCATGAGAATTATGCAGAATCCAAGTTCTCTGTATATCCAACTTGAATTCTTTAGTTCTAAGCATTAAAACAAAATGCAAATTTAAAAATCTATTAAGTTGGAAAAAGAGTAGTTGTCCATTGACTACAAAATCATGTTAAATAAGAATTAAACACTCTATTCTGGGGAAGTAGCAATGTGATTCTAAGTGAGAGGTGCAGATTATCTAAAGTACGGTATTTTCAGAATGGCAAGGAAGCTCTAGTTTCCAGATATAGAAACATTTCCAGAGTATCCGAACTTTGGAAACTACTTCTTCAGAAAAGTTGGGGAGCCATGTTTTTCTCAGCAAACACCACAACTGTGGACCATTTTCATCTATTATGGTTTCCAAATGGAAGCATTTTCCTCTGTATTTGAGGCTGATAAGCATGATAACTTAAGACAGAGTGCTTTTTGGCCTTGTTTTGGACTCCAGGAGAAGTCCAAATATGGTATTTTCAGCTAGTTTTGTTCCTGGTTTTGACACTGAAAACCCAACGGATCAGTTAACTATTGAATAAGAAGCTACTTCAAAATTCAGTGGCTTGTAAACAAGAATAATTTATTAGCAAGCCCTTACCATAGCAATGGAAAAGATACAGAAGAGCAACTGTAATTCTGCATTTCTACCCAGATCATGTTGAGCAATATAAGTCACATGGTCAGGTCCAAGGCCAAGGGACAGAATTGCAAAATCACAAGACTGAAAGTATGAATACTGGAAGGGATGAAGAATTGGGGCCGATAATGTAACCTATACTAACATGCAAAAATATCTGATATATTGTTTTAGAAACAGCTCCTATTCCACATATTATTTCATGTCAGTGCTTTTGGATGATGAAAATAGTGTAGGCTCACCAAGTTACAAATATATCCCCTTAGGAGGAGGACTAGCCTTTATAGAAATTATGAATGTCTTTTTTAGAACAATGGGGCATCAGATAATTAATATTTGATACTAATGGCCAAATTTTAGGAGAGATTCAGTTTTAATACTCTTCAGAAGAAAAAATCTTATAATCCCTTTGGGGCAAAGAATATCTAGAAGTAATGAATCGGCAGGAAAACAATCAGTTCTGTATTACAGAAGTGTTAGGAAACATGAGCTTCTAAGGAATAACTCACACAGCCTGGTTCTGATGATAAAAATTGTCCTCCCTCTGTCATGGTGAGAGAGAGGAACAGTCACTCCAAGTAAAACAGAAAGACAATGACAAAATGACAGAACTTCGGAGGGCAATAATTCTGACGGTTTGCTGTAAGTGGAGAAATAATAAAATGTGTCTTTCAAGATTTAGAGATGATTTTCAGATTTAAACATGTTGCAAAATATTTGTTTAAGAGTTGTAAGCATTCCCTTTTCTGTTTGATAAAATGTTGTAAGTGCCTGAGACGGTTTTGCATTTTTAACAAATACTTCTAAATTATTTTTATTGCAGATAGTTTTATGTTTCAGATGTCTGAATATGAACTGAATGCTTATGAGCTTGTTATAAACACCTGAAGAGAGAGCGTTTACAGTGACAACACATAAAGAATCTTAACAAAGGTGCTAATGTAATGCAGTGACAAACAGCAGTTGTGCCATCATGATAGTATGAGTTCACAGCACCTGACTGGTAACCGCTAACATGTTGTCTGTCAAATCTGAGTCACGGTTACAATTATTCAGAAGACATTGATTTTTCTCATGCTGACAGAAGTATTTATCACTTTTCACTCAGGATAAGTCTGATTTAAGCACATGTATTATACTCTGATTGTACTGGAAATCAAGATCCCCGGAATCTGGGATCTAGTCTTTACTCTTCCAACTTCTACATATGTGACCTGTGGCAAGTGCAGTTTTCAGTTCCTCATCCATTTAAGGAGAAGGTGGGAAAAGATAAATTCTTAGATTACTTCCAGCTTGAATATTCACTAACACTCTGTGCTGGCTCAGTGTTCATGGGGCATTTCCCTCTGACCAACCCAGGAGGTCTTTCATAGATCCCACTGCTGCCTCAAGTAATAGGTAAACCATGATAAAACTATGATCCATAAATGGGTTATACTGTCATGGAAATCCCATAAAACCAATGCTTCAAATATTTGAAAGGCATGAAATATATTTCTGTTTATGAGAAAAATACAAGGGAATTTTCTTATGATCTTTGAACTAGAGTTTAATAAATGTGAAACACCCTCTTCAGTGACTGATCACAAAGAGAAAGGTAGAAGAGTAACTGAATTTGGAGATTAACTGAATCATTTCTCTTTTTATTTTGGTGGATGAGAAAGGTATCGGCTGCGTATTAGGACTCTGCTAAAATAGAGAAGAGTATCGTTTGTGTAACTGGTGTTCAGGGCAGGCACATGTGAGTATGCACGTTGTATGCCAGACAATCCAGAAGATGCAGTTCCCTCAGCCCCTGACATGAATGCCCTTACAGAGTTGTGCAGTGCAGAGCCTGTTTAATCTGACTGTGGAGCCCTGCGGCATAATAGCTTAAAATGGCATTTCTGTGTATATGACCTCACAAGACTCTATTGGGGTAGGACGGAAGCAGAGCTGGCTTCATGGGCCTGTGAAGTGCAGTTGCAGAGGGTCCCGGGCTTACAAAGGCCCGTGTTTGGTTTAGTGTTCTGCTATCACCGTGTCATTATCTTGAAATTCTTAATAATTTTTAAACAAGAGGCCCCATCTTTTCATTTTTCACTCGGTACCAAAAGTTATGTAGCTGGTCCTGGATGGATGGTCCTGGGAGTGGTTTAAGACCGTAATAGCAGGAATGTAAAGAGGAAGAAATAGTTGCTTGTCAACGTCTGACATCCAAAAGAGAATTTTTACAGCAAGGCAATTGGCTTGAAAGCCAGGATTTGTGAAGACAGTAAACTAATTAATTTTCTATTTTCTTTATTATATCAAAGGATTCAGATTATACAATTTC
This sequence comes from Phocoena phocoena, assembly GCF_963924675.1. Classification (NCBI taxonomy): domain Eukaryota; kingdom Metazoa; phylum Chordata; class Mammalia; order Artiodactyla; family Phocoenidae; genus Phocoena; species Phocoena phocoena. The sequence continues at coordinate 35,566,592 of NC_089225.1, read as the reverse complement.
TCCATAAATATAGAGGAAATGATCTTTTCACATATGAGCAAATGTGTATTGTCAGCATTTGCAGCTATTTTATTTGGCAGTGTAATCAGTAAGTTACCTGGACTAGAGAATACCTTGTGTTTGCCTTTGGCATAAATCTACACAGACTGATGTTCTGCCACGTGGCTTAGTTAAATTAATCCATAGATGTCAAGCCAAGTAGAAAATTTTCCTATATGATTATTCTTCATTTTCAAAAAACATGAGTAACTATGTGTGTTTTACATGAGTGTACAAAGAAACTAAAATCCATTTCCATGGTTGGCTTGAACATTTTCCTTGAATATTGTTATTTTTTTGACCTGAAATAACCTAAAAGTGAGGACACCTAAGTTGATCATATTGAGTTGTATGTTGTATATTAGCATGGCCAGTTCAAATAGTCATAATCCAAAATGGATTTTAAAGCTGGAATTATTCACTTTACTTACATTAATCATTAAACTCACAAGAAATGTGAATAGTAAGAAATTTAAGAAATGACCAATAGTATTAAAAGGAGTTAGCTGTGATTACAACATTTGAATCTTTCCAGTTGGTAACTGAGTAGTCTGTCTCCCGTATTTGGAGCTAGGGAGAGAGCAAAGGAGGAAGGGAGGGAGGGAGGGAAGGAGGGAGAGAGAGAGAGAATGGTGATTAAAAGCTCAAGCAAGTTATTAGCCCTAAACCTGTTGGTGACATGCCAGCCCTTGTGAGCTAGTTGAAGATTTCTCAACCTCTGCAGTATTGACATACTGACATTTGGACTGGATAATTATTTTTTGGCGGGGTGAGTATCCTCTGCATTGTAGGATGTTTGGCAGCGTCCTTGTCTCTACCCACTAGATGCCAGTGGTGTACCTCCTCTTCAGTTGTGATAACCAAAAATGTCTCCAGATATTGCCAAATCACCTTCAGTTAAGAACCACTGGTGTAGATTGAACTAAGGATATCCTGAGGCGACTGCTTCTCCTTAACTTACATCCAAAAGCAGGACAAGTGGTCCTCTTGCTTCCTTTTTCATAGGCTGATACCTTGATATTGTATTTGAATGTTGAAGAGATAACCCAAAGAAAAGTGAATATATTCCCATACAACTTAGAACAGCTAAACTAGACTGCCTGTCCCCGGGCCTTCCCTGAATATGTGTGTGTGTGGTTGTTGCGGGGAGGGCGGGCAATAAGAAATTATTCCAAGCTGGAGGTAGCCCCAGTCCACCCATTCCTACCTTACTGATATGGGAACAAGTAATATAGTAAATGACCATGATCTCAAAGAGGACTTGTCCACAGATGCACTGAGTTAACACCACAGAAACATGTTTTCAGCTTCCTTAGTGATTTTAAAAAAGGTCCATCCCCTAGTGTGTTGGTCCTGCCTACATCACTGTCCTTTCTTTCTTTTTTTTTTTTACATCTTTATTGGAGTATAATTGGTTCACAAGGGTGTGTTAGTTTCTGCTTTATAACAAAGTGAATCAGTTATACATATGTTCCCATATCTCTTCCCTCTTGTGTCTCTCTCCCTCCCACCCTCCCTATCCCACCCCTCTAGGTGGTCACAAAGCACTGAGCTGATCTCCCTGTGCTATGCGGCTGCTTCCCACTAGCTATCTATTTTACGGTTGGTAGTGTATATATGTCCATGCCACTCTCTCGCTTTGTCACAGCTTACCATTCCCCCTCCCCATATCCTCAAGTCTGTTCTCTAGTAGGCCTGTGTCTTTATTCCTGTCTTACCCCTAGGTTCTTTGTGACATTTTTTTTTCTTAAATTCCATATATATGTGTTAGCATACGGTATTTGTCTTTCTCTTTCTGACTTACTTCACTCTGTATGACAGTCTCGTCCTTTCTTTGTAGAAAGCTTGGTTCAGAATGTTTGGAAGGATTTGAGTACTCCCTAGACTTCAGGGTACCTGAGAACTTGAAGATACAGTCCTCCCAAAAGTGATTTTTTCCCCCTAAGATTAAGAACAGCCACAATCAACACTAACTGTACCTAGTTACCTAGAAATTTTGATTTACTTGCCCCACTTTCATTCATTCCAGGCCTTCAATAATTAGTTCGCCTTTAGATGAGTAGCAGATCATCAAGTTTTAGGGCTTATCATTATTTACTGTTGGTTCTATGCTTCTCTGACATTTGGAAAATATACTGACCAGCTCATTTAAAAAAATCTGGCCCATAAAGAGAAGAAAGGAGGTGTAGTAGAGATCCTTTGAAGCTTTAGCATAAGGAGTTGTTCCATAAAAATAACGTTTTTCTGTGATTTAATCTGTGAGTGGGAAACAGTTGTATACTATTTCTGTTATGGGGGCAGAGTATGTATCTTAAATTACCTAAGTATTTGCTGTGAAGTATTTGAATAGCTGCTTCCATCCTACAGAGAAAAAGACTTTCAAAATAGATAATGCAGGGGAATACAACACAATTACTCAAATACTCCAGAGTCGGGACAAAGGCATGCTATATAATGTGTCTTGTTCCTAAGTTTTTGTTCCTTCTCATTTTACTTATTTTCTTTGTAGGATAGATTATATTAAAATAAGGTTTTACTACATATCTAGAGGCTTGGCTAACATTTTTGTTTCAAAACATAGAATAAGCTTCCTTGTGTGTGAAAAGTACCTCTTTACTTTACATATAAGGAAAATGCAAACAGGGAAGTGGAAAGATTTGCCTAAGTTTGCAAAGTGAGCTTGGGCGCTCTGTGGCAGGCTGACCGTGCACATTAACGCCCATTCTCTGTGTTCAGTGTCACCACTTTGGCCCATGCCTTTCTGGGAGCAGTGTGAGAGGAGGCTGTGTCACACTTCTATCATTCCCTGATTGATAGTACATTGAGGTACCCCTTACATTTTACACTCTGTATTTGACCACTGCCTACAGTTAGGGTCACAGAACTGAAATATCAGGAAGCTGAGAGACTAAAAGTAACTAAACTTGATGGAAAGATAACAACATTTTCATTTTGATAAGAAATGAAAACTATCACCCATAAATGCTTTTACTTAGTATCTTTAGGCTATGTTCAAAAAAAAGAAAGAAAGGATCATTGTAAATTAGAAGTCCACAGTTCCTTTCCCTATTCTGGCATTAGTAACCTATGTGGTCTTAGTAAATCATTTGTTCTGGACTTAATCTCCATTCTGCAGTCTTGTTTCCTCTGGAAAAAATCCTAAAACATCATGATCACCATCAGAATGCCCATGACTAATAATCTGTAGTGCTTGTGAGACTGTGGGAAAAGAGAGATTCTCATTCACTCTTGGTTGGACTATAAACAACCTTCTTAGAAAGTTATCTGGCAGAGCTAATTAAAATGTAAAATATATATGCCTCCCTAACCAGCAATTCCACTTCCATCTACTCATTTACTAGATATAAAAATATTTAAGTATTTAAAGACATATGCATGAGAAATTTATCACATGATTTTTGGCAACAAAGAACCGGAGACAATCTGAAGAGTCATCAGTAATAGGATAATTGAACAAATTGGGTAATTCATATTCTGATATACTACACACCTTTTAAAAAGGACAGAGATCTATATGAATTGACTTGGAAAGCTATCCATGATGCATTTATAAAGTAAAAAAGCAATTTACCAAATGCAGTATACTGTTATCCCATTTGATATTAAATCCTTATATTTACATATGTATATTTTATGCTTGTGATAAGCAAAGGAAAATATGGATGAATACATCCAAATTGGCAGTAGATAAATCAAAGAAAGATAGAGAATTACTACCTTTCTCAAGATATATCTCTGTCCTGTTTGCATATGTACAAGAAGCATATTACTTTTAGTGAACAATATTTTTCCAACATTTTATTGTGAAAAGTCTCAAACATACAGCAAAGCTGAAATAATTTTACAGTATGCAGCCATGTATATGCCACTTGGATTCTACCCCATTAACATTTTACTTTACTTGCTTTATCATGTATCTATCCATGTGTCTCTTTTTCTACCCATTCCTCATTCCACTTTATTTTTTTTGATGCATTTCAAAGTAAATTTCACACCTCAGTCCAGTTTCTCCTAAATACTGCACCTTTCATAATAAATGACATTTTGATTGAAATTTAAATATAATACATTTTAAAGAAAGAGCTCTGGTTGTGGCTTCACTCACTAGGCATCTTGTATTACTTTGCCCTGCCCCCAACGTAACAGATCTTCCGAGGTCTATAAAATGTAGGGCAGGTGGGTACTAAGGTTTGAGGGTCAGATCTTAGAAATATTAGTGAAATTAATACTCTATCCTACACTCTTTGGGGATCCATAGACTGACATATCTCTTTTTTTTTTTTTTTTTGACATATCTCTTAGTAAATGCTTTTTGGAATTCAGTGTAAATTGTCTGTACATTCATGAAAGTGTGAGCCAGACATCTCTAAGGAGATTTCAGGCTTTTGGAGACATAAAAGGTATATTGCTCAGAGCTCAGTTATCAAGAATAGAATCCACTCTACCTAAGCATGCAGGGAGTTATTACATGGTATTATGTGACTTACAGAATCACTGGGAGGGCTGAAGAGAAACCATGTTGAGATTCAGGAAACATTTCCAAATCCACACAGTGGAATTGGGCCAGGGGAGGTGCTGCCTCCACCATAATCAGAAGAATTATTACAGAATCAGAAATATGTCATCATGGCTGCCTGTTCCAGAATGATACCTCAGCCTTTGCCAAGAATCTGCCAAAGGAGGAAACTACCTATAGAATCAGGAAGTGACTGCTGTAGTTGTCCATTCCAGAACCAGGGTGCTTTTGCCATGATCTACACAAGCAACATGGAAGCTCCTCACTTTGCTTCTCTCCTGAAATGAATCAGTATCCAAACTCTAAGATAATACCTGGAATCTCACCATAAGGGAATCTAGGAAATGTTTCATGAAAAGCACTGTTAGTTGACTGAAGTAATCAGTTTTCTCCTTCTTGAGTACATGGCTACATTCTGTTTTCCAGTCTCCCCTGAAGTTATATGTGGTTGTATGTCAAAGTTCTTGCCTAGAAGATGCAAGTAGAAGTAATATATGCCTTAAGACAATAGTCATACCTTATCCACATTTTTTTCTCCTTATTGTTGGCTGGAATCTGACCCAGGATCAACCATGTGGATAACAATAAAGCCAGAGGATGTAGAGCTGTATTGCTACCCTCGATTTCGGGATGACTTTGTGGAGCAAAGTCCATTTAACCATTTTGGATGATTCCATGAGTGAGGGGGAAAAAAAGAAACTTGAATCTTCTTTAAGTCACTGGATTATTGCTTGATCTTTTGGTTATAACAGTCTCGTCCTACCCTAAGTAATGCATGTGGATTTTAGCTTTTCAACCTCTGTACCTAGAAATGTTGTTTGGGTTTAGAAGAGCAAGCCAATCCATAGTGCCCTCCAAAACAGGGGTCCTCTCCTCTCCCTTCCAAACACACTCTTTCTCTCCTTTTCTCTCCCTCGTGTCTCTCTTCTCACACAACCAAACACACACACACACAAACAGAATCTTTCTTATTCATTGTTGAATTGTCAGTGCCTAACATAAGACCTAGTGTGTCATAGACTTTTAACAAATATTTGGTTAATGAATAAATAAATGAAGACATCTTCACATTTGAGGAGTATGATGGGGACAGCTTATAATTTTGTCTTTGACATATTTCATTGGAAGGTGTGGTTTGAAACCTTGGAAAGGATTTCAACATCTTGTGATGGGGTTAAGGGCATTCTGTTAGCAGAGAAGTATGCTTGAAGTATGGCAGCAAAATAGGGGTGAACATAGTGAGCTTACTGTTATGTATGGTGAGAAGGCTGAAGAGAAGGGGTTTGGTTTGAGATTGGATTCAGATTGGGCAAATTCTTAAATGCTATACTAGGGCATTAGCATTTCTGTAAGCCAAGAAAACATCAAAGGTTTTTTTTGTTTCTGGTTTTGATTTTTGCTCTCACATTGTACTGACATGCTTGGATCTGCCTTTTAGAGAATGAAGTGCTGGCAGTGTGGAGGAGAAGACTGGAGGTGAGAGAGCCTGGGAGCAGAGAGGTCAGGTAAGGGGCTATTTGAATTGCCCAGGAAAGAACAATGGATATTTAAATTTGGCAGAGCTAAGGGATACATTTGAGAGATATTTTGGAGATAAAATTAATAGAACTGGGTGACTTATTGGATGATAATAGAGAGAATTTCTAGTTTGTAGATTGAGTTGATAGTGCTATTAACTTAAGACAAGAAGTGCAAACAAGGAAGTAAATTGTGTTTGGGGGGGATGAAGTAATAAAATTTGTCTTTCAGACTATTGCATTACCTTTTAGGAAATGGAAATATTAAGTAGCTAGATGGAAATATGGGTCTGGAATTCAAGAAACAGATTAAGACACTGGTGACTTGGAAGTCATGAGCAATCTATTAGTATGTCTCAGGAGGTGATCTATGAATATTTGCATCCAAGATACTTGCTTCGAGATGCTTGTAAAAATGAAGATTCTTGGGCCTCATCGCAGATATAGTCAATCAGATTGCCTGGAGGATGCGGCCCAGGAATCTGATTTTCTAAAAATTTTCTTGGGTTATTTTAATGCATTAAAAATTTTGAGAACCAAGTATAAAGGTGATAACCAAAGCCTAATGGTAGATAAGATTATCTGGGAGAAAGTATCAAGTAAGGAGAGATTATGGACAAATGCACAAGGATATGGACAAGAATGGTATTGGACTGCAGAAACTGCAGAGTTTAAAAACTGTTTAAAGAGGAGAAAAAAGAAGAGATTCTTAAGAGTAGAGAAGTAGCAGTAGGAAGAGAAAAGTTTTAGGGAGGCGATGTGGTGAGGGCTCCAGAGAGAGAAACATCATGTTCTGTAAAGCGATCACCTAGAATGAGACAGAGAAAAGGATACTGGCTTCCTCAGTTTGTTGGCCCTCACTGACTCCTGAGGTAGCAGTTTCAATGAACTGAAGGGAGTGAAATAACATGACGTCACTAAAGCATTAAAGGAACTCAGGATTCAGAGATAGACTATTTTGAGACTATTTTCCTTTTATAAGGGAACAGTATATATTTGTTTATACCTCAGTGTAATTTCTATTTCAAACTCTCATTCTTCTTTGGAAGAGAAAATATGATGTTGGTTGGGGACTTTCCCCTGTACCTGTTTCTCGTAGAATGTACAGCTTACCCCTTTGTGCTCAGGTGGGTCCAGGCAGATCATTGCTGAGATGTCTCTTGGCCCATCTTCAAGGCTCCTTCCAACCTGACAGCTTTCTCTCTCCTCATGAGTCATATTCGACTGGGGGTGCCTGTGGGGCAGGTGTGGCCTGGTGTGTAGAATTTCACCAAGCGGACACTTCGTCTTGGAGTACACCCTCTTTCCGGGGTTTACTGTTGAACATTCCATACCCATCCTGGAGATCTGTTGTGCACCAAGGCTATCGTGTGACCCCTCTCAGACACCAGTCCCAGGGTGCCTGCTTCTCCCCTTGAAACCTGTTCCTCCTCCCCAGATGCCATTCTTTTTTGAATTTATTTTTGGCTGGTTGGGCCTTTGTTACTGCACGTGGGCTTTCTCTAGTTGCGGCGAGCAGGGGCTACTCTTCATTGCGGTGCGTGGGATTCTCATCGCGGTAACTTCTCTTGTTGCAGAGCAGGGGCTCTAGAGCGCAGGCTCAGTAGTTGTGGCACGTGGGCTTAGTTGCATCACTGCACGTAGGATCTTCCTGGACCAGGTATTGAACCCGTGTCCCCTGCATTGGCAGGCGGATTCTTAACCACTGCATCACCAGGGAAGCCCCCAGATGCCATTCTAAATGTGTTGCGCATACTATACACACACTATTCACTTAATCCTCAAAGTAATATCACAAGATCATTACTATTATTGGTAACTTACCTTTAGCAAGAGTCACAGCTTGAGCCTAACCTCGATTTGAGGATTGTGTGTGTGAGTGCACCTGGAAGATGAGGAGGTGAGAGAGGCCTACGTAGCTGGGGAAGGCCCAGTGTGAGGAGCGAAGCTCTTTCAAACATGATTTGTGGAGAGTATACAGGAATGATTCCAAGGGTGACTAGGTGTCTGTCAGATGCTCCTTGGCTTAACTCCCATGCAGTCCTGCCAAGTCCTAGGGTGAGGGGTGTAACAACAGAGCTTATGTAAATTAAAAGAGTCATTTTTCTAAACTCCCCTATGGGACATTGACATGCAAATTGTCAATTACATTGGGAACTGCTGGTGCCTGTAGGAGAAGCAGTAGTACAGGCGGTAGCAGATTGTCTGTGGTGATGGCAATGATGTTAAAGACAGAGGCATCTTTTTTGTTAGTATATTCTGTCTGGCTTTGATAATCAGCAACCTTGCTACAGATACGGATACTCTTAAGCCTTGTGCAATGGCAACCTTACAGCCTCTGGAAGGCAACAGTGGACAACATTGGCATAGATGCCACTTACAGCATCCACAGAAGACACGGGTACCCCTCTAGTGGGCAAGAGGAGGAAGGGAGAAACATGGTTGTATGCCATGTGACAGACTGGAGGGCTAGGTCTTGGAGCACTGAGCAAATAGAAGGAGGATTTGGGAGGTATTCGATAGGGGATAAATCTCCCACCAAGCAGGTCAGGATGTAGTCATAAGGCTACTACTTCTATCAGTTATTAATTAGTCTTTTTTTTTTTTTTTTACTTATCTGGGGTATAGTGAACAAAATAGATGAAATTGATGAGAAAACCAAGGTTCAGCGAATTAAGAAAACTTGTGCAAAACTCTATACACAGCTAATGAGTTGTGGGATCATTTGTCCACTCATGCTGCCATCTTCCTATTTGGGGCAAAAGAGAAGATGCCAGGGGAGAAAAAAAGATTGTTATTATCTAACAGTAATCGATGGCAGGGTCTTGGATAAATTGGGAGAGGATAAGATTAAGAGGGTAGCTGGAGGAATTAATTAAAGACATTTAGAAAATGGAATATAGGAAACTCAAGCAGAAGTATTTCAGACAAAAGATTATAAACATATGGAATTAGGTAAGAAAACTAGCTGAATTTTCAGCATACAAAGTAATTAAAGAAAGACGTCTGGAACAGGAGAGAAATAAGAGAAGTATAGGAAATAAAAGGTAGGTTTGTGATAAACTAGAGTATGCTGATAAGGCCAGATGTGTTTTTTTTTTCTCCTTTGCTTGACATATATTATGTCTTTCTTAACCATAGTCCCAAATATTGCACATTTCAACAAGTTATATTTGTTTCTGGAAATATCTAGGAACTATATAAATATATCTGCCAAAGCAAATGATTCAAAGATCCACATGATCTGTTTTTCATTGGCTAACTTAGCCTGTATCTAGCTTCCCACAAAAGTCTAGAATGTACATTTGTGATTACATATTTTGGCCACAGAAATAACAAAAATGGCTATTTAATATGGTTTTCTATAGCAGTAGGAAGCAATATCCACTAAAGTACCCCTACAAATGTCTTTCATCATGGTCTTCTCCTCGTGTTAAGACATGAAGCAAGGCAATTTTGATGATGAGGGGTAGAGGTGCATTATCCTTTTATTTCTGATTGCACTGGAGGTTAATCACATCTGTGTGAATGATGAGAATATCTCATTATACATGGATTCTCCTCATTTGTGTTTGAAGTGTAACTTCAGCTTATGGAATATCTTTGGTCATTGCCTAAACTATGTGGAGGTGTAGATGGCTGCTGATGTGATGTGACGGGGGGAGCCACCGAAGAAAGGCCTGCTCACCCCCAAATATTTTTTGCTCTGACTGGCTGGATTTGGGAATCACTGAGTGCCGTCATTTTCCAAAAGGACAAGAGACTCAGTGACTGAATAGACTTTATGATGAAATATATCCGTTTTGCCTTGTTTAAGAATGTATTGTTTACGCACAGGGAACTGGGGATACCAAATCCTTAGATGGGAACATGGTGCAGCTACATTGTCTCTGGCACAAAAAAGAGAGCAATGATGCAGAATCATTCTGGCCAGAGAAACAGCCTCACAACAAAAGGATCTGTGGGGCTGGGCTCTGTCATTTTCAAGGTTTACTGATAAAGTATGTGTGGTACAGCTGGCTATGACTCTGAGCAAGCTGTTGTCCTTGGATCGGTTTTTCAGGAAAAAAAGATTTACTCGAAGCATCCTTTAATGTGGAGAGATACATTGTTTACTCTTTAACCTCTGAAAGATTAGATATCTTGACAGATCTGAGAGGATTTCGCATTCACATTATTATAGTCATTGATTTATTCAATGAGTATTTATTGAACAATTACTAAGTACCATACTCTATACTAGGTAGTGGAAACGTAAGAACAAATAAGGGAACATTCCAGTCTTTGAACATCTCAGAGTTTAATGAGAAAAGGAGGACAGTGCAAAAACCCCAAAAATATTAAAAGAAAATGAAATAATAAAGTCTTATCAGCAATTGCATAGACTACCTATACAAAGTATTGGGATAAAAGGTAACTAATCATTCCTAGAAGGAATCAGGAAAGATTCAAAGAAATTATATTTGAGTTGAGTGAGTTTAATTTTTCAAAGGAGCAGAGAAGTTAAGAGTATTCTAGCATAGGGAGAAATTGCTCATTAAGATAGTAGTACTGCTGTGGACTGAATGTTTGTATCACCCCCAAATTCACATGTTGAAACCTAATCCCCAGGGTGATGGTATTTGAAGGGAAAGTCTTTGGGAGGTAATTAGGCCATCAAGGTGGAGCCTTCATGATGAGATTATTGCCTTTATGAGAAAAGATGCAAGGGAGCTTTCTCTCTCTCTCTTTCTCCCCTCTCTGCCATGTGAAGACACAACAAGATGACCAACTACAAAGCAGGAAGTGCCCTCACCATACACCAGATCTGCGAGTACCTTGATCTTACACTTCCTAGCCTCCAGAGCCATGAGAAATAAATGTCTGTTGTTTAAGCCACCTAGTCTATGATATCTTATTATAGTAACCCAAGCAGACTAAGTACTCACTAACTCATCAGAATAGATGTTGTAAATCATAGTGGTTAGTTGTCACGAAGCAAAGACTGAGAGATGGTAACACTCAACAGATAAATTTCACTGGGCTGGAACATGAAGAATTTTCTAGGGAAAATGATCCAGCATTAATGGAAGTCCCAAACATTATGAAAGCGCTGAGAAACCTGATGGGTGAGCAGCTGTCATGGAAGAAAGGATGCCAATAGAAAGGCAAAGACCAATAAAAATAAATTTTGCCTACTTAATAATTTTTCTTAGGCTTAGTCCTAATCAATTTCATCCCACCAGAGCCCATGTATCCAAATCAAGATGACATTAAAAATATGGAAAAATCAAAATCAATACCCATGGCTCTAATAAAGAGCTGAACTCAGCATGTACCATAGAGGCATCAAGATCTAACTCCAAGCCTTTTAAATTCTGTAAAGTGATGAGCTTTGAAAGCATGCTGTGCCTGCTCCAGAATGTCACTTAACTGTTGTGAAAGTCACAGCATATTCCTGTCACTCCCGGTTTGCATAGTTTAGGAAACCAAATACATATATACATATATATATATTAACATCTTTATTGGAGTATAATTGCTTTACAATGTTGTGTTAGTTTCTGCTGTATAACAAAGTGAATCAGCTATATGTATACATATATCCCCATATCCCCTCCGTCTTGCATCTCCCTCCCACCATCCCTCTCCCACCCCTCTAGGTGGTCACAAAGCACCGAGCTGATCTCCCTCTGCTATGTGGCTTCTTCCCACTAGCTATCTATTTTACATTTGGTAGTGTATATATGTACATGCTACTCTCTCACTTCATCCCAGCTTACCCTTCCCCCTCCCCATGACCTGAAGTCCATTCTCTACCTCTGTGTCTTTATTCCTGTCCTGCCACTAGGTCCATCAAAACCTTTTTTTTTTTTTTTTTAGATTCCGTATATATGTGTTAGCATACGGGATTTGTTTTTCTCTTTCTGACTTACTTCACTCTGTGTGACAGACTCTAGGTCCATCCACCTCACTACAAATAATTCAATTTCGTTTCTTTTTATGGCTGAGTAATATTCCATTGTATATATGTGCCACATCTTCTTTATCCATTCATTTGTCGATGGACACTTAGGTTGCTTCCTTGTCCTGGCTATTGTAAATAGAGCTACAATGAACATTGTGGTACATGACTCTTTTTGAATTATGGTTTTCTCATGGTATATGCCCAGTAATGGGATTGCTGGGTCATATTATTTTTAGTTTCTTAAGGACCCTCCATATGGTTCTCCATAGTGGCTGTATCAGTTTACATTCCCACCAACAGTGCAAGAGGGTTCCCTTTTCTCCACACCCTCTCCAGCATTTACTGTTTGTAGATTTTTTGATGATGGCCAATCTGACCGGTGTGAGGTGATACCTCATTGTGGTTTTGATTTGCATTCCTCTAATGATTAGTGATGTTGAGCATCCTTTCATGTGTTTGTTGGAAATCTGTATATCTTCTTTGGAGAAATGCCTATTTAGATCTTCTGCCCATTTTTGGATTGGGTTTTTTGCTTTTTTGTTATTGAGTTGCATGCACTGCTACTATAATTTGGAGATTAATCCTTTGTCATTGCTTTGTTTGCAAATATTTTCTCCCATTCTGAGTGTTGTCTTTTCATCTTCTTTATGGTTTCCTTTGTTGTACAAAAGCTTTTAAGTTTCATTAGGTCCCATTTGTTTATTTTTATTTCCATTTCTCTAGGAGGTGGGTCAAAAAGGATCTTGCTGTGATTTATGTCATAGAGTATTCTGCCTATGTTTTTCTCTAAGAGTTTACAGTGTCTGGCCATATATTTAGGTCTTTAATCTATTTTGAGTTTATTTTTGTGTATGGTGTTAGGGAGTGTTCTAATTTCATTCATTTACATGTAGCTGTCCAGTTTTCCCAGCACCACTTATTGAAGAGGCCGTCTTTTCTCCATTGTATATTCTTGCCTCCTTTATCAAAGATAAGGTGACCATATGTGTGTGGGTTTATCTCTGGGCTTTCTATCCTGTTCTATTGATCCATATTTCTGTTTTTGTGCCAGTACCATACTGTCTTGATTACTGTAGCTTTGTAGTATAGTCTGAAGTCAGGGAGGCTGATTTCTCCAGTTCCGTTTTTCTTCCTCAAGATTGCTTTGATATTCAGGGTCTTTGGTGTTTCCATACAGATTGTAAAATTTTTTGTTCTAGTTCTGTAAAAAATACCATGAGTAGTTTGATAGGGATTGCATTGAATCTGTAGATTGCTTTGGGTAGTATAATCATTTTCACAATGTTGATTCTTCCAGTCCAAAAACATGGTATATCTCTCCTCTGTTTATATCATCTTTGATTTCTTTCATGAGTGCTTTATAGTTTTTTAAGTACAGGTTTTTTGCCAACTTAGGTAGGTTTATTCCTAGGTATTTTATTCTTTTTCTTGCAGTGGTAAATGGGAGTGTTTCCTTAATTTCTCTTTCAGATTTTTTGTTATCAGTGTATAGGCATGCAAGGGATATCTGTGCATTAATTTTGTACCCTGCTACTTTACAAAATTCATTGATTAGCTCTAGTAGTTTTCTGGTAGCATCTTTAGGATTCTCTATGTATAGTATCATGTCATCTGCAAACAGTGACAAGTTTTACTTCTTTTACAATTTGTGTTCCTTTTATTTCTTTTTCTTCTCTGATTGCTGTGGCTAAAACTTCCAAACTATGTTGAATAATAGTGGTGAGAGTGAACAACCTTGTCTTGTTCCTGATCTTAGAGGAAATGTTTTCAGTTTTTCACCATTGAGAACAATGTTGGCTGTGGGTTTGTCATATATGGCCTTTATTATGTTGAGGTAGGTTCCCTCTGTGCCTACTTTCTGGAGAGTTTTTATCATAAATGGGTGTTGAATTTTGTCAAAAGCTTTTTCTGCATCTATTGAGATGATCATATGGTTTTTTCCTTCAATTTGTTAATATGATGTATCACATTGATTGATTTGCATATTTTGAAGAATCCTTGAATTCCTGGGATAAACCACACTTGATCATGGTGTATGATCCTTTTAATGTGCTGTTGGATTCTGTTTGCTAGTATTTTGTTGAGGATATTTCCATCTATGTTCATCAGTGATATTGGCTGGTGGTTTCCTTTTTTTTTTTTTTTGTGGTACGTGGGCCTCTCACTGTTGTGGCCTCTCCCATTGCGGAGCACAGCCCCCAGATGCGCAGACTCATTGGCCATGGCTCACGGGCCCAGCCACTCTGCAGCACGTGTGACCTTCCCAGACTGGGGCATGAACCCATGTCCCCTGCATCGGCAGGTGGACTCTCATCCACTGGGCCACCGGGGAAGCCCTAGTTTCCTTTTCTTGTGACTTCTTTGTCTACTTTTGGTATCAGGGTGATGGTGGCCTCTTAAATTGAGTTTTGGAGTGTTCCTCCCTCTGCTGTATTTTGTAAGAGTTTTGATAGACTTTACCTGTGAAGTCATCTGGTCCTGGGCTTTTGTTTATTGGAAGATTTTAAATCACAGTTTCAATTTCAGTGCTTGTGATTAGTGTGTTTATATTTTCTATTTCTTCTTGGATCAGTCTCAGAAGGTTGTGCTTTTCTAAGAATTTGTCAATTTCTTCCAGGTTGTCCATTTTATTGGCATATAGTTGCTTGTAGTAATCTCTCATGATTCCTTGTATTTCTGCAGTGTCAGCTGTCATTTCTCCTTTTTCATTTCTAATTCTGTTGATTTAAGTCTTCTCCCTTTTTTTCTTATGAGTCTGGCTAATGGTTTATCAATTTTGTTTATTTTCTCAAGGAACCAGCTTTTAGTTTTACTGATCTTTGCAATTGTTTCCTTCATTTCTTTTTCATTTATTTCTGATCTGATTTTTATGATTTCTTTCCTTCTGCTAACTTTGGGTTTTTTTTGTTTTCTTTCTCTAATTGCCTTAGGTGTAAGGTTAGGTTGTTTACTTGAGATTTTTCTTGTTTCTTGAGGTAGGATTGATTTTATTGCTGTAAACTTCCCTCTTAGAACTGCTCTTGCTGCATCCGATAGGTTTTGGGTCAGCGTGTTTTTATTGTCATTTGTTTCTAGGTATTTTTTGATTTCCTCTTTGATTTCTACAGTGATATCTTGGTTAGTTAATAGTGTATTGTTTAGCCTCCATGTGTTTGTATTTTTTACAGATTTTTTCCTGTAATTGATATCTAGTCTCATGGCGTTATGGTTGGACAAGATACTTGATATGATTTCAGTTTTCTTAAATATCCCAAGGCTTGATTTGTGACCCAAGATATGATCTATCCTGGAGAGTGTTCCATGAGCACTTGAGAAGAAAGTGTATTCTGGTGTTTTTGGATGGAATGTCCTATAAATATCAATTAAGTCCACCTTGTTTAATGTGTCATTTAAAGCTTGTGTTTCCTTATTTTCATTTTGGATGATCTGTCCATTGGTGAAAGTGGGGTATTAAAGTCCCCTACTATTTTTGTGTTACTGTCAATTTCCCCTTTTATGGCTGTTAGTATTTGCCTTATATATTGAGGTGCTCTTATACTGGGTTCATAAATATTTACAATTGTTATATCTTCTTCTTTGTTTAATCCCTTTATTATGTAGTGTCCTTCTTTGTCTCTTGTAACAGTCTTTATTTTAAAGTCTCTTTTGTCTGATATGAGAATTGCAACTCCAGCTTACTTTAGATTTCCATTTGCATGGAATATCTTTTTCCATCCCCTCATTTTCAGTCTGTATGTGTTGCTAGGTCTGAAGTGGGTCTCTTGTAGACAACATATATATGGGTCTTGGTTTTGTATCCATTCAGCCAGTCTGTGTCTTTTCTTGGAGCATTTGATCCATTTACATTTAAGGTAATGATTGATATGTATGTTCCTATTACCATTTTCTTAATTGTTTTGGGTTTGTTATTGTAGGTTTTTTCCTTCTCTTGTGTTTCCTGCCTAGAGAAGTTCCTTTAGCATTTGTTGTAAACCTAGTTTGGTGGTGCTGAATTCTCTTAACTTTTGCTTATCTGTAAAGGTTTTAATTTCTTGTTGAATCTGAATCACATCCTTCCTGGGTAGAGTAATCTTGGTTGTACTTTTTTCCCTTTCTTCACTTTCAATATGTCCTGCCACTCCCTTCTGGCTTGCAGAGTTTCTGCTGAAAGATCAGCTGTTAACCTTGTGGGGATTCCCTTATATGTTATATGTTTTCTTTCGCTTGCTTCTTTTAATATTTTTTCTTTGTATTTAATTTTTGATAGTTTGATTAATATGTGTCTTTGCATGTTTCTCTTTGGATTTATCCTGCATTGGACTCTCTGTGTTTCCTGGACTTGATTGACTCTTTCCTATCCCATGTTAGGGAAGTTTTCAACTATAATCTCTTCAAATATTTTCTCAGACCCTTTCTTTTTCTCTTCTTTTTCTGGGATGCCTATAATTTGAATGTTGGTGTGTTTGATGTTGTCCCTGTGGTCTCTGAGGCTGTCCTCAATTCATTTCATTCTTTTTCCTTTATTCTGCTCTGTGGTAGTTATTTCCACTATTTTATCCTCCAGGTCACTTATCCATTCTTCTGCCTCAGTTATTCTGCTATTGATTCCTTCTAGAGAATTTTTAATTTCATTTATTGTGTTGTTCATCATTGTTTGTTTGCTCTTTAGTTCTTGTTAACGTTCCTTGTATTTTCTCCATTCTATTTCCAAGGTTTTGGATCATCTTTATTATCATTACTCTGAATTCTTTTTCAGGTAGAGTGCCGGTTTACTCTTCTTTTGTTTGGTCTGGTGGGTTTTTGCCTTGCTCCTTCATTTGCTGCATATTTCTCTGTCTTTTCATTTTGTTTAACTTACTGTGTTTGGGGGTCTCCTTTTCACAGGCTGTAGGTTCATAGTTCCTGTTGTTTTTGGTGTCTGCCCCCAGTGGGTGAGGTTGGTTCAGTGACTTGTGTAGGCTTCCTGGCGGAGGGGATTGGTGCCTGTATTCTGGTGAGTGGGTCTGGATCTTGTCTTTTGTTGGGCAGGGCCACATTGTGTGGTGTGTTTTGGCGTGTCTGTGAGCTTAGTATGTTTCTAGGCAACCTCTCTGCTAATGGGTGGAGTTTTGTTCCTGTCTTGCTAGTGTTTGGCATGGGGTGTACAGCACTGGAGTTTGCTGGACGTTGGGTGGAGCTGGGTTGTAGCATTGAGACAGAGGTCTCTGGGAGACGTCTCGCTGATTGATGTTACATTGGGGCCGGGAGGTCTCTGGTGGTCCAGTGTCCTGAACTCGGCTCTCCCACCTCATAGACTCAGGTGACACCCGGCCGGAGCACCAAGACCCTGTCAGCCACATGGCTTCTATGCTGACAGCGTCCTCTGGGAGCCTGGCACTGTTCTGGCTGGTGAGACCTGAGTAAACTCAGTAAGGTCGCCACCCACAGCCGTTCTGTGGTAACATTTCCTCTGTCTATATATATTTTAAAATTTTTCGTTTCCTTGTATCTGCCTTCTAGATCTAAAAGGTCCCGATGAGGTCATAGAGGTCTTGTTTTAGAAAAGCAGCCACTGACTATGAACAGGCTCTCAGAGAAAGTCTAAACAGTAACACATTGTTAGGATGTTGTGAGGCATCATAAAAATATGCCCCCAAATCTCTACATTTCGAAAGTGATAATTAGATGCCAAAAGGAATATTGCATTTCTCAGAATCAACAGAATTGCTAGGAGCTTCTCTAAGATAATAGATAGGTATAAATATTTTTGAATTAAAAAATTTTTAACATGAGAATTTGGCCAGGTATATGGAAAGTAAATAAAAGTATAAAAACAATTAGTAGTTTCACTAGAGGTAAAGATACTCCTCTGGTAGACATCAAGCCTTCTTGTTTGAAGAGAGAGACAATGAATCTGTATCACGGAGTGTCTTGCTTTCTGAACAATAGAATATCTACATACCTTGGTATAAAGGGAACCTTTTACCAAGTAATCATGGAATCAATCTTAGTTTCTGGTAAAGGGATATCTCACTTTATTGAGGACTCTGAGGAGGAAAGGGTTTTCCCTGGGGCCTAGAGGTTATACCATAAAAGCCAGGCCCCATTCTCTAATCCTTGCAACAATTCCGTTCTGCAAGAGAGGACACTGAGGTTCTGAGAGCTGGAATAACTTGGTAGAGGTAGATTTGAATCCACCTCTGTCTGCCTCTGATGCTTTGTTTCCTTACCCTATCTTGTGACTTCCCTGTGATGACTACCCCTTCTGTTTAGCACCTGATCTTGCCAGATGTGTTCCATGCAGAGCCCTGATGATCACCCAAGCCTGATTTGGGGGAGTTGGGAGAGAGAACTTGATAAGTGACAACCAAACTTCTCCCATGAGATTGAGGAGTGACAGGTTCTTGAGGTGTTTGGCAACGTACACTATGTTTCAAATGCTTTACATATTTTAGCTTGATTAATCTTCACCCAGGACTATGTGGTAGGTGCTATGAGTATCATTCCCATTTTAAAGATTATTTGCCTAAGGTCACACAACTAGTAATTGGTGGAGGTTGCATTTGAAACCAGGTAGTCTGATTCCAAAGCATGTGCTTTTCACTATTATGCAATACATACATACATATAGATAGTTGTTTTTATTTCCTTCTCCTATAGATGCCTAATCAGTTTTCAGTACTCTAGAGACTGGTTGTCTATTTTATAGATTGTAGCATCATCTCATTTTTTCTATAGTATTTTTTGTTTAGCTCATGAAAATTTCATCAGAGCATATATTATTTAGACACATGTTTGGGAAATTTAAGACCATTCATTTAGTAAATATATAGTTAATGAGCACCTACTCTGTCCAAAGCATTGTTCCAGGAAATGACCAAAAAAATACAAAGATTTGATATCAGAGTCTCTAACCTTGAGTTGATTATTATCTAAAGGGAAGATTAGATAAGAGGTAGAGCAAGAGAAAGGGCATAAAAATGATATACACAAAGTCTAGGGTGAATCAATTAAGTGATTACAACTTACTGCTGAATTGAACAGAAGGGCTTCTAGGAGGCTCAGTGTATCAGAAGGATTTGGGCAGCAGGAATGAGTGTGTGCTCTGTACTGTAGTCACACTGCCACACTCTCAGTTTCTCTTTCCTGAACATTTCCGTGAGGTTCCCTTCTTAAATGTTTTGGTAATTCTGGGTGTTCTGAGTGTCTTTTTTTTTTCTTTGCACTTATCAGAATTGCAATTTTACATGAATCTGTGGTATTTGATTAACATCTGTCTTCCCACTGGTTTAAAAACTCCATGAGGGCAGAGGCTGTGCTGCTTTTGCTCATGTTTGAATCCTCACTGTCTAGGAAAGTGCCTGGTACATAGTAAGTGCTGAATAAACACTGGGTGAGCCAGTGGAGCCAGGGATTTAAGTAGGGGGAGAAACCATATGAACAAAAGAAAAGTGGGAATATAATAAGGGGTTCACTAAAGGAAGAGCCAGTTTACAGGGAACTGCAGCTGGGAAATATATTGAGATCATGCGAAGGAGGGCCTGGAATGCCAGAGCGAAATGACTATATTAAGTTGGGAAAGGTCTTGGGGAAAGACCACCAGAGTAGAAGTATGAACATAGCTGAAGGCTTATCAGGGGGCGGTGTAGAGGACAGATTAACAAGGAAAATCAATAAGGCTCCTAGAGGGACTCTATCCAAAACCCTGATCCTTCCTCCCACTATATCTGTATTAGACCGGCTTCTCCAGAGAAACAGAACAAGTAAGATGGGTATATACACATACATATATATAATATTATTATACGTATAAAATTTGTTATGCAACATATAAAAATATAGATAGATTGATAATGTATTATGATGAATTGGCTAACATGTTTATATAGGCTGAGAAGTTCCACAATCTGTGGTCTGGAAGCTGGAGACCCAGGAAAGCTGGTGGTGTAATTCAGTCCAAGTCTAAAGATCTCAGAACTAGGGAAGTCATCAATGGTATAAATCCCAGTTTGAGAGCTGGAGAAGATGAGATGAGACATACAGGTAGCACCTTCCTCCACCTTTTGTTCTATTCAAGCCTGAAGTGGATTGGCTGATACCTATCTACACTGGGGAGGGCAGTCTGCTTTACTGAGTCCACTGGATACAAATGCTAAACTCATCCAGAAACACTCTTATAGACATATCCAGAAATAATGTTTAATCTAGGCACTCTGTGGCAGGTCAAGTTGACAAAATTAACCATCACTACATTCTAAGCTGCCAAAGTTCTGAAGGCCAGGTCAGTGCATTCCCCATTTCCTTCCCTCTGGTCATGTGCATTGATACTTCTTCTGTATAACTTTGCCAAAGACAAAAACTAGTAATCCCAACTACATGTCACGTAATCATGTAGTGATTTACCTTTTGCGACTAAGAGACTTGATACAACAGAATACAGACTATATCAAGGGGAGGTAAGGAGCCAGTTATGTCTTCAGCAGACCATGTAGGTTACTCAGGGCATACCCTCTTTTCTGTCACTGCTGCATTTTCACTGCTGCTCTGACATATGAATTGCGGCCCCAAAAGGGGTGTCACTGGCAGAGGCTTTGCTGGTGAAAACTCAAATCCCAGAGACTCCAACTCATTTCTTTCTTCAGTTCATGGTTCCAGTACCTTCAGAATTGATGGACTATCACTCAAAATGACCTCTGGTTTCTTTTTTTTTTTTTTTTTTTTTAATTAATTTTATTTTTGGCTGCATTGGGTCTTTGTTGTTGCGTGCGGGCTTTCTCTAGTTGCGGCGAGCGGGGACTACTCTTCATTGCGGTGTGCAGGCTTCTCATTGCAGTGGCTTCTCTTGTTGCAGGGGGTGGGCTCTAGGCACGCGGGTCTCAGTAGTTGTGGCTCGTGGGCTCTAGAGCGCAGGCTCAGTAGTTGTGGTGCACGGGCTTAGTTGCTCCGCGGCATGTGGGATCTTCCCGAACCAGGGCTCGAACCCGTGTTCCCTGCATTGGCAGGCGGGATCTTAACCACTGTGCCACCAGGGAAGCCCAGACCTCTGGTTTCTTATTCATTGGTTGGCTCAAGCCTGGGATAATATGCACTGTTCTATCAGTGTGACTCTGGGCTGGAGAAAGAGTTCTCTCTGTGAGGAGAGTAGAGAGCTTTATGGAAGCCATGGAAGGAGACTGGAAGTGACCTAACAGTTTTATCTAGATCATTTGATGCCACATATTTAAGAGGAATGGACAATTTAATCAAGAGGACAATAGCCTCAAATTCTGCAGGTAAATAAGGAGATTGGAGGGCTTAGAAAATATTGCTAAATTTGATCACAATAAAAGTGTGGAGCAGAAACCAGACTATAAGGGATTAAGAAGTGAAAGCAAGGCCTGGGAAGCCATAGATGCAGACTAATTTTCAAGAATTTTGACAGTGAAGAAAAGAGAATGCTACGGTAATTGCTTGATGTGTCGACCCTATACAGGGAAAGATTTTAGAACAGAGACGATCTGAACACATTGTAAGTAGAGGAGATGAAAAAAATAAGAAAATTCAAAGTATACACTAAGAGAGACAATTATTCATGAAAAATTGCTTTAGAATTGGTATTAAAGCAGTAAGATGAAGATCAATATTCATAATTAGGGTAGAGATGATTCCTCCTCTGAGTCAGAAGACATGAGATAAAATTGATGGAAGATAACAGAGTTTCCAGAGGAGAAAAGCAATATGAAAATGTTTCCACTGAACTGTCTCAGTCTTATCAGTAATAATACAAACCAAAGCCATTTTTCCTAATAAAAAGAAACACATTTAACACTATACAATACAGATGGCTGAATGCTTATATTAACCATGTCTTATTTTCTGTGTTCTGATGCTTTAACATTATGACCCTTGCTGACCCTGGAGGAACTGCTTTTCCCAGGGTTAGCTAATTCTTTGATAAACAACTCGCCAGTGAGTGAGCTTTTCAAATGTAACTCAACCAAATCAGAGCCCACATTCCCAGCCACCTCCTTTACTTTGGGTTCTAATACTCCGGGTCATTATCCACCTGTCCTAATTACCCGAGGAGCAGATACCAGACAACTAGGAACAGCCCCTATGCCCCAGAGCCCATTGAAATTATTCAAACTAGCCAGTACTAAATCTGCCTCACCCGTTGCTTACTGTGGAAGCCATAGAAAAAGCTCTTGCTCACATTTTGCCCCCTCCCTCTGCCTCCTGACTGACCCTGGTGTTTCCTCATGTGGCCCCTCCATGGTGTTATGTGCCCCCTCCACTTGGGAGCTGTGATCAACAAGCTGTCTTTTCAACAGCAATTGTCTCTTGATCTGTTAGGCTTACCATACCTAAATAACCACAAAACCAAGGAAAACAATACCTTATAATTACAGACCTTACACTAATACTTCACATACTTAATTCATAAAGCAGGTAGGCTTAGAAGGCAGTTTGCAAAAGGATAAGGAATAATTGTTTTCCAAGTTAAGTTTGAGGACTTATTGGGTTGGCCAAAATGTTGCTCAAGTTTTTCCATAAGATTTTATGGAAAAACCCGAACAAACCTTTTGGCCAACCCAGTATATCATTGTGGACATCTCCTATGTTGGAACCATCATAAATGATATCAATTTGTGATGAAATTTAAACATGCATTTTTAAATACAGAAGTCGAGACATGTATCAAATTTGAAAATAGCTGTAATTCATGCATCACAATTCTAAGGTTTGTAAAGAGTGTAGCTGGACTAATAGTAACAAGGAAGCTGCATGTGACTTTCTACATTAAATAGGACACCATCTCCACCAAATGCCCTGTGTACAGAGTCAACAACTGAGTGAGGAGGCTATCAGTGGGCCTCTCAAATTACAGCTACATCCTTTCTGTCCACTTTCATTTGCTCTTAATTCATGGCACCAATCCTGTTTTGGAAGCAATCCTCTTTTTGATGGATTGAAACACAAACTTGTTTTACACTGATTCTGAGTAAGGGTCTAGAGATGTCACTTTTTTCTGTTGCATCTGATATCATCAACTAGTGCTCTTAAAAAGAAAGACCTGAACCAGCAGTGTACGGTGTAAGCACACAGTAAGTGATGAGCTTTAGACTGCACTGAACCATTACTTACTGTTCTGCAAATAATAATAATAGTGATGTGGCCAAACCATTTATACAATCAGCCTGTTACATTAAATTACATGTATTCCCTATCTCCCATGAGTAGCTTTGTCATAACAAGTGGCAACTTTTATAAATTATATAATTACTGGTAACTTTTAAATATTGTACCAATTACAAAAGTTTACCCCCAAAGCTCTAATTGGAAGGTTGATGGTTAATGGGGTGACAGCTTCTAGCAGGATTACAGGTTGAAGCTATATGGGTGAAACACAGTATCTGAACCTGCCACTTTAGCTTTACTGATGATTTTTATAATTCTGATTATTTTGATATTGCTTAATAGATCCACTATTTCACTTACCTAAATGTTCTAAAGGATGGATACCATGAACCAATTAATCTAGAAAACAAGTGCATTGAGAGAAAAATTATCTTTGGCTTTTATTTTTTTAGTATCAACATCATGCTTTGATTTTGATTGTTTATAAAAACAGTTGTCTCATCTACATCAAACCCAATAAATTTGAATAAAAGGGAAGTTTTACAAAGCCAGCTGTGAAAGTATTTAATGCTGTAGTTGTGCTGAATTTTTACCATTTAATAAAAAAGAAACATCACTTACACATTTCTCTAGTTGAACTTATGTGCGAGTTAATAAGATGTCCTTTGTAACTCATAGAGTGAGTTTTGGTGAAGTGTTTGGTTAGGCTTCTGAAAAGGCTGTCATCTTAAGGGTGTATTATTTCTATGATATTTGAAATCTCCTTCTTACACTTGTGAACTCTATGAAGACTACACAATTAAACTATATTTTTTCAAAGTTATGTATCTTCTGTTTTTAAAAATTCTGCAAAAGCTCTCTGTGATGAAATTGTAGCTGACTTACCTGCTAAAGCCTTCTGCTATGCTGAGCATGAAGACCCCGTGGTCCTTGAGAGCTCTGTCATGGTTTTTCACTTAGCATAATGTTTTACTTAATATTCAGAAAGGACCTTAGAAAATCTAGATCATGAGCTGAATAATTAAGACAATTTTATTATTGCCTGGGGGTTTATCTGAAGAAGATGGTTTTTCCTTTGGTTTGTTGATGTATCATCCTCCAGAAATACAACGGTAAACATGCAAAAGAAGAATGGGATGTACTTGGCATTTAAACTCATTCATTATTCAATCATTTGTTTACTAAATTAATTTTACCAAACAGTGACAATAACACCAGAATAAGAATCTGGGTGCTGTTGTTTATGCGCAAAAACAAAGAACAAAAACCTTTAACAAGGAAACAGACTAACACACTCATAGATTTCTTTTTCTGGGATAGCACTATATTGGAGAAGACAGAGTAGGGAGTCTAAAAGGGGGGGGCGGCGGTCACTGAAAGAGTGACATTCTGACCCTTTGGAAGTACCTCATTTCTCTCAAACTCTGAGAATTAATATAGGAAAATGTACTTTTCCCTTTCAATAAACAACACCCTAAGTCAACAGTCCACACTTTTCTGTAATGGGCCAGATAGCAAATATGTTGTCAGTGTACAACTCTGCCACTGCAGAGTGAAAGCAACTGGAGACAATACATAAATGAATAGTGTGACTCTCTTCCAATAAAACTTTATTTTTGAACTCTTAAATTTGAATTTTGTATTATTTTCATGTGCCACAAAGTATAATTCTTCTTTTGATTTTTCTTTCAACCATTTAAAAACATGAAACTATTCTCAGCTCACTGGCTGTACAAAAACAGAGCATCCTGGATTTGACCCTTGGGCAGTAGTTTGTTGACCCCTGCCCTAAATAATAATCTTATAAAAAATCCCATATACACACACATATATATATATTTATACATTCTAACATTTTTTGCCAGAAAATCAAACTTAAATTACACTTCTGTTTTCACGAAACACAATGCTTGTAAATATGTCCAACTCACAGCCCAAATAAAGACTATAATCTTTTCACATCTGTGGCAGAACCCCAGACAAAGAGTTCCCCAAGTTCTATCTGAGTTTCTCTGCATTATGCATAAGTTTTCTTTAGTCTCATTTGCAATTTTTTAATTCACTGGGGACATGTGGTACATGGCCATAACCTCTTTCCTCCTACTTTCTCTCTTTCTATATCCTCTCTCTTTCCCTACTTACATCAATTTTAGGCTTCACAGGACAAAGGGATTTTAATTTGATACAACACGGCAAGGGAGAAAATGGCAGAGGGAAGGGAACTATGGGGCTAGGAAGGTGAGTGAAAGGAAAAGATGAAAAAGAGAAGCACAAAAAGGAGGTGGTTTTTCATTCAAGTCAGAAAAGGATGTGTTCGGAGACGTGGAATACTGTTTCCTGCACTCTTCATTGCCACTTCTCCTTCTCCTCTCCCCATTTCTCCTGCCTCACCCCCAGCTTGCTCATTTGCCCTCATCTGCTAGCTCAGCCCTATTTCTCATCTACACAAAACTTCCTACTTCTCTCTGAACATCTTACCTGATTCTCTCTTTCAATCCTATTTTTTCCTTTATTCTTTGCTTCTCAGCACTGACCTTGGGCTCATCATCTTGAATGTGTCACTACAACTTGCCTTTCACCTGTCTCTGCTTCCAAACTCTCCAGATAATTACCCCAAAGTCCACACACCCAGCCTCTGTGGACATGACCGGGCCTTTCAGAGCAGCGTCAGGTGCTCCTAAGTCCAGACCTCCACCTCTGTGAAGCATCATGGCGGCAGTATGAATTTTCCTCTATGTGTTTACAGAAACAAATGGTACAACTGAGCTTGTACATTTACACGGCAGATGACTATTCTGGCTCCATTAATTTTCTTTTTGAATACAGAATTTAGCTTTTATCACTCTTTCCCATATATTTGTTGACTTGTCTGAGTATTGGGGAACTTGCATGCACTCGTGATACCACTGTAGAATTCAAATGAATGGGTTCAGTTCCACTATTTTTTTTCTAATAAATGGACTCATTAATGAAAAGCATTAAAAATTACTTCATTGTAAAAATTTTAGGTGTCAAGTAACACATTCACTGTTAAGAATTCAGAGTATACATATGAGCAAGCAAAAGTCAGAAATCACTACAAATTCTCTTTCCCATGTGTAATCATTGTAAACTTTTTGGTGTAAAATCTTCCAGAGTTTTATATAAACCTAAATATGGATTGATTTATACATGTGTATTAGTCATAATTTGATCAAAGAAGCAAAACCATTTGGAGATATACATAAAATAAGGGATTTGACCTTTCCCAATTATGGGAGCTGGTTAAATACTCTGCTTTTGTTTTTGTGTCTGGTGCTGGAGAGTGAAGACCTATCAGGCTAGATACAATCTCTGACCCTCAATTTTCTCATTTGTAAAATGGGAATAGTACTTACTTAATAAGGTTGTTGTAAGTATTAATATCAGTGTTAAATGAAATAATGTAGTAATATGCTTTATCTTAGTTCCTAGTTTGCAGGAAGAGCTCAATATATTTCACCAATAATTATTATTAATAATTATGATTACAACATTTTCTAGCACCGACATTTACTAGCTATGGACAAGTTATGTAGCTTTTCTGAGGCTCAGTTTCTTACCTGTAAAACAGAGCTGTTAATACTTATTTCAGAGTGCTGTTATGAGAGTTAAATAAAGTACATCCAGAAACAAAGTCTTGCATACAAAGAGCACTCAGTGAAAGTCTGCAGTTCTCCCAATGCTAAGGTTGCTTTACCTTCATTAGCAGCCCTACCGTGTCATTATTTCATATTGAGCTTGTCATCATTTAAATCCTTGGGGTTTCATTTACCTGATGGTGAAATATCTCTGCCATCCTACACTTGAAAAACTTTGTTTATCCAGCTCAACACAGGGTTTTATATTTGTCTTTGTTCTCTTTCATTGTAGTAAATTTCTATCCCATATCTCAGAAGGCCCAGATTTTTTTTCAGATGTGATTCTGGGTCCAATATATGATTCTTCCTTAGTTTTCATGTTTCCTACCAATTCATCTAAGATATTAGGCTGAGCCTTGTAAAACTGCTGTTTTTGTAGGTCAAAAATGGTCACACATGGGCAGTAGTATATGGTTCAACCTAATATTTATTACAGGGTTGAATAGAATAGAACCAAGGACATGATTGTGAACTAACTTTTTATTTTATTTTATTTTATTTTGCGGTACGTGGGCCTCTCACTGTTGTGGCCTCTCCCACAGCACGCGCAGGCTCAGCGGCCATGGCTCACGGGCCCAGCCGCTCCGCGGCATGTGGGATCCTCCCAGACCAGGGCACGAACCCGTGTCCCCTGCATCGGCAGGCGGACTCTCAACCACTGCCACCAGGGAAGCCCGTGAACTAACTTTTTATTAGTAGTCTTGACCTTTTATGGGTCATGAATCTGTTTGAGAATCTGATGGAAGCTATTAAATTTTTTACTGGGAACACACATACACACACACACAGACGCACACACACACACACACACACACTTAATATCATCTTTTTATTGCACTGGATATTCATTTCCTTCATGGAGATATAATATAAAACACATTTTAAAAAGGCCTCTCTTATTCTCAACTTTAATGTAAAAAATGTTTATTGCTTTAAAAATTATAGTAATATAAATTATGTATAAAACCCAAAATGTAAACCTTAATTGTGTTCAACTTTAGATTTCAATGAGAAAGCAGATATTTTTGGCTTGGATAAGAAGTAAACACTGTGGAGTGAACTTACATGGCTCTGTGAAAATCATCTTTTGACACTCAATTCTGAGTTTTCATTTCTGTCTACAAATGCTGAAACCTCATAATGACAAATGTCTGTAATAGCCAAAAAAAAAAAAAAAAGGAATCATAACTCCCATTACTGGTTTTGCTAGATGAGAATAGGCTCGTTTCAAGGAGCAATGGAATTTCCGAGGTGTTAAGGTAGAATTTATGTCATACCACATCCTTTACTGTCAAGTCAGGGAAGTGAATTTTCATAAGTCCTGCCAATCAGCACAGTAAGCATTATGACTGCACAGCTCACTTTCAGGTCATCTGAGGAGAAGTAACCTTCCAAAAACACCTGGCATTTCCAGGTGTTGGTAGATTCTGGTTTTCTTAAAAAATGAGCTTTGGGGCTTCCCTGGTGGCACAGTCGTTGAGAATCTGCCTGCCAATGCAAGGGACACGGATGGGTTTGAGCCCTGGTCTGGGAGGATCCCACATGCCGCGGAGCAACTAGGCCCGTGCGCCACAACTACTGAGCCTGCGCGTCTGGAGCCTGTGCTCCGCAACAAGAGAGGCCACGACAGTGAGAGGCCCATGCACCGCAATGAAGAG
This sequence comes from Phocoena phocoena, assembly GCF_963924675.1. Classification (NCBI taxonomy): domain Eukaryota; kingdom Metazoa; phylum Chordata; class Mammalia; order Artiodactyla; family Phocoenidae; genus Phocoena; species Phocoena phocoena. The sequence goes on along the minus strand of NC_089225.1, from coordinate 35,538,159 downwards.
TGGCCCCCGCTTGCTGCAACTAGAGAAAGCCCTTGCACAGAAACGAAGACCCAACACAGCCAAAAATAAATAAATAAATAAATAAAGTAATTTTTTTTAAAAAGTAGATAACGTTAAAAAAAAAAATGAGCTTTGTTACTTTTGATTTCAGCTTACAGAACCACTTTCTCCAGCAAAGGAGAGTTTTCAGTTTGTCTCTGATCTTTTGTTACAGAATCTCTGTTTGGTTGAAAGGCCTCATATGTTTAAAACAGTATCTATCGGTGCTTTGTGACCACCTAGAGGGGTGGGATAGGGAGAGTGGGAGGGAGGTGCAAGAGGGAGGGGATATGGGGATATATGTATACGTATAGCTGATTCACTTTGTTATATAGCAGAAACTAAACACCATTGTAAAGCAATTATACTCCAATAAAGATGCTTTAAGAAAAGAACAGGGCGGGAATACCTTGGAGATATTGTGTGTTCAGTTCCCAACCACACAATAGAGCAAATATTGTAATAAAGTGCACCTAAAGTGAATCACACACACACACACACACACAAAACAAACAAAAACCAAAAACCATATCTATAATGCTGACTCTAGGGCCTTAATGGAAAGGTTTATATTATTCCTGTGGCCGAAAATATTTGTCAGGTGAGCCATTTCAGAATGACATCCTCCATAACAAATGGTTCTGTGAGTGAATTTCTTCTGTCAGATAAGAATGGTGATGGGTGGGGATGGCTCTATCCAAAGTTAATCTGTCTTGTATTGAAGACCCTTTCTTCTATATATCAAATGAAAGAACTCCATATTCTGCTCCTCTATCTTGGCAAAACTTCTTGGCAAGGTGATTTAGGTCCTCAGTCATGATGAGGATGTCTTTCACAGCAGTAGCCAAATGTTTCAGGCTGTTGATAGTCTCTCACATGAATGCATTCTCATATGCAGCACTACGTTTGTAATTATGGGTGGAATTGATCTCATCATTCCCCTTTTTATCAACCCACATGATAAGTGTTGCCTAAAAATCCTCAAGGACAGGTATCCTGCAGAAGTGCCCGTATTTGTTACCTCTCATAGAGAAAAGATGAGCGTTACTTACCTTCTCAAGCCACAAGAATGACATAATTATTACATGGTTTATTATAGTTCTTTTTTTTTGGGGGCGGGGGTGGTACGCAGGCCTCTCACTGTCGTGGCCTCTCCCGTTGCGGAGCACAGGCTCCGGACACGCAGGCTCAGCGGCCATGGCTCACGGGCCCAGCTGCTCTGCGGCATGTGGGATCTTCCCGGACCGGGGCACGAACCCGTGTCCCCTGCATCGGCAGGCGGACTCTCAATCACTGCACCACCAGGGAAGCCCTATTATAGTTCTTGAAAGATGAACAGTCGTAAGCATGTTCCAAGTAAAACTCTCTAGTTGATAAGGCATAATCATATTTCATTATTAATAACAAGTCAATCTGCAAATGTTTGCATTAACTGTCTTATCATTATTATAAATCATAATGGTTATTGGTAACTGCAGCAACTTTGTTCAAAATTTGTCTTTCAAATCCCCCTTATAAATAAATGGCACTTAGCCAGTCCCCCAGTTGGCTAAGCCTTCACCAAGATAGTTCGTCCATTCTACATTCATTTTTATTTATGATCCCAACTTACATTGTGGTTATATGTTTTGTTCCAAATTTTTTCCCATAGGCCAAGCTAATCTTAATATGGTTATTATTTCCATCTTGTTTTTGCCTTTACTGAACATCGTCCACTGTAGAATTTATTCTCTTCCCTGACTTCTTCCTCCTACAGGCGAAAATGTATTGTTACTTCCCTCCCAACAATCCCGAAAAGAGCAGTGGTCAAAGTTTCTACCTGGCCAGCTGTCTATACTACACTTTTTATAAGATGATCTGTATATGGACCTCCATTCTTAAGTTCAGAGATTTTCTTGGGAATAACATTTGATGTATAGCACTATTAATTATTCCCTCATGAGTAGATATGTTTCTGTCTGAAAATGATTCTCTCCCATTTTGCATTTCTATGCATGAATGCCTACTGCAAAGTGTCCGTGTTCATAGGTGGTATTTACTTATTAGTATCTAGAATTTAATTTTAGCTGTTTAAAACATTTACTCAGTGAGTAGCTTATGAAAATTACAGAAAATGAGTATTTCTTATTTTCTGTTACTTCAAACCTCCTATACAATCATCTTTATATATTATTCTTATTGCTCATCATAATTCTTTTTTCTCTCTTTCCTGAAAATATTACTTTAAAGCCTTTGTAATCAAGTTAGTGATCTCCTGGAATCACAATTTCCTTAGACTTTTAAAAATGATCTTTGACCCTTTTCAGGGACCCAATTCAATTATTGCAAGAATATAATTTTCAAGAGTTTTAAGCCATGGAATCCTTATCTCCCTTAAAGAAAATCTTGTTCAGAGCCCTTTTATATAAAATATATAAAAGTGAAGGTTTTCTAGTTGAAGGGTGTTGCAGGTCGGGGTGCCAGATGGGAAGGCTTTTTCTAAGTGATGCTCCGTGGCTCCAGATCACCTGCAGAGTGCAGCTTGAGAACCAGTTTTGCAAGCCATGCTCAAATTAAGCAAAATCTTTTCTTTTTATGGCAGTTTCTTTCTTTCTTCTCTGAATATTTATTGAACACTTACCATTTACAGAACATTGTGCTATGCAGTCCTTATATCCTACTGTCATTTCCAAAGTGGTATCTTTCTATCAAAACAGTAAACGAAAACACAAACATCCTCAAAACTCACTAGGAATCTATTCTGGGCAGCTTCTGGTGGTTACAGTCTTTCCAATATAAATAAGCACACACAAAAACCAGTTTTTCCTTTTTAAAGGTTATGTATCTGCACCACTGAGCTGGGGGCTTGGCACATAATGTAGTGAATGTGATTGCCACAGAGGAAAGCTCAGGTTCTCTAGTTGTATTTCCTTCAGTGACCCAGACCCCAAACGAGAGGACTTGGTGTGCCATGCACACACTGCATCTCCCTGCCTCTGCCCCTGTATGCATGCTGCCCATTCTGTCCTCTCTAAATGGGCTGCTGTAACTTCTGTCTTTTAAGTCTTTAAAGCCCACTCAGCCAAATATAATTGTTTCCTCTTCTGTGCCACAAACTGCACATCTCTTCTAAAACCACACATTAGTCCTTTTATTACAATTATTTTTATATATTTTATACCTGTCTTCCTATAAGATGTAAATGCCCCCAGGACAGAAGAATTTGCAGGAGATTTAAGGTCCTGGTTAGCAGATGGGGACAAGACATGTGGAATTTGTACTATAGTTGTTAATGGAACTTGCCCTTATATCCAAAAGCTGCTGAGGTCCAGAGATATTTGGATTACATTTATTTTACAAAGAATGCAAAACTTTTAAACTTATAAGTATTAAAAAAACAGTATTAAATGAAAATATCCATTAAGGCTAGGGTACACATGACTGATGTAATTGAATATATATGCTGTGTATATTTTACATGTGTGTATGTCTGTGTTTCTCCCCTTCTTGAGGAATAAGAAGAGATTTTGCCAAAAGGGCAAAACTAGCTAACCAAAAATGAAAAAATCATAGAGAAGAGAAACAGAATAGATTTTCTGGGTACTCTGAAGAAAGCAGATGATTCCCGTTTTCCAGTTTTGACTAAGATGGCCTACCTTGGTGAGATCTATTTCATATTAGCACTTTGCCCAACTCTCTAGAAAGTACAGATTGGCAGGAAGGGAGAAAACACACTTTGGCCGCAAAATTGAAAATAGTTGCACTGAAACTATGAGAATAGTGATACCATAAGGATGACTATAAGCAGATGTCTCTGAAAAAAGTGTAAAACCCACAAAAATTCTAATTTCCTGCTATCACGAACACTCCCCTTTGGTTTTTTTAGACTCTTCGCTTTAGATGGCCAGGTGGACTTGGGGAAATGGCTAACATATATAGATTTTCCATTTCTCTAAGTGCAAGTATTTGGAAGCTAGTGAATGTCTGGATCAACTCTAAACCATCTTTCACCCAATAATTTTTTGGATCAAGTTAAGCCAGTGTCTGCAATCCACTGCCATGTAAGTTATTTCTGGCCCTGAAATTTTATTGAACTATGTGGATCATTTCACATTTCATAATGGGACATCAACTTATTATTGCATTATTCTTCTCTTTGATTCAATCATTTTAGAAACATTTGGAAGGGACGAACTCAAATCAGTGTTAGTCATGCTCTTAGGTGACTGGTCTGACAAAATACAATCATAGAAAGATGTCTGAGCCAGTAAAACCATCTGGGCTTTCATGTTTTTAAGACTCAAATGTTTTAGATTTGTGAATCATGCCAGTAAATTTCAAGCCAGTTGGATTGAACTGGGGAAAAAATGGCCTGTGTCTGGGTCACTTTTTTCTTCTTTTTTAAATACATATTTTAAACTACACATAACTTAGGTTGGAATATTCTTCCCTAAAGTAACTCTTATTTATAGCTACACTGTATTTGATACGTGCACAATTAAGGCTGATGTTATTTAAACCTTGAAGGAATATATGACCATATAAGTATGCGCTAGTAATTTTCAGTAGTATTCCAATTCTAACGGTCAGCAGCTTTTCTTGGAGTTTATCTTGCTACTTGGGCCCTACAGGATTAAGATGGCGACTCTGATACCCAAGTACTCAGAATGAATTCACGGTGGTGCTCAGAAGTATAGGTGAGAGGGTATGGCCTTGCATCTTCAAGGAGCCAACCCACTTTAAGTACTTAATACTCAGTAATAAGATACTTATAGCAAGTATTATTAGATGCCTTCCAAGCAGCCACCCCTCATTTCTTTCTGATATCATCCCAGTTCTGCTTGTGTTCCACCATTTACTCAGAAAAGGCAAGGAGAGCTGACTTTATTCCCAGCTCTTTGGGCAATATTAAGCCCATCTATGAGGTCATTCCCCTTGACAATGATTGGATCGCCCTGGTATGCAGTCAGCCAATGTTGTGGAACATTAGACCACAAACTAAGAATTTAGAATTAGACCTTATTGTTTATTAAGAATTCATTGTGGGAAGGAGGAAAGGAAGTGTTAAACCAGCCAGTAACTGGATGTCCAAGAAGCCATACTTTAAGATATCAAAATTATAGACTTACTTTTATACGCTGGTATAAGCTAAGACCTCCTCTAAGAATTACCTTGTGGCCAATGTGCAGAAAGGGCTTTGTGGTCCTCAGGAAGGCGAAAGCCAAAATTCATTGCGGAAGAGATGAGGGCAGAACTTGTAGTGATAATTAAGAAAACTTTAAAAATAGTGTTTGAGTAATGTGATTATAAATGTGAAAGAGGTACAGTTTGTCCAGTAAGATGTTAAGGATCAATTATTTTGTTGAGATTTTAACTTTGTTTCTCCAACTATCAGCTTATAGTAATAGCTGATTGTGGGGAGTCTGATTTTTTTTCATAATAGGAGCTTCTAGAAAAAAACTCCACTTTTGAAAAGAAGCCAAGGAAGACTTACTCCTTTTCTCTTTTTTTGCCATATGTTGTCATATCTGCATGGCATCTTGAGGTTGGCTGGTCTTTGACAAAATGAGAATGCTGAAGATGAGAGAACAGAAAGATAGAAAGATTTCAGGTTGTTGATGTCACTGAGCGATGAATTAATCAGCCCTAGAGTCATTCTGCCTCAAGATTTCCTGCTCTATTGGATAGTAAAAATTCCTTAATTACTTAGGCCACTGTGAATAGAGATTTCTCTTATTTACAGTCAAAAACTCCCCAACCAATACATTGTTTAATCTAACTTTTGTCTCTTTAACGAAAATAACAATACTTAGCATAACTCCTGGTATGTAGAGAATATGGATCAAATAACACTTTATTCACTTTAATTATAACTATACACTTTAGTTATAACTAAACTTTTCAAGTTGTTAAATTACTTTCTGAAGGAGCAGGTAAGGCATGTGGAGTTGTAATAAAGGAACATTTACAGTGAGTCAGTGCTGCCTTTACACCAGAAAAATGGTTCAAAGAATGTATGGTTTAGGATGTTAACATGCATACACATTCTAGATTCCAGCGATTCCACTGGTAAATAATGGTTTAAACAAAGTTAAACAAGTTTTTTTGTGGCAGAACTGCTCAGAGTGTAGATTATACTTATATATCCTTTGAATTTCCAAGAGGAATTGTAATATGCTGCATTTCCTCCATTTTAAAGTCAGAATATTTCATAAAAGTGCTACTGTAGAAAGAAAAGACTAGCAGTTTCCTTTAGTGAGGAGAATAAAAAATATCTAAAGGCATAGCATCTGTACCCACCGAGGTTATTGAAATGAATGTTAATAAGAGCACCTTGTTTTTCTGCCCCAATTTCTTCTTTGATGTTATCTATTGGGACAGGAGGCTTCTGGAAAAGGAGTACAGATGCCTGTTCATAATGTAGAGAGTGGGAAAAATCATCATGGCTTTTAGGAAACTCCAATCTCAGGATGAAGGAGAGGAACTAGAAACTAACTGACTTCAACTTAATTGGAAATAAGACTTGGGAGAATTTTGTACGGTCTGGTTCTGGAATGTAATACTTCCTCATGTTTGTCCTCTTTGTTTTCTTACATTGAAAAGGATTTATTTGCCTGGGTTCAAAGTCAGTGATGATGTGCAGGTTGCTGAAACACTGTGCTGGAGTCTGCAACCCGTTTTGAGAAAGGCAGAAATCAAGGGATAGAGAGTGTGGGAGCAGCTTCTAGGAAGGCGGAAGAACAGGAGAAAAGCAGGAAAAGAGACGGGGGTTGCCCAAGGTGCTTCTCAGTAGAACAGCTATGTGGTTCCTAGAAGAAAAGGCGTGATGATATTTCTGGGCATATCAGTTATGATACAAATGAGGATGCAAAGGAGAAAGCTAGCTGCCCGCGAACACAATAGGGACTTAGAAGCTCTGTACCCAGAGTGTTCATCAAGAATTATCATGAAGTGCTGTAGAAGGCTGCGTCAGCAAGCAAAGGGCCAGTTAAGCCAGAGTCAGCCAAAACAAGTGGTGTGCCTAGGTGGAGGACATTCTGAGACGTTGGTGTCTCAAAGCAGTTATGCTGCTAATAATTGTGTAACTACGTTACGGTAAATCTTTATCCTTCCTTGGTCTTAAGATTCCTCCTTTGTGAATGAGAATATCTCTAGGACCCTTTCTAATACCTAATAGTCTATGTTACCCCAACTTGCCTTAAAACAGCAGTTGGCAAGGAGCTTATGAGGAGAAAACAAAGACAAATGGCTGTGGGAACACAATTACGGAAATTATCCTGGAGACAGAAAGATTTATTTGTTCCTGTTCAGACTAAGATTGCATTTTGATGATGGAAGCAAGAAATAATTTTGAGGCTGCTGTATGCTTGATGAAGCAATTTGGGGGCTGCACCAAGACACTTTGCTCTAGGGTAGAATTAGAAGTTTCTACTTAGGGTTTTTTTTTGGTTTGTTTGTTTGGACAAAGCAACCTTGGAATTTTAAGATATCACCTCATTCACCTTCTCCTGGTTCTTATCATAGAGATAAAAAATGGAGATATTGGGCAATGCTGGGGGAAAGGAAGAAAATCAATATAGGTGACTGTCTTTGACATATGATACAGCTTTAGATGTTGTTGTGTGACAACCAGGAGTTGAGAGGGTGGATGGAAGAAAGATTACTCCATTTGTCTGAGAGAAGAAGGAAATACGGGTGTAGAACAAAGTTCTCTGCTGGTGGCCTTCCCTGGGCTCTCCTCTGAAACTCCTCATTGAGGTTTCCATAGAGATTTGTTTTCTCTATTGTTTTTTAAAATTGAAGTAAGAACATTTAACATGAAATCTACCATCATAACCAATTTTTGAGTGAACAATACAGTATTGTTAACTGTTGGCACAGTGTTGTACAGCACGCCCCTAGGACTTATCTTGCGTAACTGGAACTTTACACCCATTGATTAGCAATTCCCAGCCTCTGCCTCCCATTAGCCCCTGGCTACCACCCTTCTTCTTTCTGGTTCTATGTGGGTTTTTTTTTTTCAGGGCGGTGGGGGGAGAGTATTAAACTTTTAATTTATTCTTTGCTCTAATTCTTTCTTTCATGACATTTTCAGTTATGGGAGCCAGTGGACTCAGTTGGGGCCAGGTTTAAGGCCGCTTGCTGCTAGAAGATTCCTGACTGGGACAGTTTCCTTAAAGCCTCTCCAAGTCCTCTAGGACCATCCGCTCATCAGCAGCTCTTAGAGTCATTTGTCCAACTTCCCTGCCCTGGCCCCTTTCCCACATTCTACCCTGGACACCAGGAAGCCCCCTAGGGACCTTTGCAAGCAGCTGATTATCATTTCTGTGCCTTTTCTTTCTGCAGGCCAAGAGTGCCTTATCTCTCATCACCACTTTACTTCTTATGCCATCTTCAAGTTCCAGGTGGTACATTGTCTCACAGGACAAAAGCTGACTGGATGCTGTCCACTGAGCTCAGAATAGGTTATGTGAACCTTCACTGACTGTGTCCTGTTTATCTGTTGTGCTGTAGTGATCTGGCCTGAAAATGTGTCCCTTGGAGAACGAGGTCCTGGCCTTTCCCCAGACCCCAGCACAGGTCCAGATGCTGGGCAGGTGTACAGTAGGGGATGCTCGATTAAAGGCTGAGTGCTGTTTTTTACTGCCTTATCCTTATGCCACTTACCATTCTGGGTCAAACACGGTATCCCACATTTAGCCTGATAACCTTTATCGACAGAGGCCAGGACTCATAGTCTGTAAATGGACAGCACTTGATTCATAACTTTCATAACGGATAGTTAGCAAATATTAGTTCTCTTTGAAAACCATCCCTCCCACTATTCTTATTTTTTTTTCAGCTTTATTGAAATGTAATTGACAAATAAAATTGTTAGATCTAAAGTATAAAATGTGATGAATTTATACATATAGATTGTGAAAGGATTGCCCCCCCATCAAGTTAATTAACACATCCATCACCTCACAAATATACCTTTTTATATTTACCTTTTTTTTTTTTTGGTGGGAACGTTTAAGTTCTACTCTCAGCAAATTTCAGTTATCAAGTATAGTCACCATGTTATACATTAGATCCTCAGTCCTTATTCATATTATAGCTAAAAGTTAGTACCCTTTTACCAGCCTCTCCCTATTTCATCTACCCTGCATCCCCTGGCAACCACTTCTCTACTCTGTTTCTATGAGTTCAATTTTTTTTAAGATTCCACATATAAGTGATACCATGCAGTGTTTGTGTTCCTTGATCTGGCTTATTTCACTAAGCATAATGCCCTTTAGGTTTATCCATGTTGTTGCAAAGGGCAGGATTTTCTTTTTTAAGGCTGAACGATAAATATCCCATTGTCTATATATGCCACATTTTCTTTATTCATTTATCCTTCAGTGGACACTTAGGTTGTTTCCATACCTTCACTATTGTGAATAATGCTGCTGTGAACATGGGAGTGCAGGTATCTTTTTGAGATCCTGGTTTGTTTCCTTTGGGTATATACCCAGGAGTGGGATTGCTGGAGCATATAATAGCTCTACTTTTAATTCTTTGAAGAACCTCATACTGTTTTCCACAGTCGCCGCTCCAGTTTACATTCCCGCCAACAGGGCACAAGGGTTTCCATTTATTGTTACCTTCATTGACACATATTGTTGCTTATTTTTTTTGATAATAGCCATCCCAACAGTCTCATTGTGGTTTTGATTTGTATTTTCCCTGATAATTAATGATATTGAGCACATTTTCATGTACATGTTGACCATTTCTGTATCTACTTTGGAAAAATGTCTGTTCAGGTCTTTTGCCCTTTTTTTTTTTTTGAGTAGCTGAAAGTTTTATTATTTATTTATTTATTTATTTATTTAACATCTCTATTGGATTATAATTGCTTTACAATGGTGTGTTACTTTCTCCTTTATAACAAAGTGAATCAGCTATACATATACATATATCCCCATATCTCCTCCCTCTTGCGTCTCCCTCTCACCCTCCCTATCCCACCCCTCTAGGTGGTCACAAAGCACTGAGCTGATCTCCTTGTGCTATGCGGCTGCTTCCCACTAGCTATTTTATTTGGTAGTATATATTAGTCCATGCCACTCTCTCACTTCATCCCAGCTTATCCTTACCCTTCCCTGTGTCCTCAAGTCCATTCTCTACATCTGCATCATTATTCCTGTCCTGCCCCTAGGTTCTTCATAACCACTTCTTTTTTTTTTTTTAGATTCCATGTATATGTGTTAGCATACGGGATTTGTTCTTCTTTTTCTGACTTACTTCACTCTTCATGACAGACTCGAGGTCCATCCACCTCACTACAAATAACTCAATTTCCTTTCTTTTCATGGCTGAGTAATATTCCACTGTATATACGTGCCACATCTTCTTTATCCATTCATCTATTGATGGACATCTAGGTTGCTTCCATGTCCTGGGTATTGTAAATAGTGCTGCAATGAACATTGTGGTACATGACTCTTCCAAAACTATGTTGAATAATAGTGGTGAGAGTGGGCAACCTTGTCTTGTTCCTGATCTTAGTCGAAACGGTTTCAGGTTTTCAGCATTGAGAACGATGTTGGCTGTGGTTTTGTCATATATGGCCTTTATTATGTTGAGGTAGGTTCCCTCTATGCCTATTTTCTGGAGGATTTTTATCATAAATGGGTGTTGAATTTTGTTGAAAGCTTTTTCTGAGTCTATTGAGATGATCGTATGATTTTTCTCCTTCGTTTTGTTAATATGGTTTATCACATTGATTGCGTATCTTGAAGAATCCTTGTATTCCTGGGATAAACCCCGCTTGATCATGGTGTATGAGCCTTTTAATGTGTTGCTGGATTCTGTGTGCTAGTATTTTGTTGAGGATTTTTGCATCTATGCTCATCAGTGATAATGGCCTGTAGTTTACTTTTTTTGTGACATCTTTGTCTGGTTTTGGTATCAGGGTGATGGTGGTCTCGTAGATTGAGTTTGGGAGTATTCCTCCCTCTGCTATATTTTGGAAGAGTTTGAGGATAGGTGTTAGCTCTTCTCCAAATATTTGGTAGAATTCGCCTGTGAAGCCATCTGGTCCTGGGCTTTAATTTGCTGGAAGATTTCTAATTACAGTTTAATTTTCAGTGCCTGTGATTGGTCAGTTTATATTTTCTATTTCTTCCTGGTTCAGCCTCGGAAGGTTGTGCTTTTCTAAGAATTTGTCCGTTTCTTCCAGGTTGTCCATTTTATTGGCAAATTGTTGCTTGTAGTAATCTCTCATGATCCTTTGTATTTATGTGGTGTCAGTTGTTACTTCTTTTTCATTTCTATTTCTATTGATTTGACTCTTCTCCTTTTTTATTCTTCATGAGTCTGGCTAATGCTTTATCTTCTCAAAGAACTGGTTTTTAGTTTTATTTATCTTTGCTATCATTTTCTTCATTTCTTTTTCATTTATTTCTGATCTGATATTTATGATTTCTTTCCTTCTGCTATCTTTGGAGTTGTTTTATTCTTCTTTCTCTAATTGCTTTAGGTGTAAGGTTAGGTTGTTTATTGGGGATTTTACTTGTTTCTTGGGGTAGGATTGTATTGCTATAAACTTCCCTCTTAGAACTGCTTTTGCTGCATCCCATAGATTTGGGTTCGTCGTGTTTTCATTGTTATTTGTTTCTAGGTATTTTTTAATTTCCTCTTTGATTTCTTCAGTGATGTCTTGATTATTTAGTTGTGTATTGTTTAGCCTCCATTTGTTTGTATTTTTTACAGTTTTTCTTCCTGTAATTGAAATTTAGTCTCATAGCTTTGCAGTCAGAAAAGGTACTTGATATGATTTCAATTTTCTTAAATTTACCAAGGCTTGATTTGTGACCCAAGATATGATCTATCCTGGAGAATGTTCCATGAGCACTTGAGAAGAACGTGTATTCTGTTCTTTTTGGATGGAATGTCCTATAAATACCAATTAAGTCCATCTTGTTTAATGTATCATTTAAAGCTTGTGTTTCCTTATTTATTTTCATTTTGGATGATCTGTGCATTGGTGAATGTGTGGTATTAAAGTCCCCTACTATGATTGTGTTACTCTTGATTTCCCCTTTTATGGCTGTTAGTATTTGCCTTATGTATTGAGGTGCTCCTATGTTGGGTGCATAAATATTTACAATTGTTATATCTTCTTCTTGGTTTGATCCCTTGAGCATTATGTAGTGTTCTTCTTTGTCTCTGTAGTCCTTATTTTAAAGTCTATTTTGTCTGTTATGAGAATTGCTACTCCAGCTTTCTTTTGATTTCCATTTGCGTGGAATATCTTTTTCCATTCCCTCACTTTCAGTCTGTATGTGTTGCTAGGTCTGAAGTGGGTCTCTTGTAGAAAACATATATATGGGTCTTGGTTTTGTATCCATTCAGCCAGTCTGTGTCTTTTCTTGGAGTATTTGATCCATTTACATTTAAGGTAATGATTGATATGTATGTTCCTATTACCATTTTCTTAATTGTTTTGGGTTTGTTATTGTAGGTTTTTTCCTTCTCTTGTGTTTCCTGCCTAGAGAAGTTCCTTTAGCATTTGTTGTAAACCTAGTTTGGTGGTGCTGAGTTCTCTTAACTTTTGCTTATCTGTAAAGGTTTTAATTTCTCGTTGAATCTGAATCACATCCTTCCTGGGTAGAGTAATCTTGGTTGTACTTTTTTCCCTTTCTTCACTTTCAATATGTCCTGCCACTCCCTTCTGGCTTGCTGAACGATCAGCTATTAACCTTATGGGGATTCCCTTGTATGTTGTTCGTATATTTCCCTTGCTGCTTTTAATATTTTTTCTTTGTATTTAATCTTTGATAGTTTGATTAATATGTGTCTTGGCATGTTTCTCCTTGGATTTATCCTGTATAGGACTCTCTGCTCTTCCTGGTCTTGATTGACTATTTCTTTTCCCATGTTAGGGAAGTTTTCAACTATAATCTCTTCAAATATTTTCTCAGCCCCTTTCTTTTTCTCCTCTTCTTCTGGGACCCCTATAAATCTAATGTTGGTGCATTTAATGTTGTCTCCGAGGTCTCTGAAACTGTCCTCAATTCTTTTCATCCTTTTTTCTTTATTCTGCTCTGTGGTAGTTATTTCCATTATTTTATCTTCCAGGTCACTTATCCGTTCTTCTGCCTCAGTTATTCTGCTATTGATCCCTTCTAGAGAATTTTTAATATCATTTATTGTGTTGTTCATCATTGTTTGTTTGCTCTTTAGTTCTTCTAGGTCCTTGTTAAATATTTCTTGTATTTTCTCCATTCTATTTACAAGATTTTGGGTCGTCTTTATTATGATTACTCTGAATTCTTTTTCAGGTAGAGTGCCGATTTCCTCTTCATTTGTTAGGTCTGGTGGGTTTTTACCTTGCTCCTTCATCTGCTGTGTATTTCTCTGTCTTCTCAACTTGCTTAACTTTCTGTGTTTGGGGTCTCCTTTTCCAGGCTTCAGGTTCCCGTTGTTTTTGGTGGCTGTCTCCAGTGGATGAGGTTGGTTCAGTGGGTTGTGTACACTTCCTGGTAGAGGGGACTGGTGCCAGTGTTCTGGTGGATGAGGCTGGATCTTGTCTTTCTGGTGGGCAGGACCATATCTGGTGGTGTGTTTTGTGGTGCCTGTGAACTTATTATGATTTTAGGCAGCCTCTCTGCTAATGGGTGTGGTTGTATTTCTGTCTTGCTTGTTGTTTGGCATGGTGTCTCCAGCACTGGAGCTTTCTGGTCATTGAGTAGAGCTGGGTCTTAGTGTTGAGACGGAGATGTCTGGGAGAGCTCTTGCTGATTGATATTATGTGGGGCCAGGTTGTCTCTGGTTGACCAATGTCCTGAACTTGGCTCTCCCATCTCAGAGGCTCAGGCCTGACACCCAGCCATAGCACCAAGACTCTGTCAGCCACACGGGTCAGAAGAAGAGGGAGAAAAAAAAAGAAAGAAAAAAAAATAAATAAATAAAAAATATTAAAATAATAAAATTAAAAAGTAATAAAAAAAGAAAGAAGAGAGCAACCAAACCAATAAACAAATCCAGCAATGATAACAAGTGCTAAAAGCTATACTAAAAAAAGAAAAAAAGGACAGATGGAACCCTACGACAAATTGTAAAAGCAAACCTATACAGACAAAATCACACAAAGAAGCATACACATACTCACTCACAAAAAGGAAAAAGGAAAATAATATATAGATATATGTAAAAGGAAAAAAATATATATATACGTAAAAAAGAAGAGAGCAACCAAATCAATAAACAAATCTAACAATGTTAATAAGCTGTAAATACTAAACTAAGATAAACATAAAACCAGAAACAAATTAGATGCAGAAAGCAAACCCCAAGTCTACAGTTGCTCCCAAAATCCACTGCCTCAATTTTGCAATGATTTGTTGTCTATTCAGGTATTCCACAGATGCAGGGTACATCAAGTTGATTGTGGAGATTGATTCTGCTGCTTCTGAGGCTGCACAGAGAAATTTCCCTTTCTCTTCTTTCTTCGCACAGCTCCTGGGGTTCAGCTTTGGATTTGGCCCTGCCTCTGCGTGTAGGTTGCCTGAGTGCATCTGTTCCCCGCCCAGACAGGATGGGGTTAAAGTAGCAGCTGATTAGGGGGCTCTGGCTCACTCAAGCCAGGGGGAGGGAGGGGTACAGAATGCGGTGGCAGAGGCTGGCATGACATTGCAGCAGCCTGAGGTGCACCGTGTGTTCTCCCGGGGAAGTTGTCCCTGGATCACGGGGCCCTGGCAGTGGCAGGCTGCACAGCCTCCCGAGAGGGGAGGTATGTATAGTGACCTGTGCTTGCACACAGGTTTCTTGGTGGCTGGAGCAACAGCCTTAGCGATTCATGCCCATCTCTAGCGTCTGCGCTGATAGCTGCGGCTTGCACCCGTCTCTGGAGCTCGTTTAGGCGGTGCTCTAAATCCCCTCACACACCTGGAAACAATGGTCTCTTGCCTCTTAAGCAGGTCCAGACTTTTTCCTGGACTCCCTCCCAGTTAGCTGTGGCACACTAACCCCCTTCAGGCTTTGTTCATGCGGCCAACCCCAGTCCTCTCCCTGGGATCTGACCTTCAAAGCCTAAGCCTCAGCTCCCAGCCCCCGCCTGCCCCAGCGGGTGAGCAGACAAGCCTCTCGGGCTGGTGAGTGCTGGTCAGCACCAATCCTCTGTGTGGGGATCTCTCCACTTTGCCCTCCGCACCCCTGTTGCTGCGCTCTCCTCTGTGGCTCCAAAGCTTCCCCCCTGCTCACCCCCAATCTCCACCAGTGAAGGGGCTTCCTAGTGTGTGGAAACCTTTCCTCCTTCATAGCTCCCTCCCAGAGATGCAGGTCCCATCCCTATTCTTTTGTCTCTGTTTTTTCTTTTTTCTTTTGCCCTACCCAGGTACGTGGGGAGTTTCTTGCCTTTTGGGAAGTCTGAGGTCTTCTGCCAGCATTCAGTAGGCATTCTGTAGGAGTTGTTCCACATGTAGATGTATTTTTGATGTATTTGTGGGGAGGACGGTGATCTCCACGTTTTATTCCTCCTCCATCTTGAAGGTCCCCCTTTTGCCCATTTCTAAATCCCGATACTTGGGGTTTTTGCTATTGAGTTCTTTGAGTTCCTTGTATGTTTTGGATATTAACCTTATCAGATATGTGGTTTGCAAATATCTTCTTCCATTTCATAGGCTGCCTTTTCATATTATTGATGTTTTCCTTTGCTATGCAGAAGCTTTTTAGTTTGATATAATTCTACTTATTATTTTGTTTTTTGCTTTTGTTGCCTTTGTCGCTTCTATGTGTTTGTTTATTTTAGATACCTCATATCAGTGGAATCAGTGTTGTTGCATACTGCAGGATTTCCTTCCTTTTTAAGGCTGAATAAATACATTATATATATATATATATATATATATATATATATATATATATATATATATATATAAAAAACACATTTTCTTTATCCATTTTTCTCTTGATGGACATTAGCTTATTTCCACATATTGATTATTATGAATAATGCTGCATTGAGCATGGGTCTTCTGGATGACAGGGATGAACCAGAGAGCATACCTTCACTCTCCCTTTCTGTCACACCATTGCTCAAAGCCATTAACACACAGGGCATCTTCTTTTCATAGAGCTGCCAGTACAATCCAAATAGAGACCCTGAACTTGCTCCCTGTGTAATGTTTTGTTTTAAGCCCTTAATGCAATTGAGAGTAAAAAAAAACATGACCTACTTCATGCTTCATACTCTAAGCAACAACCTTCCTCACAAGTTAAACAATTTTTTAAAAAGAACTATGTGATTGTCCAACCACAACCTCAAGTCAACCCAGTTAATGAAATCCAGACACTGTTTTGAGCACCAACAAATGAGGTCTGGGATCAACCAGCCAGAAGCTATAGAGCAGACTCAAGAGACTGGTTTTGAAGGGAACCTAACAGTTTGGACTTCTCTGTGAATACTTTGCCTTCCTTTGCATCGAAGCCTTGCTACAGTCAAGGCACAGGAAATATTCCACCTAATGTGTTGCTGAACCCATGAGCATTTAGTCTCTGGTAGTATGGCTTTAATTTAAGGGAAAGTTTTTAGTTCTGTCGGCCAACTGAATTAACCGAAGTACAATTCAAGTTCATATTGCTCCAGGAGCAAAGAGGGTTGAAATTAGATGAGTGGAAGTTTCAATTTAATTTAAGGGAGTACATTCTAACACTAGAAATTTGTAGAGATGGAATGGTCTTTGCTGTCATCTTCTCAAAGTCATAAGCTTAAACTAGGCTTCCATTTGTACTTATGCAAAAGAGATTGAATGAAAAGGTGAGTCTGAAAGCATTCATGCTGAGGTTGTACAACCACTTCTCCTTCATGTATGGAGAGTATTTGTGTATCTAATGAAAGGACAGGGAAATGACAGCTATTATGCACTTCCGGTTTGCTAGGTACTTCATGAACTATTGCATTTAATCCCCACAGAAATTCAGTCATCCTACTATTATCTGCACTTTAATGAGAAGAACTCACCTGTCCAAGGACAAAGAGAATGAGACAGAGGTCTTTCCAACTCCTGAAACCATGTTCTTAATAAAAATGAACATTTATGGAGCACCTACTCTATGCTATCACCGAGTCGAAGCACTCTACACACATGATCTACTTTAATTTCCAACAGCCTGATAAAGCAAGTTCGAATCTTATTCCTCTTTAATTCTTTAATTCCTACTCCTGAGGGTATTTAGGTGTAAAAAATTAATCAAGTTATCCAATTAAAAATGATTTTTTGCTAAAAAAACTAGGATTTGACCCTAGACAATGTAACTGCACACGTCTAATCATTAGTGTACACTGCCTTACATCTATACCAGGCTGTTGGCTGGGTTCTTCTGTAGTACTGATTTTGGCATATTTTTTCTAGCAAGAAGTACACCTTCCTATATGCCTTAGAAATAAACTGAAATTTATTCACAGATAAATTTTTTTTAATCCAAAATAATTATAAAACCACAACCCATAAGCTCTAAATCATTTCTAATTGTCACAACTATCATCAGAACCATAGTAGTTGTATCTTAGTAGGGTGAATTGCAACAGAAATAAGGTATTCCTGAGGTACTTGCCATCTTGAGTCCCGGTCATACCTCCAATTCTTTCTCTCCCAATAAAGGAAGAAGAACATGGGATTGCTAGTAAGAGTGACATTATTATGGGGATAACATTGCATTCTAAGCAAATTATTTGGAAAAAATCAATAAACTGTTGTACGTCATTACTGATAACATCGTGTGTGCACATGTGTGCGTGCATGTGTGGCATAACTTACAACTAATCAAGGTGTGCCCTGGTCTTGCATCCTCCAAGAACAATTCTACTCTAACATTCTGTGAATGTTGTAGCAGATAATGCTGATTCTCTATCCAGATCTTCTTGGAACTCATTTTCACAATTTCCTTTTCCCCACTGTAGGAATTCCCATTGGCTCCTGGATGACTGAGAGCCAGAAGTTCTGGTTATTTATATTCCCTAAGGGTGGACTTAACCAGTGACTCCCAGATGTGGGAGTATGACAGCCCCTTTGACTTGGGTGAAGACTATTAGAGGCAGAATTCACAGTCCGTAGTTTTCTGCAGGATCAGGATGAAGGTAGCCTCTGGGGGACTTTGCCTGAGATCACTTCCTTGCTTGGCTTCCTCCTCTTTCCTATCCTGCTTTCCCCACTCCTTTTCCCGCTCCCAGACTGGCTTCCCCTGGAAGCACTTTGTTAATAAATCACTTAAACTGGAATCATACTCTCAGGTTTGCTTCTGGGGAGCCAATGTGAGACAGTCTATCTCCTGGTTCCTCTAACAGACTTCAGGTCCTAGCAGGGACAAATAAATTTCATGAAAAAACTTGAAGCTGAATGTTTATGGACACATCTATCAGAAAATAAGAAGAAAAAAAAAAAAAGAAAGGAAGGAAGGAAAGAAAGCAAGAAGGAAGAAAAAGAAAGAAAATGTGTATGGTTCTACTCAGTGGGGTACAGACAAGAAACATTTTTTTTTCCAATCACTGCTTTCAACTGTGCTCTGTCAAATCCCTTTTCTTTTCCCTTAATAACATCTTGGAGAGTTATCAATGCTCAGTCTAGTTGAAAAATGAATCTCAAGCTTGATTTAAAATGCATCTCTTCCCCTAGCTCTAGGACAGACATTCAGCTGGGCTAGTTACTGCTTAGGGAGTATGTGTGCCAGTGGATGCTTCTCAAATACATCTTCCACACTTTTCTATAAAATGTAGATCTTTCTGTGTGTTGATGCTATTGGGGAGGAGAGTGAGAGAAAATAGTGAGCATTTCCAGACTTACCTAACTCCTGTTGTGGTCCTCATTCTACTGGTAGCCACCTCTTCTCCAACTAGCCCTGACCAGGGTTAGGGCTGTGGCACCAGCCGAGTCATGCTGGCTCTCGTGGGCACAAGGGTGAGTCCCTTGGAGGTCATTGCAAGGCTTCCAACTGCATAGCTCTCCATGGGAAAGCTGGCTTTAATGCTGTCTGTTTTTCTACTTCATTTCCTGCCCCCAGAAGTATACTTTACAAATTCCTATTCCTACATCACAGGTGGAGTGTCAACATGCTGGCTCAAACCCTACCCATGAGAATTTTATCCTTTTTTTTTTTTTTTTTTTCCTAATTCTCCTCTCCTGTTCATATAGGCTCAGGGTAGATCAGCAAGTTCACATAAGCAGACACCTAAATGTAAAATAAGATGCAGCATCCCTTTTTGAAGGCATCTTACAGTCTCTATGAGAGATTCTCTCGGAGTCTCCATGCCCAGGCACCTCTCACGCTTTAGAGAAAGTGTAAAATAGTATCTGAAGGCTAATACAGCATTCCCCTTGAGGCCAAGGCCAAAGATGCTGAGGACTCCCCCTCCACTCTCCATACCTGAGTCTTTAGATAGATAGTTGATAGATAAATAAATGATAGATAAATAAATGATAAATGATAGATAACTGAGTTTTGCTCTATTATAGATGATTAATGATAGATAACTACTATATAGGTAGGTGGTTGGTTTATAGACAGTAGATAAATAGATGGACAGATGATTGATAGATGATAGATAGATAGAAAGATAGATAAATAGATAGATAGACAGACAATAGCTAGTGAGTTAGATAAGTAATTGTGTAGAGTTTGCTCCCTTTAGTTGAGCCCTGAAGAAATTTTTCTGGCCCTTATTGTTGGTGGCTCTTTTGACTGAGAGTACTGAACACATGTCATTTTTTGTCTGTGTGCTATAGAGCACAATGGACAATCTATGGCCCATGATACAAATATGGTTTGTGGCCTGTTTTTGTATGGCTTGTGAGCTATGAACAATTTTTAAAGTGTTGTAAAAAAATAAAATATAAATGATAAAGCCTAAAATAATAACTAGCTGGCCATTTATAGAAAAAAATTATTAATCCCTACTCTAGAGATAATTTCAAGGCAATAGGAAAGGTTCCTCTCAACATCCCCCTACACATTTTTTCTGTTATTCCAAGTGAAGAGAAGTAAGGATTTAGCATTTGTTTTTTTGCCCATCCCAAAAGATTAATTTTAATAGCTATTTACTAAGCACATATTGTGAAATTAGGATTGTGTTTGGTGACAAACTGGTACAAAAAAAATATGTCATAGGAGCTGACCTCAACTCAGGAATTTGAAATCTCAGGAGAACTTAAATCACACATGTAAAGTGTTAATAGAAAGCAGCCCATGATTAAGTTATATAAATAAATGGCACTAATAGTAATTGCTGTGGGATTAGGATGATTACAAAGTCCATGCAGGTTGAAATAACCAGTAAAGAATAAGCCTTTATGTAGACTTTAAGGCATGCTTAGAGGGCTACAAATCCCAAAGAACTGGATTCAGTTGGAGCCAAGATTCAAATGCTTGTGATTTCCTGGCTCTTGGGAATATCAGATATCCAATGACTTTTCAAATAGGGTATCATTTATTTAGGAGTCTCAACTCCAGAACAACTAAACAGTGAAAATTATTCATATAGAATTTTGTAAATGATTACCAGAAATACTGCTTGAACCATGATTTGCTATGGTTCATGGTGTGATAATCTGAACTGTATGTACCTCTTGGTGATCTCTCAGGAGCCCAATCCCAAGGCTACAGACAGGATTCTGAGGACCATAAAGGATGATCACAGAGCTCTCAAGTCTTCATATAATTTGGAAAATGTTTAACACTGGCAATCTGTTAATCTACATAATGAGAAAAATTGACAATGATACAATGCATCTACAAGATGCTAGGGCTGGGTGAAGTCTGTTTTCATCCTATGCTGGATGAAGTCATATGGTCAACAAATCATCTTTGGTTCTTCTTAACTGGTGACCAGCTTCCATAGCTATTTATATAAAATTTTTTCAGAGTTAAATGCCTACTATTATATGTTTATCTAGCAAGGTGCTGGGAATGACCAGCATTTGCAGTCTGCCAATTGTGGGAACATGAAGATTGATTTCTTTTTTTTTAAATAAATTTATTTGTTTATTTAATTTATTTATTTTATTTTTGGCTGTGTTAGGTCTTTGTTGCTGCACAGGGCCTTTCTCTAGTTGCGGCGAGCAGGGGCTACTCTTCGTTGCAGTGCGTGGGCTTCTCATTGCAGTGGCTTCTCTTGTTGTGGAGCACAGGCTCTAGGCACGCGGGCTTCAGTAGTTGTGGATGTGGGCTCAGTAGTTGTGGCTCACGGGCTCTAGAGTGCAGGCTCAGTAGTTGTGGCACACGGGCTTAGTTGCTCCGTGGCATGTGGGATCTTCCTGGACGAGGGCTCAAACCCGTGTCCCCTGCACTGCACCACCAGGAAATCCCAAAGATTGATTTCTGAAGGGTTGGATGAAAAATAATTGTTAAATACTTCCCTGTACCCTTTTATCACTATATTTGTCAACAAAGCTATTGGCATATGGGTAACATTTGATGAACTCATTATCTCACTGAGGTTCTAGGATCCTTATGCTAGGATTATTTCATCCCATACATGATCCAGAGGTCATTTTTATAGACCCTTATAGAATCATCCTTTATCATCTTAAAGCAGGTGCATGACTTGACTAGTTTAGACATGCCAGTACTGTTGTCTTTGAAAGCAACAGATGAGTTTCAGATTATTGGACCCATTCATGTGTGTGATTGTGTGTGTGTGTATGTGTGGGTGAGTGTGATATCTGTATCTCTAACTCTACATCTGCATCAGTATCTTTGTCTCTACCTCTATCTGCATTATATCTATAACTATATAGATATCATTTCAATACTGATCCAGCAGTTTTTCAGATTTTTAAAAAGCTGCTATAATGTATAACCACTTAAGATAACTTGAGGGAATTTTTTGTTTGACCAAATATGCATTTTCCTGAGACCTCTCTGGAGGGGAGTAGAGCATTTCAACCAGAACCAGGCTTTGGGAAACATGACCACATCTGTATTTCATAATGATTTTGAGCCTAGATTCCAGCTGTCGGGATTTTGTATATTCTGCCAGGGGTATTACCATATTAACTTCTTGTAAAAAAACAAAAACTAAGAAAAAGGAAAAGAAAAACACCAGGCAAAGCTAAGAGATTAGCTTCCTTTATTTGCATGGCTTTTAAAATACTCTTCTGAAACCCTGAATTGAACATCGTCTTACTTGGTTTGCAATCAAACACAAATGGTTGAACCATCATGTCCTGCTAGCACAACTTCAAAAAAGCAAAACAAAAAAGCCAGTGGAGTGGATCAGGGCGTGCCACCCCAAAATATGCCACTTTAACATATTGATTATTTTGAGCTGAACACACCTAAGAAACAATAGTTGCAGGAAGGGCTTTCAGACCTCCCCCTTTTTATCTAAAAGCAGGTTGGTTATAAAATTTGTGACCTCCACCTTTCTACCTAAAAGCACATTGGCCGTAAAATTTTCTGTGAGAAAAATGTCCTCCCTGTACCAGAAAGAAAGAACATTTTTATCACCAAAGACTGGGAGTTGACACTGAAATGGACCTGTACAGACAAACCTACTAAAATAATCCTTATCTTCTATCAGTGCCTTCATACATTTCCTAGTCACTGTCCCACAGTTTACTGCCCCTAGTCCAAGTCCCTTTGTCTTGTCACATCTCCACAGTTTATCATCACTTGTGTAAAAAGATATATAAGCTTTTGGGCATAATGATGTCTTCAGTTTTTCATTTTCCTTCTGAGTTTTCTTGTATACATATAAATATATTAAATAAATGGGTATGCCTCTTTTCTGTTAATCTGTTTTATGTCAGTTTAATTCTTAGGCCCAGGCACATAACCTACAAGGATAGAAGGAAGTTTTTCCTCCCCTGCAGCCAGAGCACTTTGAGAATATTCATTTGCTTAAAGCAGTGGATGAGGTAGGCATCCAGTTTTTATTGGCTATTCACCAGATCACAGCACTTAAGGAAAAACAACTCAGCATGTTATACTTTCCAAAATATTGACATGATACATGTAGCTCTGAACAAAGGACTTACTTTCTTAATTTAGAACAGGTTTTCAATAGACTGTAGTCAAGAAAGCCTAAGAGAATGAAACATGTATGGGTTTTTAAATCAGATACACCTGGGATTAAATCCTGTTTATACCGTATATTTGCTGTTTGTCTTGGGTAAGTTATTTCACTTCCCTGATCTTATTTCTCCTTTGCAAAATTAAGGTAATGATCCTACCAAGTGAGACTGTTTTACATATTAAAGGAAATAATATATGTAAAGATCTTAGGACACAGCAGATACTCAATAAGAATTAGCTCCCCTCCACCCCCATCCCCAATTATTTGCCATGAATAGTAACTTAATCTGGAAACAGTGCTCAGAATACATCCTAGATTTTATCCAGTTAATTCAAATACCACGTGCGAAAACATATATTTCAAAACAATTTATGCATCTAACCTTACCATCCCTATACAAATGAATTTTTCTTCAAACTAATGTTGTGAATAACAGGAGATTGGCATGTCATTTGGCATTTGTTTTAGAGAATCCTTCCTTTGTTGATGAAAAGGGTGAATTTTAATGCTTGAAGCAAGTGAAGCAAAGAGTTAGGAGCTTACTTTTTTGAGCTTCCTTTGACTCTTATGTCCATTGGACCACCAATTTTGCTTCTTTCACTTAGAAACAGTAAGCAAGGAAACTCACAAAAATATTAAAGCAAGCCAGTTTCCCCTCCCCCACCACATGAACCATGTGGTATTTGATGCAAATGTGGATTATAAGACTCCAGAGAAAGTTCGTGGAAAAACAGAGATCTGAAACCATAGCATTATGGAATATCTTCTAGGGAACTTTTCAATCATGAAGGCTTCCTTGATAAATTTCTGGTGAATCCTGATGGGAGAATACAGAAAACAGATAGTTGGAGGCTCTTCTATCTTCTACCTGGAGAGAGATTTACTGTAACACCCCTAGGTTTCTGGGGTGGGGGGAGGGTGATAATCCTTTTGTTTACATAATTCTGAAAAGGGGCGTTTAATTTTAAACATTGGTTTGAAGATAATTTAAATTATGTAAATAATATAACTAATGGAAAATTAAAAGAAGGGAAAAAAAGTGACCATTAATCCCAGTACCTTAAAACAGCTATGATAGCAATGAGCTGATGTTTTATACAGTGTACACAGTTGTAATCATAATATAAATAATCTACTTCTTTTAACACTCTTCATACTTTCCACCTTGAATATAGATTTTATAATGATGGATTTAACACTAGCCTCATACTTCACTTGATGTTTGTGACAATTTACTTGACAACTTGCCTACTTTTAGACATTTAAATTGTTTCTAAAGGAGTTGTTTTAAGAATTGTGACAAATATTTCTAAATGCCCGAGTATTTAAAACAAAAAATGAAAACAATAATGAAAAAGCAGACAGTCATTTAATGACAAACGTGGAAGGGCAGCCACTTACCTAGAATCACCTCTCTGGCCCTCTGGTCTAGGGGTCATCCCACCTCTGATTAAACACTTCTGTTACCATACTCGGGTTTGGCTGTTTGCTGCTCAAAAGCCAATACTTAAGAGGCAAGTGTTGGTAGAAAGAAAAGTTGCTTTAATCAGAAAAACTGGCAATCTGGGAGAAGGCAGACCTGTGTCCCAAAAACCAACTCTGAAGATGCTGCTCAGCCACAAAAGTTTTTAAAGGGAAAGTTTTAAAGGGGAAGTAATTTCAGTTAATCATGGAGATAGGGGATCAGACTCATCACCATCTCCCACTGCATGCAGGCTTGTCAACGCCTCGCGATCTTTCTTCAGATGCTATCTTGTTCCATAGTTTGTTTGTGAGATTACTGAAGGGGAAGCTAGGGAAGAGATCTGGTCACCTGTTAATTACTTATTCTTCATTTCTACTTCTTTGATCTGTCAACTACAAATTGGCACTTGCCATTGGCACTTTCCATCTGCCTCTACAAGGATTAAATCATGTGCTGCTGCAACTGCTGACTTTCAACACCCTCTGCAAGGAATACAGGGTGGAGAGTAGAAATGAGGCACTTTGTGCTCTGGGAAAAACTGGCAGAACACGTCTTCAGACAGTTATTTTCAGGAGCTGATTTTATGAGCCCAATTTTTGTATCTCCTCATATCTAGAAAAGCACAAAAATCCTTCATGGTGATGTCTGCTCCTCCTGACTAGCAGTAACCTTCATGAGACTAGCAGAAACCTTCTGCAAAAAAAATGTGCTTGATTGCATGTACATCAAAATCACATGTATACTGACTTTCCCCCTTAGCTCTTTGGAGCAGTTTCTCAGAGCTCTCTGATGCTGTCTCCCAGGCTATAGTCCTCATTTTGCCCCAAATAAAACTTAACTCTCAACTCTCACATTGTGCACTTTTTAAAATTGACAATCTATGGAAAGAACCAACAGATTAGGCAAGGTATTGTGTGATCAAAAGATTTGAAAGGTGTGCTTTGGGCTGGAGATGAGTAGAGCATGGGGGTGCCTGGTTTAAGGTTAGTTACAATATAGCTTTGCTCAAGTGACAAGACAAAAAGGACCTCCTTCAGAGAGCTCGTTCCTACAAAGAGCTCTTTCTTGCCAAAAGTTGCTTACACTTCCAGAGGGTGACAAGGATCAAGCCCAAGACACAGTTCTGAAGCAGAGGATCTGGTGGCTTCCTGGAGCTGTCTTCCAAATGGCGTCTGTAAATACATGTGTACTTCTAAGGAACTGTTGAGTTCTCCCTACTGTTTTAGGAAAACAAACTATTTTGGTTGTTGAAGGGTTTTTTATTTTTGCTGTTGTTTTACATCCCAAGGATAAGTTGCTTTCTCTTCATCAGCAGTTTCCATAGTGTATGGAGCAGAAGTCTCCAACTGGCAGCCCAGGGGCTAATCATGGCTGCAGATCTGTTTGGTTTAGCCCAAACAGGGTTAAAATTATATGTTAAATTAGTTGCCAACGTTTAAAATTCAAGAGATTTAACATACAGACCTAGATTTTTTTGTATCTTTTGAACAATTGGAGGATCTGGTAATATAGAACCTGTATTTTTACTTCCCGAAAATAGCCTGGACCTCACTAGTATCTGTGCCTAAAAGAAAGGATATTTTTTTCCTTTACCTCTGGCCAGCATCATTTATTTAAATTATTTTCCTAGCCTCTGTGACATCTGAATTTGCAACTCTCATGTGCTGGATAACTTTTGTCTTTGTGCCTTTGTATCTGCACAAAGATAGAAATACAAGTGAGGAACAAGCAACAGGGGCACAGATTGACTTTTATTTAGGATAGAAAGCTATTAAACAATTATAATGATACTTAGTAAATGCAATAGTTGTGTGTGATCTTTACAAGCACAGAGCATAAAAGAAATATGCTGAAGGTAAAAGAAGACGAGATGGAGCCACTACTAAAACACTGACTCAGCCCTGAACCAGAGACGGTTTCGCATTCTACAGAGAAACAAGTAAACACATACCCGTGGTCAAGATGGGTATGTGTTTATTTGTTTGCATGTCTAAATTAGCATAGGGAGATTTGCCAAAGGATGCTCACCCTACAAAGGACTTAGTTCTTCTCAATTATTCCTTTTATTTGATTTCATTTTATTTTATTTTTGACATTTGGATTAATCTCCACTCAGGCATTCATCTAGAGGAAAAGAAAAAGCAAAACATTAACTGGTATCAAGTCACATACGGTGACAGAATTGTCATCTTAATGGAAATATGGAAACTGATGTGACATTTTTACTTGGCTTTATTAAACTACTTCGAACACAAGTGTAATCAAACACTGGATTCAACAGATTTTTATGATTCATTTTATATTATGTACACAAAAAAATTACTAACAATAATCTGATGAACTCCAATATACCCAACCCTCTGCTTACAAAATAATCCATTTAAAGAAAAGTTAATTCCCTCTGCACCCTTGCTCTATCACATGTTCTTCCCTACCCCCAACCCTAAGTTAATCCTTATTCTATATTTAATGTTCATTACTTTTAAAGGATGACATTTTATTAGAGAGATTCACTGATCAATTATATTTCTTCTTATACTTCAAATTTATATAAATGGCATTATACTTACACATTGTTCTATACCTTGCTTTTTTTTGTTCAACTTTTGAGATTCAACCCTGTTAATATTCAGAGTTCTAGCTCATTCATTTTGGCTGCTGTGTGGCATTTTTTGTAAATATACATCTGAAGAATATAATATTTTCCAATTTTTTACTAGTAAAAATATTTCTGCATTGAATATATTGACCTTATTTTTAATGCACCCCTTAAACCTATGAGGGCAATTGCAGCTGGCTCATAGGATTTATATCTTTTCCACATCACTAGATTTTGCCAAATTCTTTCCAATGAGTTATACCTATTAACACTCATACTAGCATTGTAAGAGAGTTGTTTTGCTATAACATTGTCAATACTTAAAAAAAAAATTACTTAACAAAAACCAAGAGGTATAAAGTGGTATTTCAAAGAAGAACTACAATCCTGCAGCCTGTGGAACAAAAACCACATTCACAGAAAGATAGACAAGATGAAAAGGCAAAGGGCTATGTGCCAGATGAAGGAACAAGATAAAACCCCAGAAAAACAACTAAATGAAATGGAGACAGGAAACCTTCCAGAAAAAGAATTCAGAATAATGACAGTGAAGATGATGCAGGGCCTTGAGAAAAAAATGGAGGCAAAGATCAAGAAGAGGCAAGAAATGTTTAACAGAGACCTAGAAGAATTAAAAAACAAACACCTAGAAGAATTAAAGGACAAACAAACACAGATGAACAATACAATAACTGAAATGAAAAATACACTAGAAGGAAACAATAGCAGAATAACTGAGGCAAAAGAACGGATAAGTGACCTGGAAGACAGAATGGTGGAATCCACTGCTGTGGAACAGAATAAAGAAAAAAGAATGAAAAGAAATGAAGACAGCCTAAGAGACCTCTGGGACAACATTAAATGCAACAACATTCGCATTATAGGGGTCCCAGAAGGAGTAGAGAGAAAGGACCCAAGAAAATGTTTGAAGAGATTATAGTCGACAACTTCTCTAACATGGGAAAAGAAATAGCCACCCAAGTCCAGGAAGCGCAGAGAGTCCCATACAGGATAAACCCAAGGAGAAACATGTCGAGACACATAGCAATCAAATTGGCAGAAATTAAAGACAAAGAAAAATTATTGAAAGTAGCAAGGGAAAAATGACAAATAACATACAAGGGAACTGCCATAAGGTTAACAGCTGATTTCTCAGCAGAAACTCTACAAGCCAGAAGGGAGTGACACGATATACTTAATAGTGATGAAAGGGAAGAACTTACAACCAAGATTACTCTACGCAACAAGGATCTCATTGAGATTCGATGGAGAAATCAAAAGCTTTACAGACAAGCAAAAGCTAAGAGAATTCAGCACCACCAAACCAGCTCTACAACAAATGCTAAAGGAACTTCTCTAAGTGGGAAACAGAAGAGAAGAAAAGGACCTACAAAAACAAGCCCAAAACAATTTAAAAAATGGTAACAGGAACATACATATCGATTACTTTAAACGAGAATGGATTAAATGCTCCAACCAAAAGACACAGGCTTGCTGAATGGTTACAAAAACAAGACCCATATATTTGCTGTCTACAAGAGACCCACTTCAGACCTAGGGACACATACAGACTGAAAGTGAGGGGATGGAAAAAGATATTCCATGCAAATGGAAATCAAAAGAAAGCTGGAGTAGCAATACTCATATCAGATAAAATAGACTTTAATAATAAAGAATGTTACAAGACACAAGGAAGGACACTACATAATGAAAAAGGGATCAATCCAAGAAGAAGATGTAACAATTATAAATATATATGCACCCAACATAGGAGCACCTCAATACATAAGGCAACAGCTAACAGCTCTAAAAGAGGAAATCGACAGTAACACAATAATAGTGGGGGACTTTAACACCTCACTTACACCAATGGACAGATCATCCAGACAGAAAACTAATAAGAAAACAGAAGCTTTAAATGACACAATAGACCAGATAGATTTAATTGATATTTATAGGACATTCCATCCAAAAACAGCAGATTACACTTTCTTCTCAAGTGCACATGGGACATTCTCCAGGGTTGATCACATCTTGTGTCACAAATCAAGCCTCAGTAAATTTAAGAAAATTGAAATCATATCAAGCATCTTTTCTGACCGCAGTGCTATGAGATTAGAAATCAATTACAGGGAAAAAAACAATCAAACAAAAAACACAGACACATGGAGGCTAAAAAATATGTTACTAAATAACCAAGAGATCACTGAAAAAATCAAAGAGGAAATCAAAAATACCTAGAGACAAATGACAATGAAAACATGACAATCCAAGCCTATGGGATGCAGCAAAAGCAGTTCTAAGAGGGAAGCCTTAGAGCAATACAAGCCTACCTCAAGAAACAAGAAAAATCTCAAATCAACAATCTAACGTTACACCTAGAGGAACTAGAGAAAGAAGAACAAACAAAACCCAAAGTTAGTAGAAGGAAAGGAACCATAAAGATCAGAGCAGAAATAAATGAAAGAGAAACAAAGTAAATAATAGCAAAGATCAATAAAACTAAAATCTGGTTCTCTGAGAAGATAAAATTGATAAACCATTAGCCAGACTCATCAGGAAAAAGAGGGAGAGGACTCAAATCAGTAAAATTAGAAATGAAAAGGAGAAGTTACAACAGACACCTCAGAAATACAAAGCATCGTAAGACACTGCTACAAGCAACTCTATGCCAATAAAATGCACAAGCTGAAAGAAATGGACAAATTCTTAGAAAGGTATAACCTTACACGACTGAACCAGGAAGAAAGAGAAAATATGAACAGACCAATCACAAGTACTGAAATGGAAACTGTGATTAAAAATCTTCCAGCAAACAAAAGTCCAGGACCAGATGGCTTCACAGGTGAATTCTATCAAACATTTAGAGAAGAGCTAACACCCATCCTTCTCAAACTCTTCCAAAACATTGCAAAGAAAGGAATACTCCCAAACTCATTCTATGAGGCCACCATCACCCTGATACCAAAACCAGACAAAGATACTACAAAAAAAGAAAATTACAGACCAATATCACTGACAAATATAGATGCAATAATCCTCAACAAAATACTAGCAAACAGAATCCAACAACACATTAAAAGGATCATACAGCATGATCAAGTGGGATTTATCCCGCAGATGCAAGGATTATCAATATATGCAAATCAATCAATGTGATACACTATATTAATAAATTGAAGAAGAAAAACCATATGATCATCTCAGTAGATGCAGAAAAAGCTTTTGAAAAAAATCAACACTATTTATGATAAAAAGTCTCCAGAAAGTGGGCATAGAGGGAACCTACCTCAACATAATAAAGGCCGTATATGACAAACCCACAGCAAACATCATTCTCAATGGTGAAAAACTGAAAGCATTTCCTCTAAGATCAGGAACAAGACAAGGATGTCCACTGTCACCAGTATTATTCACCATAGTTTTGGAAGTCCTAGCCATGGCAATCAGAGAAGAAAAAGAAATAAAAGGAATAAAAATTGGAAAAGAAGAAGTAAAACTGTCACTGTTTGCAGATGACATGATACTATACATAGAGAATCCTAAAGACGCCACCAGAAAACTACTAGAGCTAATCAATGAATTTGCTAAAGTTGCAGGATCCTAAATTAATGCACAGAAATCTCTTGCATTTCTATACACTAATGATGAAAAATCTGAAAGAGAATTTAAGGAAACACTCCCATTTACCATTGCAACAAAAAGAATAAAATACCTAGGAATAAACCTACCTAGGGAGGCAAAAGACCTGTATGTGGAAAATTATAAGACACTGATGAAATAAATTAAAGATGATACAAACAGATAGAGAGGTGTACCATGTTGTTGGAAGAATCAACGTTGTGAAAATGGCTATGCTACCTACAGCAATCTACAGATGCAATGCAATCCCTATCAAATTACCAATGGCATTTTTTTTTTTTTTTTTGCGGTTCGCAGGCCTCTCACTGTTGTGGCCTCTCCCGTTTCAGAGCACAGGCTCCAGACGCTCAGGCTCAGCGGCCATGGTTCACGGACCCAGCCGCTCCACGGCATGTGGGATCCCCCCGGACCAGGGCACGAACCCGTGTCCCCTGCATCAGCAGGCGGACTCTCAACCACTGTGCCACCAGGGAAGCCCTGTTGTCTCTTTAAGGCTGCATTTGTATGGTTCCTATATATGGTCTAATTCTCTTTTTTGTGCTTTTAAGAGAAAGCAATGGAAACAATCTCCATATGAGTTCATAATAGTCATCCTTGAACTTGGACTTACATTTCTCTGTATGAATCTGTGAATAGGTTTAAGTGTCTTCTGCATTTTCTCTCTGGTAACTGGTAGCACTTAGTATTTAGTGGGAAAACCCAGAGTTAAATAGATCCTTGGGGAAGGTGAGAGAGTGGTGCCTGAGGAAACCATCTTAGCCTCAACATTTACGTGAACTTTGCTTTCTTTTTCTGCAATAGACCAAAGTTGGCTTTAACATTACGACATGTTTTTTTTTTTTAATTTTACTGGAGTATGGTTGATTTACAATGTGTTAGTTTCAGGTGTACAGCAAAGTGATTCAGTTATACATATATTCATTCTTTTTTAGATTCTTTCCTCATATAGGTTATTACAGAATATTGAGTAGAGTTCCCTATGCTATACAGTAGGTCCTTGTTGGTTATCTATCTTATATATAGTAATGTGTGTGTGTTCATCCTAAGCTCCTGATTTATCCCTCCCCCCATGACATGTTTTAAATGACTTATAATCAAGTCAAATTTGTGCTTTAAAGAGGTGCACATGCTTATCCCATGTCTTCTTGCAAGCACAAGCACATGGGGCAAACACCAGTGTGCTGCCTGCCCCAAGTTGAGAAGCACAAGGGTAAAGGACCTGGTTCTGCTCTACAAGATCATTCATTTCATAAATCCTTAATGAGGACTGACTACATGCCTGCCACTAGGTGAGGTTGGGAATACAGCAGTGAACAACACTTAAGACTTAGAGTTTAGTACTAATCAGTTTATACCTATAGATATTTCTTCCCTGTGTATAGATAACACTAATGCAAACAAGCCAATGAAAGTACTGAGTACTGGAAGGGATGAAGGATGAAGGTTGGTCCAGGTGGTGGAGGAGATCTGTAAGTAGGAACAGAAACTTGGTGGCATATTAACTGAGAAGCTGCATATGGGTGTGAGTTATTGACAGGGTTGATACTGCAAGGCACCTCCTTTTAGAACTTAAAGTTTCTCCAAGCACTAGCTTCTCCTCTTGGACAGTGTTAGGGATTAAATTGGGTGCCCTTCAAATTCATGCTGCAGTCCTTTAGGGAAGTAATTAAGTTTAAATACAGTCATAAAGGTGGGGCCCTAATCTGATAGGATTGATATCCTTATCAGAAGAGGAAGAGACAGCAGAGATCTCTCCCTTTCCATGGAATCACAGAGGAAAAGCCATGTAAGAACACAGTGAGAAAGCAGTTGTCTACAAGCCAGGAAGAAAGACCTCACCAGAAACCAACCCTGGCACCATAATCTTGGACTTCCAGTCTCCAGAACTGTGAGAAAATAAAATTCTGTTGTTTAAGTAACACATTCTGTGATATTTTGTTATGGCAGTTTGAGCTAACTAATATAGACAGCCATCATGATATGATTCATTCATTCAAAAGAGGTTGAATGAGCATCACCTACTATGTGTCTAGCGCTGTGACCAAAACAGACAGAATCTCTGCATTTGTGGAGCTTATACTCTACTGGAGAGAGACAGACAATATACAGAATGCATAAGTAAAATATATAATATGTATAGTGAATGGTGATAAATGATATGGAGAAAAATAAAGCAGAGAAAGAGGGATAAGGAGTACCAGGGGGCAGGAATAAGATACAAGAGGGGTTTGAAAATATAATGAATAAACATAATTTCTATTTAAAAAATATATTTTCTTTCCCTATGCTGAGAATAGAGTAAAGAGGGAGAGCAGTAGGAGTTCCCTGGTGGCCTAATGGTTAGGATTTGGTGCTTTCACTGCAGAGGCCAGGGTTCGATCCCTGGTCAGGGAAGCATCCCACATGCCACTCGGTGTGGCCAAAACACACACACACATACACACACACACACAAAAGAGGGAGAGCAGTTAGGGGTCAATTGTAATCATCAAAACAAAATATGATCACCTTGAACCAGGATGATAGTGCTGGGAATGATAAGAAAATGTCAGATTTTGGATTTTGAAGGCAGAGCCATCCAGATTAAATTTAGATAGAAAAAGAAAAGAGTGAAGGATGACTTCAAGGTTATTGGCCTAAGTAACTGGAACGATAAGAGTTGTCATTAATTGAGATGGGGAAGACAATGGAAAGGAGATGGTACATGAAGATCAAGAGTTTAGTTCTGGGCATGAGTTCCACAAGACTGTCATCCAAGTGGAGATGCTAAGTAGACATTAGATACATGAGTCTGGGGTTCAGAGGAGCTGCCTGGATTGTACTGTACAAGGTAGGTAAAAATTTGGGGGAGCCTTCAATGCATATATGGTATTAAAGGCACTAAAGTCTGGAGAAAATTAAGGATACAAGATTGAGTTCTGAGATTCCAATAATAAGAGATTGGGGAAATGAAGAATGAGCAAAGAAGGCAGAGAAGCAATTCAAGTCGGTTCTCTCAAGTCAGAACATGCAGTCTTGAAGCCAAAAGGAGATACGTATCAAGCAGAAGTGGTGAGGTCCTATGAAAAGGAGTTAGAATCAGTGGACTGGAGGTTCTAGCGGGGCTGAAGAATTACTGGAGTCAGGGCATTATAGCAAGGTAGAAGGAATTTAGGTAGATGCAGTAAGAATTTGGGGAGCTTGAAACTGAGTTGATGGAGGGTTGTAGTTAGTTCTTGATTATGACAAAGTGTAGGTGTGAGCATGGGAATGACTGGCTGAAGTGTGGAGGACAAGGTATAACTTCCAGGACATTACAGATGAGGGGTAAATGATCTGAGAGTCCAGAGTCTTGGAATGTGGGTATTCAAAGCACCAAAATGTGGGTAGTATTTGAAGAGTGTGATAGCAATCCAGTAGTTAAAGTCATCCAGAACGAGGGGTATAAACTGTGAAGTGGTGGGTGGTATAGTTTGATGACACTACATAAAAAGCTGGGGTTCTAAAGAAAGATTGGAAAGAGAGTGGTCTGGAAGCAGCATGAGGAGCAAAGATGACTCAGCCCGTTTCCAGGGCCCATGGTAGAAGGGGGTGGGAAAGGAAACAGCTGTCACTTTAGAGGGACCAAAGAGAGAGTCTTCAATGGGTGTCAGATTTCCATTAGAGCAAAAAGGTGAACCTTCTGAAGAGCATCTTCAGAAGAATTTGAGTGATTTATTGATGACTGATACTAAAGTTCCAGAAGGCATTGGAAGGGTGTCAAGGGTTAGAAAATTGGAGAGTGTACAGAGCCATATGTGGATTTGATTCTAGGGGTTGAAGGGTGACTTGGGAATCCTAGATATTCTCAAGTGTCTAACATTACAGGAATGGAGGGCATAAAAAGAATTATCCAGATGGTGGGAGTCTGGGAAGGACAAGTGGTTGGGAGGAGGTATAGTCTTTATAGAAGCCTGTGGAAGAATTCTTTGTCCCTCCCTTTCACTCCTCCCAGGGGAGGCCTGAAGGCTGGGGAGGGTTAGTCTTACGTGGAATGTGTGCAGTGGAAATATATCCTGTAATTTTGGAGATTTTAAAATATTGAAGTATAGTTGATTTACAATGTTGTGTTAGTTTCTGGTGTACAGCAAAGTGATTCAGTTTATGTGTATTCTTTTTCATATTCTTTTCCATTGGGGTTTATTATAGGATATTGAATCTAGTTCCCTGTGATATACAGTAGGACTTTGTTGTTTATGTGTTTTATATATAGTAACTTGTATCTGCTAAACCCAAACTCCTAATTTATCCCTCCCCCACCCCCTATCCCCTTTGGTAATCATAAATTTGTTTTCTATATCTGTGAGTCTGTTTCTCTTTTGTAAATAGGTTCATTTTGTGCCATATTTGAGATTCCACATATAAGTAATATCATATGGTATTCATCCTTCTCTTTCTGACTTACTTCACTTCGTATGATAATGTCTAGGTCCATCCATGTTGCTGCAAATGGCATTATTTCATTCTTTTTAATGGCTGAGTAATATTCCATTGTGTATACATACCATACCTTCTTTATCCATTCATCTGTCAATGGACACTTAGGTTGCTTCCACATCTTGGCTATTGTAAATAGTGCTGCTATGAACATTGGGGTGCATGTATCTTTTTGAATTATAGTTTTGTCTGGATATATGCCCAGCAGTGGGATTGCTGGATCATATAGCAACTCCATTCTTAGTTTTTTAAGGAACCTCCATACTGTTTTCCATAGTGGCTGCACCAATTTACATTCCCATCAATAGTGTTAGGAGGGTTCCCTTTTGTCCACACCCTCTCCAGCATTTGTTATTTGTAGACTTTCTAATGATGACCATTCTGACCTGTGTGAGGTGGTACCTCATTGTAGTTTTGATTTTCATTTCTCTAATAATTAGTGATGTTGAACATCTTTTCATGTGCCTGTTGGCCATCTATATGCCTTCTTTGGAGAAATGTCTATTTGGGTCTTCTGCTCATTTTTTTATTGGCTTGTTTGATTTTTTGTCATTGAGTTGTATGAGCTGTTTGCATATTTTGGAAATTAATTTTTGAGATTTAAATGTCAAATTTTACTCGGCTTACTGATATTTAGAATACAAACTTTATTTCTCTCTCACACATATTTCTGATACTTATTCTAAGCATTACATGCCCACAAGCAGCTCTTTAGTGTTTCCTGGCAAAGGTTTTTCTTCCGTGCATAGAGAGTAGCCATGGCCTTGCTACATTTCTAAACATGTTCATACTAAAGGAAGATGTCCTTTCCCAAGGTGGGAGTAATTCCCCTGGATAATTGTTTGAAGAGAGCAAACATTTCTCTCTGCTAAATGCTCTGAGTCCCCCACTTAGCCACCAAAGCAAATAAGCACAGGTTAGGAAATATAAACAGGCATCTTTATAGACAGTATGAACAGATCATAATTTATCATTTATTAATTATAGCTATCAAATCTGTTTCCAGATAGCAGCTTATGATAATAAAATATACAATAAAGTTGTTAAAATTAACAGAAAATTAAAAATATTGATAGAAAAATAAACCACCATATACTAATCATTCAGGTTAATGAGTTACTATAACAAACATTAAATTTTTTTCTGAGCCTCCTAGAGGTCAAAGCAAAAAGAGATGAATTATAAGGTTCTTATGCACTTTATGATAGGACTAATGATATTTTTGAGTGCCTGTTATGTGTCACTTTTGTTATAATATAAACCTTACAACCACCCCATGAGATTAATTCACCATCCCCATTTTAATATGAGGAAATGGAGATTCATAAAAGGAAAGTGCCTTTGCCAAGGTCAAATGACTGGAAATCATAAAAGTATTTTGTCTACACTAAACCCTGTCTTTGTTCTTTCTAAAATCCAGGAACATGGTAATAAATTTTAACTTAGTAAAGGTGTTTCTGCAAATCTTCCTTTGATATCATTGCCTGGGAGCAAAAGGAAAGGAAAAATTTGCTATTCAATCATTGTAGTCTGTAGGCAATTATTTCCCTTGCCATGACCACTAACAGGTTGTAAACTTTTTATCAGTTTCTACTTGCCAGAATATCAGGAAGGATAGTTCGTTAGAGTGAAGAACAGTGTTTTAAATATGGTTTCTTCTTCTTAAGTGCTTTCTACCTTCTAATAATAAAATTAATTAAATCCACACTCTTTGTTATTTACTCTATGTTAGTTTCCTGGGGCTGCTGTAAGAAATGTCTACAAACTGGATGGCTTAAAACAATGAGAATTTATTTCTCTCATAGTTCTGGAGGCCAGAAGTCCAAAAATTAAGATATCAGCAGGAGCACATTTCCTATTGAGGTTCAAGGTGAGAATCCCTTATTTGTCTCTTCCAGATTCTGGTGATTGTTGTCATTCTTTTACTTGTAGCTACATCACTCCAGTCTCTGCCTCTGTGATCATATTGCTTCCTCTCCTGTGTGTCTGTGACTGATATCTCTCCAACTCTCTTATAAGGACACCACTTGTAATTAGGGCACACCTGGATAATCCAAGATAATCTCTGTCTCGAGACCCTTAACGTCATCATATTTTTGCCATAAAATATAATATTCACTTTTTTGCCATATAAGGTAATATATATTCAAGGATCAGAAAGTGCATGTATCTTTGGGGTGTCATTTTTTCAGTTTGCCACAATTTTCTTTCTGGCTGCCAAAGTTTCATCTCTGTCCCACATACAAAATACAGCCAGCCCATTCCAACAACTTCAAAAGTCTTAACTCATTTTAGTAACCACTCAAGTCCAAAATTTCATCTAAAGAACATTAGCTCAAAAGCCCCAGATCTCATCCTGTAAATAATCTAAATCAAGTATAGGTGACAGTCGGGCATGATTCCTCCTGGGGCAAAATTTATCTCCATCTATCTATGTGTGAGACCAGAAAACAAGCTATCTACTTCCAAAATTCAATTTGAGGACAGGTATACTATAACAGTTATAGACATGCTCATTCCAAAAGAATGAAAGTGGAAGGAATAAAGGGTTACCAGTTCTAAGCAAGTTCCAGATCCTGCAAGACAAATATCAGGTTTCTAGTCCTAGGAATAATCCTCTGTCACTCAGCTCTGTACCCCTTTGCATCCATGTCTCCACCCTTCAAAGTCATTCTTCCTTTTCCTTGAAGGCTAGCACACTTTTGTAGCTGAGTAGATTTATAAGCATGTTTCCTGTTTGCAGAATTTAGGGAGTCCAACAGACTTTTTTCATGTTGTTTTATCTCTCTTTCTGTCCAAACTGACAGTGTTTCTCCTGAGATAACATTCTTAAAAACTTTGTGTGTCTCCTGTGTGTTATAGGTATTCACATCATTAAATAAGAGGGCCCTCCACAGACCTTTCTTGGATAATCCCATCTTAATTCCTGGCTTCCTTGGGATGATTGAGTAGATCCATGAGTCACACACCTAATCTCTTTAGCTAGAGGTTGTCCAACTGTATCTTTAGACTTCTCTCCAGGGCATGCTTTCCTAACAGTGAATCTCCTAATTTTGGCATCATTTGCAATTTGGATAGGCTGAGAATTTCTCAAGTCATCAAGTTCTGGTTTCTTTTTGTTTAACAGTTCTTTATCTCTTTCCTCTCTCATTTAATCATGAGCAGCAAAAAGAAACTAGGTCACAGCTTCAACATTTTGTTTAGATGTCCAAGATTTTTGTTTACAAATTCTGCTTTCTATACAACTGTAGGATGCTGTTCTCCCTTATAAGGACATTGTGATGGTATTTAGGGCCCACCTGGCTATAATCCAGGATAAGGTTCACCTTTCAATATCCTTAATCATATCTTTTGCCCTTTTTTTTAATATAAAGTAATAGTCACAGGTTAGGGATTAGGAAGTGGATATATCTTGAGGGAGGAGGGCATACCTCCTACCACAGCCTGCAAAATCATTACCCTTCAGGGGAAAAGCATTTTTTGTAAGATTGTACCACCAGAGGTAGATTCAATCCACCTGATCAGTTAGCTCTTGTTTAGAGGAGAGGTTTTGATTTTAAATCTGAAAGATACTCTACACATATATCAGTAGAATAGGAGAGAAAGTAAAGCATGGTTATTATTTCATGATGAGGCTCGTGCCTGTTTATACCAGGGACATATGAAGATTTGAAAGTTGAGGGCTAGTGTAAGAAAATGAAGAGGCAGGCAGAATTAGGCAGACTGTTGCCATGGTGATACAATTAGTATCACACACACACACACACACACACACACCCAAAAAATACAAATCAGAGCATGTATTTGCAGTGCTCTGAATTTTGCTTTTTATTTTTTTTATTTTTTTAACATCTTTATTGGGGTACAATTGCTTTACAATGGTGTGTCAGCTTCTGCTCCACAACAAAGTGAATCAGCCATACACATACATATGCTCCCATGTGTCTTCCCTCTTGCGTCTCCCTCCCTCCCACTCTCCCCATCCCACCCCTCCAGGCCGTCCCAAAGCCCTGAGCTAATATCCCTGTGCCCTGCGGCTGCTTCCCCCCAGCCATCTACCTTACTACGTTTGTTAGTGTGTACATGTCCATGACTCTCTCGCCCTGTCAAAACTCACCCTTCCCCCTCCCCATATCCTTAAGTCCGTTCTCCAGTAGGTCTGCGCCTCTATTCCTGTCTTATCCCTAGGTTCTTCATGACATTTTTTTTCCTTAAATTCCATATATATGTGTTAGCATACGGTATTTGTCTTTTTCTTTCTGACTTACTTCATGCTTTTTAAATTAAAAACATACCTTAGGGATCTTCCCAAATCATCATCTATAGAGTGATTCTTCATTCTTCTAATGGCTGCCTCTTAAACTATTCTGTGTATGTACCAAGAGTAATGTAATTCCTTACTGGATGACATTTTTCCTCCAGTTTTCTGGTTATTCTATGAACATCCTTGCATATATGTCTTTGCACACATGTGAGAGAAGCTATCCAAGTCAGGGCCCACTTATTTACCTAACTCCTTTGGGGGTGTCATTCACACCATAATCTATGGGAATGGAAATGCCTGAAGTTGGGCCGTGTGTTAGCCTGCAAGGCTGTTCTCAGTGGCTGTGAGTGAGATACTTTCCCAGAGATGAAATGCTAGTTCTAAAGTTAGAGTATGTAAAACATGAATCTGTATTCATTTACAGTGTCATTAACAGTGAGTGCTTGTGATGACCTGTTTTCTGCATGGCTTCTAAAATGTGCAACACACAATCCTACAGAAACAGTTGCTCCTGGAGTTGTGCAACACGTGAAATATGGTGGCCCTGATTTCTCAAAACTCTATAATCAGACTGATTTAAGTAAGACTATTAAGTAAAAAGTAGTATTCTCTTAAAATTTGCACTTATGTAATTACAAAGGTGTTTGAGCATGTTTTATATATTTATTATCTATTTATAGGTATGTGTGTGTCTGTGTGTAACCTCTTTGTTCATACTATTTGCCTATTTTTTTTTTATCAGGGGAGGGCGCGAACGCAGTCCCCCACTACCACAAATTATGCAGTCGAGTTTCCCCCATTTGGGGAAATCGCAGGGGTCAGCACATCCGGAGTGCAATGGATAAGCCTTGCCCTGAGAAAACCGCCTTCGTGATCATGGTATCTCCCCTGCCA
The DNA here is from genome assembly GCF_963924675.1 of Phocoena phocoena. Lineage (NCBI taxonomy): Eukaryota > Metazoa > Chordata > Mammalia > Artiodactyla > Phocoenidae > Phocoena > Phocoena phocoena. Next base: position 35,497,781 of record NC_089225.1, on the reverse strand, counting down.
GGTAAGTATTATTTGCCTATTTCTTTTCTTGAGGGATTATAGGTCAAGACTTTTATTAAAGACTTAAAGATGAAAAATAATTTATTTCAAATGTGCTGGATATAATTTTTCAGTGTCATTCTATTGACCACTAAAAATTTAATACAGTTTGAGTTGCATGTCTTTTGTATAAATACCATTTCCATTATATGGTAATAGAAATATCCCGTGTTTCCTTTTTAATCCTTTTTAGCCTTTAGTAATTTAAGGAGTGTGTTCAATATTGATATCCAATTTTGTTTTCTTTTTTCTCCAAATGGTTTATTATTTTCTGACACCATTCACTTAATAACACACATCTTCTTACTGACTGGAAGTGTACATTTATTGTATGCTGAATTCCCATGTATATTTTAGTTGGTAACACCTTTATAACTGAGCCAAAAGAAGAGCAGAGTTATACAAAATATGATGGAGGAAAAATAATGGATTCCATTTGGGATATGTTCGTATGAGTTATATTTAGGACAAACAGGTAAAGAGGTCCATTCAGTACTCAGGATTTCTGTGTTTAGCCTCATTTTAAATCAAGCCCTCATAGATATTTAGTTGCCATTACATAATCTTGGCCAAGCCAGATTTCCCCAAATATTTTGTCTTCAGTTTCATCATGGTCTGTCTCTTATGGCAGGGGCTTTAAGTCTTGGCACTATCACAATTAAAAAAATTAAAATAGTTCTAATTCCAACTGAGGTGACAGGTAATTCATCCCTGACTTTTTGTACTTTGATTTTGTGTAAAGAGAATGTGTAAAGGAATGTGCCTTTTATGAATGGACAGTTCTGGTACCTTGGTTATTAATAATATAGCTTTATTTAATGGTAAAATAGTTTCATTATATGTGAAGTCTTAACTTGTTCCATGTAAATAACAGTTCTAGGAGGAAGCTCCCTGTGGAGAATCTATGTAAGCAGTCATCTTTTTTATAAAACCGTATTAATTTTCAGAGTTCAAAGACTTGGTTTTAACAAATTTGTTTTTATAAAGTTAGCAATGAGAGTGACCTTAGGAAAAAACATTAGGAATGTCACTTCAGCCAAGAATCCTATTGGAGAAAATATTCCCTGAAGAAACCAAAGCAGTTATTAACTGTCTACTTCTAATTTAACCTTGGACTGAGTGAGAACATTGGATGATTGCCATCCTCTGAAGCCTTATCATTTTTAGTTAACATTTAGCTAAATCTTTCTTTTGTATTTCCCTTGTCCATTATGAAGTAAAATCTAATATCCAGCCAGTTCGTTTCTAAATTCTAATTAGGTTACCGCCTGTCCTTATCACATTTACATGAGACATTTTGGAATGGGTGTTACATATTGGGCCAATTTGTGTGAGGTATGATAGTATGCGACAATCAAGATGTATAGTGTTGCTAGGTTATAATTTTTACTTCTCAATTTTTCTAGGCATCTAGATTTTATGGGTGAATTTTAGATTCAGCCAGGAGGGATCCTAATGCTTAAAAATTATTTGGACCTAAGTATAATAGAATGGTATGGTATGAATTACGGACAAAACTCTCATTCAATGTCCAAAAGGCTGGTCCCTTGGCAAAATATTAGAAAGTTAAGAATAAACTCAGAATGAAACATGCTTAGGCCATTTTTTCAAGGCATTGACAAAAGAAAATATTTTAAGCAGGAAAATGGTTTTAGAGACTCAGACACAAAATTCTAAAATTAAGTATTAATTGTGAAATTGGCATACACAGCCTTGGTCATAATTGGATTTATAGATTTGTAACTTACACTGGGTCTTCCTTCTTGGATATATTTTATACAGCCCCACACAATGCTAACTGAACACCTCCCCATTGACACGTCAGGCCAGGGAGAGCCTCTGTGAAAATCTTTAAGAACAGTGTTAAGTAATGCGGCCTTGACTTGTGTTGCTAGAATTTAGCAGCTGCTGCCAACAGAGTGAATGGACCAGTAGTCCATTCACTACATCCAGTAGTGCACCTTTAGGTAGTTTCCAATCATGAGGTTTTATCATCTCAGGAAATGAGATGGCTCCCTGAGCAAACTGTCCATGGACCAAATGGATGAAACGCCAAACTTTCGAACAATAGCAACGTCTGAAAATTGTGTTAACTGAGATTCAAAACCCTCAAATTCTTCATGAGACCTACCACTGCTGCAGGTTCATGAGGAAGGTTCTCAGAGAGGACATGGATCAATGCAATGTACACTCTCATTATTGAGCTTTGACCCTTGGTGAGCCGGACTAAGTTATGGGAACTCCTTTTGATCCTCTGGCTGTAGACCTTGGCTACAGCAGAGTTAGTATCACCTTAGAGCTTTTTGCCATCTTGGAACTTTCTCCTAAGCCCATGTGGTCAAGCTTTTTACCACTCTCATAGTGAGGAAAATCCTAGAAAATCTAACCCAGGGGTTGTAACCCAAGGAAACAAGCCATTTTTTATCTAATTGTGTATCCACTCTTTAAAAATACCAGTCCATCCCTAGGGCTTCTTGGAAGGTTTTTTTATTTTGTTTTGATTTTTTCTGACAAGTAAATGTCAACTCTAAGGTTAGTTGTGATTACAGTTAGACTAGGGAATCTGCAGGAGGCTCTGCAAGCCATTCTTCACTGTTCTTTGTGAGTCATTTGCTACCTGCATGGTCAGAATTCTCCCCTTTCCCTTAACTCCTTCCCATTTTTGGTGGACTGGGCGGGGCGGCGGGGTGGGGGAGGGTGTGGGAGTGGGTTGTTGGTAATGGTAGACTGTCTTGGCTGAGTTCTGAGGAACCACTGTTAAGAATTCTACTTGAGGTAACACAGGCCTGGAGAGCCAGAGGGCAAGCCACAGCAGAGTCTGTGAGCAATTGTTAATTAGATTTTTAAGAAGACACAATAAAAACACAACCCCAAGGGCCAGTGGCTAGATCCAGCTCTGGTTGAAGAACCGCGAGTTTGAGGCCAGACAGAGCTCAGCTCAGAGGAGCAGCTTCTTGAGAACAAGACCCAGGATTCTGAGCAATTGTTGCATGTGACTTTGTGCGTCTCTGGCTGATCTTTGTTACTTTCAGTGTGAGGGGAGGTTGGACTTGTTTCAGGGCTCCATGACAATGCAGAGCAGGGCTGCTATTGTCCAATTTGTGTGAAGGTAAGGAGGAATAGGGTAGGTTTTTTAAAAAAGATAATAATAGTAACTACACTTATTTAGAGCTTTTTATGTGACAAATATTCTAAGCAATTATTACATGTACACACTTGCCTTAATCTTCACAACAACCCTCTGAGGCTGGTACTATCAGTATTCCTAATTTACAGATTCATCCAGAGGCATAAAGAGTATGTAACAGAGTCAGGATTCAGTCTAAGGTCCCTCAGTGTGCACCCTTAACCACACTCAGCTATGCTGCTTCTGATCACACAGAGAATGCGTATTTATGAGTTGGTTTTGTGGTCAGCTGCAGGTGACGATCAGATGACTCTGGACAGACTGAGTGGATAATATCCCTCAAAACCTCCACTGCAAAGATATGACCGCTAAGAAGTTAAAATGGGTCTGCCAGCCATTTGTAAAATGCTCTTTCAAGGTTAGTTAGGTTGCTGAGCAAACCACAAGAGTACTGGCCCAAATAGACCACTGGAAACGTTGCCTTTTGTATCCTTAGAGTCCTGAAGAGTCTGAACAATTTCTACTTGCTGAACTGTTCACTGGAGGAGAACATCTATGTCTCATTCATTCATTCCTTCATTCAACAACACGCATTGACCTTCACTTTATGCCGGGCTCTATCCAGGATGCTGGGGATGAAAAATGGAAAGATGTGGTCCCTGCCCTCATGTAATTTAAATACAGGCAAGAGATGTGCCATCAAACAATAGGATGACTCCTTTAAAGATATGTGCACAAACCTGAATGAGATCACCAGAGAAATGGCACAGCCAGCTTCTTGGGGAGTCAAGGAAGCCTCCTCAGAAGAGGTCGCATTTGAACTGAGGCTTGAAGAATGAATGGATTTGTCAGGTGCACAGGCAGGGAGGACTCTTTCAGGGAGAGCATGTGTAAAGGCGGGGCACCAGACCAGAGCCTGGTCCACTAGAGAACTATAAGTAGTTCAATATTTCTGGCTTGCAAAGAGCAAGGCAGGAAATGACAGATGAGACTGGACATTTCAGCAGTGGCCAGATCTTGAAGTTCTTTGTATGCTAAGCAAAGGAGTTTACAGTTTACTCTGTAGATACCAGGGAAGCATTTTAAGGGCTTTAAGCCAAGGTTTCACAGTTAGATCTTTTATATTGGAACTATCAGTTGGGCAGCAAGCATGGAAGATGGATTGGAGGAAGCTGATAGTAGAGGCCGGGGGCCGGTAGGAGTATGAGGCTGCCCTCCTTTGGGGAGTTTCTTGGCACTGGAAATAGTAATAGTCTTGAGCTTTCCCAAAGGGTCTGGGTAAGACCTCACGGAATTGCAGAGTTCAGTGTTGGGTGAGATCAGCAAGGAGGTACAAGGAGAGAATGGTGACTCAGTCTGAAGGGTATACAGTTTAATAGGTATAGTTTGGAATTTGAGCCAAATGTGCTTGTAGTGTGGGAAGTCTTCTCAGATGTCCGCAGACATTCAGATAACAGCCGTGTCATCCTCAAATGCAAAATTTCACTTTAGTAGCACTACCATTTTCATCACGATGCCATAGACTCTGCTTAGAGGTCAAACCAATTCATAGTTCAGTTATTTTTTTAACTTCAACAAGTTGCCTTTGGATTGTGTGCAAGTGAAATTTATAAATAAGATCTACATTGCAGTGTTTGTATATTAGTGTGAAATGTATTCTCACTTATTTCAGAGAATTACTGATCAGATTACCTGTAGTTTTGTAATATTTCTGCCATAACTTCCCTGAGTTGGTCTACAGGAGGTTTATTCCTCTCCTCTCATAGAGCATTTTTCATACACAACCACACACAATATACCCACACACATCTCAAAAGTACATTCATACATATAAAAGATGAAATGTTGTCCATGCATTTTTCTACATTCTCTGAAAGGCAAAAACTTGACTTGCTGAACTTCAGTCATAACTTAAAGTTCATCTTCTTCAATACATTTTCCAAAATATTTAAAACATAAGGCTTATTTTCATGCTGATTCCATTCCACTTGCATTTGTGTTGTGTTTTTTACTTGTCTTCTTAAAGCAGTACTTCTACCAGAAGAGTCAGTATTAAAATAAGCACTATTAATAAATGCACTTGAAAGGTATTGGACCCTGGCTGATTTTTTTTTACATGAGTCATTTCATCAGCATTCTAACCTGATGCAACTAAATTTAAATTGGCCCCCAACTCACAGGCACTTTAGAGGTGATACTATTAATTGGCAGATTTCTTCTAAGCAGTATGTACAGTTGCCATTGGATTCTGTGTGTCTGTGGGCACATGCATGGGCCACATAAGAACGTCTGTAATCTAGACAGCTGCCAGGCTCTATTTTCGTGTTATTGATTACACACTCAGGCATCTCCCTTAATAAAACAAGCCCATCTGCAACAAGGTGAGAAAAATGGAAAACATATAAGATGGCTGCGTGCCAGGAAGCTGATATGTACATTCCAGTAAGCTAATGCCTCGCATACGGTATTGTGTTGACTGTCATGACTCATGAACCTCAGTTGATAGCACCTGGTACTGGGTTTTCCTGAATGTTCTACATCATTCATTGTCTTCAAAGCTAATTTGAACTTGTGGTAATTTTGCAATGTTATTATTCCAGAACACTGAGACATGCACGTACACCAATATAGGATGGGAAGAATTATCCCTTTATTATGTATTTGAAATAAAGTTATTCTGATGTATAGTGACCATTAGAGAATTTTAAGTAGAGATTTTGGAGTTTGACTGCCTGGATGGTTCAGATTCCAACTTGAGCTTGAGCTATGTGACCTTGAGTAAGTTGTTTAAGTTTTCTGTCCCTCAGTTGGCTCATCCATTAAAAAAAGAAGTAGAATAAATCCTTTCTAGTAGGTTACTATGAGGGCCAAGTAAGAAAATACAAATAAAGTGTTTAGTACATTGTTTAAGTATTTAATAGATATTTTCTCTCATTACTCAACTGTTGACGTTTTGATTATCCTTTGCACCCCCAGTGAACACTGATGCTATTTAGTTCACACAGGCTAATTGTCTGGGTTATCATAGATTATGAAGGTGAAAAAGCTCTCTTCCAAAGAGGATTACTTGAACTCTGACTGAGAGAACATCTTCCCCACCCAAACAAGCCCCAAAACCCTACTCAAAGCAAATTTACTCATTTGTGCTTGTAACAGCCAACAGATGCTAATGGAAAACATGTAAAAAAGGACTACACAAAAAACAGCTACTAGAAGTCTAGGGTGATTGTGAGGGAGAAGGGTAGAGCAGGGAAGGGAATTCAGGTCCTCTCTTGAAGCACCTTGTAAATATGCAGTTAACTGTTTTTTATCTTATAAAGTCATCGTAGAGTACATTTTTAAAATGTGACAAAAAGAATATATAAACACTAAATAATTATTCCCAGGACAGAGAGATTTTTTTTTTTTCAGAGCTGCAGGCAGATCTTGAGGAATTTATCTGTTCACTAAAGAATGCTTTTACGTATGAACTAATTTTAGACACACATAACTCAATTCAGATGACTGAAACAAAGTAAAAGTTTTCCTGGGTCATATAAGTAAAGAGGATTTAATTTTGTTTTCAGATGTTGTGAGCTGTGTTGCAGTTATTTTTGTATTCCTCCTTTCATTTATGGTGTTTTTCAGAGTTTGAATAGCTGTCCTAGAAGAAGATTAAAACTCAAATTTTATATGAAAGTGCTGCACAAACTCTTTATATGTGTTTTAAAGATTAAAACTGGTGTCTGAATATGTGCCCCCAATCAGAAGACTTATACAAGAGTAAACTAGTGCTAATGATCACACAGCAAAATGTGCTAGATCTCCTTGGACCCCCTCAGTCACTCCTACTCCCCTGGCCAGAGATAACAACTGTTAGCAATGGGGCCTATTCCATCTTACATTTCTTTTCTCCTTTCTCTGCTACTTGAATTTGGTAATTTGTATCTAGCTGTAATGTGTTCAGGTGTATTTTCTTTAATGGAGTAGGTACGAATGAACAACAATCAGTTCAACTTTCTTATTATCTCTGACGTTCTGTGATTTTACCATCTTTTCACTCCTAATGTTTTTGTGTTTCCTCTGTTTTGTTTTGTGTTTCTCCTTGGTCAAACATGTTAGAAATGAATTTACTTTAGTGTCCTTTCCAAAGAACGTAATCTAGTTATGATCAATCTACTTTTGGAGTTTTTTCTATTAGTAATGATAATAACAGTGGTGTTATGGGCACATCTGAAGACTAAATTGTATTAATTATATTATACTGTATATATGACTTGCATGAAGTGAGCACTTCACGAAGGTTAGCTCCTTTTATTATTAGTATTATGTGTCTGACTTTATTCATTCCTTATGATTTCAACACTTTCAGTTAATATATTTAGTACCTCAGAGCTTATAAAGCCCATTCACGTATTTATTGCACAGTAGCCTTCCGCTGTGAGCTGAATGTTTGTGTCCCCCACCCCCAGATTCGTGTGTTGAAACTCTAATCCCCACTGTGCCAATGCGATGGTATTTGGAGATGGGGCCTTTGGGTAGTAATTGAGTCATGAGGGTGGATCCCTCATGATGGGATTAGTGCCCTTATTAGAAGAGACACCAGAGAGCTTGCTTCCTCTCTCTCTTTCTCTCCTACGTGAGGATATGAGAAAGTACAATATTCCTATAAAACATCATTCTTTGCCTTTGATGTTTTCTAGGTAATCCTCAGGAAGACATAGCACAAAGAATGCCTAAGGTAGTAAAACCAGGTTCCATCAGAACCTCAGGTGAATGAAGCGAAGAGACTCATCATGGGGTTAGGCTGGGTTAGGTGTCAAGGATCTGGGGACATAGCAGCAGAATGATTTCTTTAGGAACAACTCCTTCTGTGTTTGTTCTCCTATTCTGCCTACCCCCACACACTCACTGGTACTCCCCTTTCCTGAGCCAGGAGGTAGTGACTGTTTCCCATAATGAACCCCTTGCTGCCCTCAGAGATATTGGTCTCAAGGTGAATGAAGGAGCAAGTGAGAAATCAAGCAAGGGGGAGGAGGAAGAAGAAGAGGAGGAAAGTGAATAAAGCAAGGAGGGTCTCTCAGAAAGAATCGCACAGCCTATGAGAAAGGGATTAAGATTCCCATTTTATAGTTGGAGAAACTGAAGAGGGCAGGAAATGGATCATCCACTCAGATCCACTAACTCAAAATTTCTTGCCCATTGTACTAAGTCCTGCTTTTCTCCCCACAAAATATAGGAGCATCTAAAATGCCAGATGGATCAGAGATCTCTTTCAACTACCAGCTATTACTATTGCACAAAGAGAAAAAGGCTGTGTGGTTGATCCATGGTGGTTGTTTACATAACTAAAGGCTTTACTTGGAAAAGAAAATATTTTCATGTATTATCATCTTACAAGTAAAACTAGTCTATTGAACAACAAAACTGTGTAGCTAAATATGTTTGAGAGATTATCTACAAAATGAAAAGATGAGCTTCATGGCTTATCTATTTCCCTTTGCATATATGTGAATATAATTTTTCCACATTTAAGCTATAACATTGTTCTTAACTGTGAATCGGGGAAATTGCAAACTGATATTTCATCCTGTGTGTAATTGAGATCAGCCTCTGCAGAAAACTGGGACATCTTCAGTTATATAATCCCAGTTCAGTCCACACCAGCCTTATTATTCACAGCTTCAGTCTTATTTTATATCACCCATTTCTAAAATAACAAATATCATATATACTTGTCTTATATGAACTTTGATGATTTGTTATTTTAATTAAAATAATTGTAAAGTGTTGATACAACATTGATGATTTCAAATAAAACGTAATTCCTAAATAAAGCAAGCCATAAATCTTACATGAGACTATCTTTAGAAAACAACTATTTTGATCATATATCCTCTAGTAAGATGTTCACTTTTCATTCAAATGGTCGAGAAGTCTATCTTTTATTTCCTGGAGGGATGTATACATTTGAAATCTGGCACAACCCACTGAATGTCAGTGCATTAGATATAGGGAGAAGAACAATGAAGAAAGAGAAAATACATGAAAGTAGACAGATGAATTTGGGAAGCTTCCTTGCCTTAGGGGGAAAGAGCCATGAAATAGCTGCTAGCACCCTTGAAACTACTGCGTGTGCGCCTCATTATGCCACCTAGATTTCCAACCTGTCACATTCAGTGATGTCTTTGCAAGCAATGATGCTAGGGCTGTCAGCATGATGTTCTATAATTTGGGATGGCTCCCAGCCCCGCCATTTTGTAACACTTCCTGGAAAGCAGTGGAGGGAGCCTTGCCAGGTATTCTTTCTAACTCCATTTAATAAGAGTATTTTCAGATTTCAGTAAGAACAGCTCTATGCTATTGATGTGCTGGGGCGTCAGTCATTCCTGGCAACATTTTTTAAAAATAACTGAGGCCTCAGCAGGAAAATTGCATTTGATTCAACTCAGAGAAACTAGTGTTATATATAGTGCCTTCAAGTTCACCACCCTAGTTGCAACTTCTGCATTCAGCCTGATCCATTTTCCCAGTTCTCTCTGGTGAGATTCTGATTGCCCATGCTGTGCCAGTTTTTGAGAGCTGGGAGAGCCTTGTTAGAGAAAGTATGCATTGTCTAGAAGTGGGGCAGCAGCTGCCCTGGAACATCTTGTAGTTCTTCATGAAATGCTGGGAATTCTCTGTGGTCCCAGAGGGAACAGTGAGCTCCTCTTTCTTCTCAGCAAGTGCTCATCGATGCAGGAGTGCATGGAGCTGGTTTCCCTTGAACCCTTCAGAGATTCTGTCCCAGCCTTGGTTTGACTGTAAAATCACTGACAAGGAGACCCAGACTATTCAGTAACATGTCCACTGAAGCCTCCAGAAGCCTGGTGGGAAAATGAGATCATTAGGGGAATAAAGTGCTGTAATTCAGCTCCTAAAGGAATTACCAGGTGACATTGATGGAACCCTAAACTGTGGCAATCAGGGAGACAAAGATAATTTATAGAACTACTCTCCGAAAGAGAAAGAGGGTGAATCACCTTCCTTCCTTCTTCTAACATCCTCCCCTAACTTCTCACATCCTTGGAAGGACAGCCACCTGCCACCTATGACCCACTTCCCCTCAAGGACCCTAGAATTGGATTGTCTATTTTTAACGGAGTTAGAGGAACTATTTTGAACATAGAGCTCATTTTCTCACCTCTTCTTTTGGCAGGGGTGATATATGTTTGGCATAGGGATAAATTGAGATTTGCATCTTTGAAGTGATGCTGATGGGATCACAGAAAAATGATGACAGAGGAAGGAGAGGGAAGACAAGAGAACCTCAATACAGCACTCAAGTCATGGCACCAAATAGTCCAGGAACAATATCTTCCTCTACCTGCCTCTTCTCTCACTCAATGTGTATCCTTGTTTTCTTGCATCACACAAACATTCAGATGCTGTCAGTGCCCTCGGCTCATGTATTTTCCTAGCAATCCAAGAATAATTATTTCTGTTTACATTTTCCTCTCACCATTTCTTCTCTCACATCATTAGGTTATATTATTACATTCTGAGGGCTGTGCACTCGGACGGAGTAGGGTATTTTCTGGGAGTGTTGTTCTCCCTGCTTGATCTCGGAGAAGACTCTCACTTGCTCTCCTACTCTCTCTCTCCCCCTCTCTCCTTCCAGTTTTGTACAGAGACTCTGCAATTGGCTCTAAGTCCTCACTGTTGACACATCAAAGAAATATGACTTCAATTTTTCAAAGAAAATATGAGTCATGTAGTGTTCCCCGCACGGACAGTACCCTCCTCTGTTAGCTAGATTGTACACAATCTAAAATTCTGAGCTTCATTTTATACACAAGCAATGGTCAGATTTTCGGCCCTGTACAGGGCAGAGCACCACACCACCAGGATATGAGCTCATCTTCCCTGAGAGACTAAGTGGGGTTGAGCTGGGTCAGTGTTTGGAGGAACACATTTCCGATGAAAACCGAGAGAATCCCAGGATGGAACAACAATTGCTCATTCTGAACAAGGGCCTCCTGTGATGAGAACACTTCAGTTGAAAATTAAAGAGCAACGATAGGCTTATTATCATCATATAAAAACCACTTAATTGAAAATAAATTCCCATTTTACGTGATTATCAAACAAAAGAAACATCAACTAAATTGCATAGAAAAAAGGTTCATTCGTAGTTCACTTTGGTGTGAGTGACACAGACAAAGTAAACAAATGGAAATAAGATTTTTCTTCCAAATTAACAATTTCTCTGGTAGGTGGTATGGTCAGAACAGTTTCAGCTTGTTTTCTGTATGTATAATACTTTGAATGGGGAGTTGGTTTTCCTAAAGATGCTCCTGTCATTGCAAGACCTTGAATATCTTTGTGATTCACCCAGGTACCTATTTCCAAATACCTACGTACCTATTTACAGTAGAATTCAGAATACTTGTGAATCAAAATGAACTATTCAGGGGACTTCTGTGGCAGTCCAGTGGTTAAGACTCCTTGCTTCCAATGCAGGGAGTGCAGGTTCCATCCCTGGTCAGGGAACTAAGATCCCACATGCCGTGTGGCATGGCCAAAAAAAAAAAAGAAAAGAAAGAAAGAAAACAGAAATAAAAGATCATATTGATTGTTTGATTAAAAAAAAAAGAACTATTCAACTATTGTGACAGGACCCAGGAATCAGAATATTTGATGAACCAAAGCATCCCATTATGTAGTTACTCAAAAGGGAATTTCTTGTCTGGTGATGATGAGACAAAGGAAGGAGATAGATAGGAAGTGGCGAAAAATGAATAATCAAGAGCAACACATGAGCCTGAACCCTGTAATTACACGCTGCCCACTAAAGGCTCCTGTAAATATCATTTGGATTCTGTTCTCTCAGTCTCTCATTACTCATCACTGTGTCCCTTTAAGGCTTGTTATCTGACTTACTGTGAGAGGAATGTATTCCAAAGCTGAGGGAATTATTTCCCTTGAGCTGTGCAGGTGGGTGGGTGAATTTACAGTTGCAGCATCCAAGAATGAATGTGTCTGTGACAGCAAGATTCCTGCAGGTTCATTTCAGCTGCCAAAGAAATGACTCTGCTGAACATTGATTCTGTTCTGCTCTAGGTGCTGCCCTTGAAGGCAGTCACCATCAACAGACACATGCAGACTCATCCTCACTCATCCCCTACAGCAACTGCACGTCGTCGCTCTCAAATAAGGGCAGGCAGGGCAGCTACATTTTCTAGAATCAACTCTGGGCAGAGAACTATTCTAGACTGTGTGTGTGTCCCAGTGCTGGAGGATGGTGAGTGATTACACCAAAAACCGAGAACATGTTTTATTAACCTAGAGATGTTAATAATTTAGTAAGAAACAAAATAAAAAACACTAGTAAATACAATAAAATGGGCAACAAAATATGTGCATACACAACTAGATTGGTACAGTGAAGGCATAAATCCTAGTATTTTCATATAAAGAGAAGGATAAAGGAGGAGAAATTAAAGGGTGACATGGAGCAGACAGTAGGTAGCGTGGCAGACCTGGGAAGAATCTCAAAAGACATGATGGAAAAGCTAATTTTCTCATAGTCTTACAGGAGAGATATGAAATCAGTGTATTTAAGGCAAACAGATGCCCTAGGTCAGCATGTCCAAATTATTCATAAAATCCATGCAATGTTTGAAGGTATTGCTTGTATTCTTTGAAAAATGAGTTCTGTTTTCACAAAGGAAAAAACAATATCCCTGCTTAGAGTCTTAGAAATTAACAAAGGACATCAGCATCTTAAGGGTCCTGAAAATTATTTCGGTAATATGTCTCTCTGTTTTTAGTTTTATTCCCGTATTTTTCAAACTTATTTCACTAGGAGGCTGTGTGTGTGTCCTAGGAATATTGCTCTAGAAATTTTCTGTGACACAGTTGGGGAAGCAAATAGAATAGAATCATCAAAGAGGAAGAGGTCAGCACTTTTATCTTTCTTGCTTGCTTGCTAGTAGAATCATAGAAACGCTTTTTCCTGTGGCCTCAAGAGAGTTTGCAAGTTTCTACCTAATCACACTATCTTAAAAAATACATATATATATATTAATATATACATGTATATATGTATATATCTTTTAATGAGTCAAGTGGATAGCATTGTTTGCTTTCAAAAATACTTAGGACTTGGGTTTCCCCGGTGGCGCAGTGGTTGAGAGTCCGCCTGCCTATGCAGGGGACACGGGTTCGTGCCCCGGTCCGGGAAGATCCCACATGCCGCGGAGCGGCTGGGCCCGTGAGCCATGGCCGCTGAGCCTGCGCGTCCGGAGCCTGTGATCCGCAACGGGAGAGGCCACAACAGTGAGAGGCCCGCGTACCGCAAAAAAAAAAAAAACATACTTAGGACCTGATTACATTTATCAAATAGGCTCCTATAATCTTTTAAATATATTTGCCACTCTTTGCACTGAATCATCACAGGGAAGGCAGTGGTAAAAGATACAGTATGTTGCCTAGAAGCATTTTGCATTGAGGAGCATGAAATCTGGAACAAGGGGGATTGTGTTTTGAAGAACTCCTACAGTACAATTATAGCAAAAGGCCTGATACTTTTAGTGCATTCACTCTGGCACATCAAGAGAACAGTAGTGGAAATTATTTCTGTTTATTTTGGATTAACATCAAATTAAGTTACTTCCTTGTTTGTCACAGATTTAATAGTATGTGTTCAGTTGTCTCTAGTCTAAATATATGGAGGGAGATCCTGATATGAGCTAGTTTAGAAACTGGAGACTGGAGACAAAAGTCACAAGTGACATTTATCACTAGATTGTATGAGGGACTTTAGTCTGTGTCATCAGGCATTTCTACAGTCCAAAATACATAACATCCCATCTAAGCAGAAGCATTTTTTCTCATTAATCAAGAGTAGGTTCTCTTAAGACTTTCAAGTAACAATAACTTGAACTTTGTGGTTAGGTCTTTGATAGAATTCAGTGAAAAGGTGTCTATAAATAGAAAATTATATCAGTGAGAGAGAACTAGTTCCATGTTCATGATAATTAAGAATTATGGAGAACTGGAATGACCAGACTCAGTGTTCTCATGCTTGAAATTCTTTTGCAGAAGTACTAAGCCAACTGCTTTTAGGACAGTCAACACACTATGCGTGTTTTTCCTTGTTTTGGAGTATTTAATAATTGTTAGGTAGGGGAGATTTTGTCATGAAATCTCAAAGTCAAAACATGTACAAAGGGAACAAAATTTGACTCCCTAAATATGAAATGGAAACTTCTGTACTACAAAAATAGCCCATAAGAGACAAAAGCCCATGAAAAGACAAAAAAGCATCAAAAAATATGTGCATTGAATATCATAGTCAAAGGGCTAATACCCTAAATATATGAATAGCTCCCCCAAAATAATAAAAAAGACAAAAAATACAATTAGGGGCAGTAGGATATAATAAAAAGTTCAGATAAAGAAACGGAAGTAGTTTATCAACATATAGAAAAATGTTCCACCATTCTATGGTCAGAGAAATGTAAACTAAATCAACAATGAGTTATCATTTTTACTTTATGAGGTAAAAGTCCATAGTGTTTTTGAAGGTATAGTAAAATCAAGAGGAATATAACTCAAAACAAACAGTTTGGAGGGCACTAGTAGTTATAAATTTATATAATGTATAAATCCTTTGACTTAGCAATTCTATTCCTAGTAGTGAATTTTATAGAAACTTTCCTAAAAGTTTGTTTAAATGTATGCAGAAATGCATAAAGATGTTCCCTGCAGCACTATTTGTAATAATGAAAAATTGGAAACAATCTAAATGCTTATCAATTAAAAATGAATTATGGTTCATTCATACAGTAAGAAAGCCAATAAGCCATTAGAAGAATGAAGATCTGCAGATTTTGACAAGGGAACGTGTTTATGACATGTTGCTAAATGTAAAACACAAGTGACAAAACAGTCCATAAAATGTGATTTCACATTTTAGATAAATACCTATGTATGTGTGGGTATACATCTAAATGATGTAGTTTTTTTTTTTCTTTTTCTATGCACATTTGTATTTTTAAACTTTTTATAGAAAACTTTTTAAAAATTAAAACAAAATAAAATATTCAAACAAAACCACCTCAGATGAAATACTGACTGAAGGAATGCCGTATGACTATCCTTTGCCCTTTTTAAGTATGTAGCTTCTCAAGTCAAGAAGTAGGCGACTCCAGCAGATCTAAAGTAGATTAACCCCAAAACTCAGGTATCATTTTGCAATTCCTGTGCTCCATTGATACTTCTCAACTTTCCCCTGGATTTACTGCCCTGACCTTCAACCTGGCCTCCCTGCTTCTACTGGTGACCAGCTGAACCACCCATTCTCAACACAGTAGTCTGAGTAGTCTTTACAACATTTAAATGATATTCATATCACCACCACCCCCTTCAGTGGCTTCCTGTTGCATTTAGGATGAAACCCCAAATCCCTAGCCTAGCCTGTAAGGACCTATGTTGTCCTGTCCTCCTCAATTTTCCAGCCCCTTCTAATGGCATGCCATCCCTGCCTCACTATGGGCCAACTACCCTGAACTCTTTCATTTGTTCAAAGGCACTAAGTGCTTTCCTTCCATGAGACCTTTGCACATGCTTTCCACTTTCTCTGGAATGCCCTTTCTTTGCCTCCCAACCCACCCCACTCCTCCCCTTTTCTTGGCTTAAGGCACCATCGGTCTTCCAGATTCAAATAAGTCTTCCTCAGAGAGGATTTCCCTAATCATTTTTACTAATTAAATTAAATCTCTATCAGTATCTCATATCATAAAAAGCACATACCGTGTGCTTTTCCTTCAGTTTACTTGTCACAATTTATAATCATATTTTATATGGTTGTTTACTGTTTACCTCTCCAAGATTCATGCAAGCAGGAACTGCATCCTTAAAACAAACAACCTGTAAAATCCCTTTCTAGCACAATAACTGGCAGCATAATAAATATTTTTGAATACATGAACAAATGAATGAATACTCCTAGCTCCCCTCTTATTGATTCTTATTTTTTAAAAAGCTTCTTTAGCCTCCTTCTATGAGCATATCAGTATATTCTGAAGTAAAATAGAACACAAAACCAATCAACCACAACACAAATGTATTTTAGTTAATGAACTGAAATACTCTTCTGGGTGTGTAGAAACCTTCTTGGATGCCACTTTCAAAAATAGACTGTGCTCTTTCCATATGCTTTCAACCTGTAGGAGAGTGGGTGTTGTAACCTTGCAAAGCATTTGTGTTCCCAATTACCAATTCCCAATTGCTGGGTACCAAGGGAACCCAGCAATACCTTTGGTTAAACTGTTCTGTTCTCAACTCACATATTATTTCTGGTAATATAACCTCACCTGTAAGGCCCTAAGCCATCTTGTTCTCCCCAGTTTCTCAGCTTCCTTTAATGGCTTGCCACCCTTCCACATTTTTAAATAGGACTGCTGCTGATCTGTTCTACACTCTCCAAGTTTATGTTTCCTTTTGAGGAAGGAGATGATAAGATGGAGAAATGTTTAAAAAAAAATATCTCCTACCAAAAATATCACTCATCTGGGAGGAGAAAGACAAACAGAAACCTAATTCTGTGTTCATGAGTCAAGTGTTTCTTGTCTCTCTTAGATGAATTTTGTGAAGGGTCTTATTAGTGTGCAAGCTTTCTTTCCAAACTCCCAAGTTACATTTGTCTTGCTCTCATTTACCATTTCCACTAGAAACATCTGCATCTACATTTGATACCAGTTCTGAAAGTATTTTGCTCTAAATATTGATTAAGTTTCTCTGAGTTGTATGCAATAGAAAACCAGAAGATGATTTTTTAAAAAGGTAAGAAAATGCAAAAGAAATGTGCTGGAGAGATTCTAAGACATCAGAGAAAATTTGAACAATGAAGCATCAGAAAAGATGGAGACAAAGCTATTCCAAATTCACAGGTTTTTTCTCTAGAATTCCAGAATGGACATGTGTCAGTTCCTTCCTCCTTATTGTCTGTTGGTTAAAAGTCTCAAGGCACAATTCTGATTGCACCAGTTTGAGTTATATGTCCACTTCGGTGTCCAATCCAGGTATTACCAGCCAGTTCCTCTTCTGTGAATGGAGCAGGCAGAGGAGAGGTACTTGGAAGATACCTTAATGGATGCTCATCACACACAGCCTATGAATTCCTGCTGAAACACTTTATATGTTGATTGATAATAAGAAAATCTATAAATATAGATGGATAACTCACTGCAAGACTTTGAAAGAGCCATATTCTAATAACAGGGTTCTAGAGAGACATACTTTAACTTTGTCCAAATACAGAGAAGGATGTAGGAAACCAAGTCACACAGGAAGCCCTTATGTTTGGGGGTAAAATGGTGACCAACCATTAAGTAATATGGCTTCGCATTTCTCCAGTTTCCTGGTGGATAGAAGAAAAGACATTTTCTAGCTCCCATGGTGTCTTCTTAGCTTTGACTGCCTTTCTCCCTTCTCACTCACACAAATGCTCACCATCAGTTCTTTCTTTACTTGTTGGTTTGTCTTTTTCTCCCCTATTATCTTATATGGCCCTTACTTTATTACCTTACTCCCAAATTGGCCACCAGGTTTTCTTACCTAGAGTTATTTACCTCCTTTACTTCACCGTTCATGTGCTACAAGAGGGATCTTCCTAAAATACCTCTTTTGTCATGATGGCTATCTCCTCAAAAACATTTAATCCCCTCTTTTTTCCTCCTTCATCAGTTCTGATCTTCTCTGCTAATCTGTTCAGGTCGTTTGATTGGCCGTTCTTAACCACAATTTGGTCTCTACTCTTCCTTAGTCTGAATGCCTGGAACTATCACTTTGGCCCCCTTATCGTCCTTCTTCAGCCCTATCCACTACCTGCTCACACTCCTGGCTCACTCTTGATCTTTTACTGACCAAGAATGCTATACTTTATCCATCATGGTCACCTATTGAAATTCAAATTATTATTCTAAGCCCATCTCTAGTCTTAACCTTCTGTGAGGTCTACCTCATGCCTACTGTCCACCTCATTTAAAAAGGTTATTTTCTTTTTGAATTTGTTATGCATATAGCCTTATCCTGTTCTTCATTGCCTGCACACAGTTTGCAAATTTAACATATCACAATATAGAAAGGATATAATACTCTTCTAGTCATTCATTAGTGTCCACAAATATTTATTATATGCCTCCTACATGCTTTACATTATTGTGGACAACACAGGCACAAAGAGCAAGACAAGTGAGGACACGTACTCTTATGGGGCTTAATTCTTAGTCTGTACCCTGGACAAGGTAAGAAGTGATAGGAGTTGAGGTAAGAGAAATAGGCAGGGAAAGACTGGGTAGAAATTTGAAAGCAATGAAGCTAGGAAAAATAACATGATGATTTCTCTTCTTTCTCCTCGTCGTCCTCCTCCTCTCCTCTCTCTCCTCCACTAAGCTAAAGAGTATAGATTTTATCTTAAGTGCAATGGATGATTACTGACTTCTGTGTGGAACGAGGATTGTAGGAGGGCAAAAGGAGGAGCAAAAGGTCATCTAGAAATCTAGGTATGAGTTGATGGTGTCTTGGGCTCGGGTGATAGTAATGAAGTTGTAGGGATTGTTTCATGTGTTAATGCGTGACCTCTCCTACCATATTAAAAACAAACCGCCACAGACAGATGTCATATCTTAATCCAGGAGGTACTGCATAGGTAAAGAATGCAACAGATGTTCCATATACATCTGCTGGCAAAGTGGTTGGATTTAATTTTATCTCTGCTTATTTGAAAAAAAATAGTTGGTGAGGTAGAAGACTGCATTGACCATGCTTTTTGTTAAATATTTCCCTTCATTATTGTGATGGATACCTGACAATTTACTTGTTAGATTTTGCAGGCACAATGATATTCAGTCAAGACAGACCCAAGCTACTAAATTGAAACTTCCCTAAATTTTTCAAATTTTAGATGTGTCCTAAATATGTCACAATAATTTAAGGAGTTTTCATAAGAACATCTCAAGACAATGTAGGATAGCTCAACATTTTTGTCTTCCCACAGTATATTTCTTTTTAGCCCAATCTGTTTGCTTATATACATATAAATACCATGGTAATATTTCAAATAATTATATAGTCCCCAATGTATAGTTTTTGAGTAGGATGTGCCAGTGATTAAAAATCTATGTATGGAAACAAAACTGCTGCTTATGAAGGCTGCTGAGTCTCAAGACTGTGCTTGGGTGTGTAATTCATATTTCCTTTTATAACTGCAACTTGACTATTTGAAAACTAACTTCTCCCAAGTAATTTAAAAGAAAATTAATGCCCACAAGAGAAAGGCATTCACATAAGTAAGTTGATCCAAAGATCTAAGTGATCTGCTGCTCAGGGATCAATGATATAATTGATGGAAAACCTGAGATATCAGGTTTCCTTGTGCAGAATTTTTCTGAAAAAGTTACAGTCAAGGTAGAGAAAATGAAATAATAGATACAAAAGCACTTTGAAGAATTCAAAGAAGTGCATACACATCTGGCACTCTTTATCAAAATAGCTTCTCAGTTCTTCATTCAGAACAGTTCTAAGCCCCTGGATTCAAAAGAAAAAGTTTATTTGGAATGATCAATTACATGTCAAAATTCATTTCATCAGCCTGAATTTTCTACTACCTTGTTTTAATTTATAGAAGAAATTCTCAGTGGGAAGAGCAACAATGTCTACAACAATGTCCTTCAACAATGTCTACAAATACCACTTGAAAAGAAATACATTTCTAACCAAATGGTTCATTAACAAAATATTTCCCGTGCCTGAATTGTGGTTCCATTGGAATCACAGTTTCACAGAATTTTAGAGGTGGTCAGGGTGCTAGAGAACGTGTAGTCCAATTCCCTTATTTGTCACACGAATAGTGGAAAGCAGGCTGAGTTCTTGCGACAAGAATGGATGATTGAAAGGGGATCCTGGTACTACATTTTCCCAATTCAAATAAGTACTGTTTACTGACTGAACCCTTCTGAAGCAGTGCTAGGATTCAGCCTCTCTTCCCCTGAAGCTGAGGCCAGTACTCCTCACCCACAACCTGCTTGTTTGCTCACCCTTGTATTAGTATAGTGAGTCCCCTACGTACGAACCTTCAAGTTGGGAACTTTCAAAGAGGCGAACGTGGGTGAGGTTACGGCCATCACCATGAATGGGGTTTGGAAGAACCTTTGCCCACAGTTTGTTTACAGTTTTCATGGATTTGAGAAGGTGGATGAGGAGTCCAAAGAGATCTTCAGCAGCTTAGTGACCCTCAGCGAGAAGCTGGAGCTAGATCTGCAAGAGGACGACTTCATTGAAATCCTTGCTGTGCACCATGAGGAGCTTACTAATGAAGACCTGATGGAGTTGGAGGGCAAGAGACAAGAGGAAGAAGAAGTAACTGAAGAACCGAAGAGATTCATGATGCAGGAAATGGCAAGGGGGTTTTCTTTATTTGAGGAGGCACTGTTAGTTTTGAGACACAGGACCTGAACGTAGAATGAGCCACGGAGGTTGCAGCAGCCATTCAGCATGCAATGCAGTGCTACTGTGTCATCTATGACAAGAAAAAAAAGAGCTTCTACCCAGACATCACTGGATCGTTTTTTCAAGAGAGTAGATAGAACTGAATACAGCAAGGAACCAGAACCTGTGCCATCAGCGTCAGGTGTGAGTGAAATTGCAGCTTGCCCTCTGTCTCCTATCGCTGAGGATCCTTCAGCTCTACCATCTCCCACCTCCTCTCCCTCCTCCAGTCAGTAACTCTTCTTGCCTGTTCACCCGATGCCAGCCCTGTACGCCAGCTGTTGTACTGGACTACTGTACTTTTCAAGGTACTGTATTGTAAGATTAAAAATGTTTTCTTTATTTTTTGTGTTTGTTTTCTATGTATTATTTGTGTGAAAAGTATTATAAACCTGTTACAGTACTATATAGCCCATTGTGTTAGTTGGGTACCTAGGCTAACTTTGTTGGACTTACGAACAAATTGGACTTATGAATGTGCTCTCGGAACAGAACTTGTTCGTATGTAGGGGACTTACTGTATTGTTGAAGCCACGTCATTAACTCAACTGTAGGGAATCAAATACACATGTTTCTTTGAATTTACCATGTTCCAGGAACTATTCCAAGCACTCTATGTCTATTAAATTGTTTAATCATTACCAGAACTCTCTGAGGTACAGACCATTATTATTTCCATTTTACAGATGAGAATACTGAGGTACAGGGCTGTTTAGTTATTCATCAAAAGCTACTGAGTGGTAGAGTATAGATATGAGTCCACACAATAGGGAGACTACATACTTGCTCATTACTTTGTGGTTATCCAAAGTAGTTAACCAAAAGTTATAATAACACTTAAGAAATCAAACAAATTATGTTCTTAAACTGTATATAAAATTCTAATGACCGGTTCTTGATTTAGGATAATAATAATTTATCTTTCAACATTAGGAGTTCAAATATGTCACCAAAGGGGAAGTCTGAGAGATCCTTTGCTAACGTGGGGAACATATTTCTTAATTCAAATATTCACGTGAGTGACTGCATCTGTTCCAGTCTTGTCTCTATCCCTAGTTATCAACACAGTACCTGGAACATGGTAGGAGATCAACAGTAGCTGTTGAATAAATGAAGGATTGTAATGTGGGATGAACTATTGAATTATAAATAAGTTTTATGCCTAAAAAAATACTAAAAGTTGTTTTATTAAGCACATCTGGTGACCTGGAATGATTCATGTAGTTTCTCCAAATATTGCCTAATTCCTGAAATATACTTTACATAACAAGCTTGAGCATTATAGATATTGTTAGATAAGTTAATAACTAATTTTATTGTCTTTCTGTAATTATTACATGAGTTGAACTGAACTATTTAATTTGAAACACCAGAAACACTTACTACAAGGAAACGGAATTTTAAAAATCAAATTTGTACTATCAGTGTATTCTTTTTTAATAGAACAGTTTCCTACTTTTGAAAAGCAAACCAACTTAATAATGGCAGATCAAGTTAATCCACCGATTGAGACACTTTTGCCAAGGAAAATGTGAACAAGATAATACTTTTATGTAGTGTTTTTGAAATCCACAGTGGTAACATAGTGTTCAAATAAATATTTGCAGTTTCAGTGTTTGTTCTCTGTTCTTTCCAGAATATTTAAAATTTAGTAACTGACTAAAATTGATTCACCAGGAATCAATTCAGAACCCTTGCAAATGCTCTGGACTAAAGGTGCTGTTAACCCTCCCTTGCTCCTTTGGGTCAGAATTTCCTTCTCCTGTTTTTAGAAGATGCTTTTCTAGTTTCAAAGAAGCACATGGTGTGGAACTTTTTTAAAAAATGAATTTCATAACGATTTCTCTTCTTCCTCCACCATGCAAGAAAGGCTTCCCCTTTTTCAGGGAGGGATCTGCCAGGCAATGGCATAAATGTCAACCTAATCTGTCTGGTGACCCTTCTAAGGGGACCTTGGTGCTGTTGACAAGTAGATGCTTCACAGACAGCACCATTTTACCCAGAAACTCCTGACCTGAGTATCACTGAGTTGTAACCTTACAGAAATAGAAAAAGTGTGAACATCCTTCCTGTGATCAGCAACAGGGCACTTTGCACAGGACTTCAGAGCTGGTAAAAGATGTCCTCCGGTCAGTTCATCACAGTGTCTGTGTGCACTCCATTAGCTATGCCGTAAGGAATGCTGCTTGCTCTTTGTGTTCTGTGAAGTAGAACAATAGGTCACTCTCCTCCGGAATAGCTGCTGATTCCTTAAAAGTTCAGTCAAAGCCCACATTTTCCCCCTCTGAATAATGTATGAGCTTGGTTCACCCATGTGCTGCTAATCTAGTATGGAGGGAACTTTCAGCCTTCTTGTCTGATGTCCCTGAGAAAACCCACTGGTTCAAACAGGAAGACCTTGTCATCCAATTTTGTTTGGCAGAGGGCTGTGATAAAAAGGTAGGAGTGAGAGAGCTCCAGAGGCCTATGCGTAGGTGTGCAACAGCCAGGAATGCTGACCTTTGAGACATCCAATTTAATACCACTCACCTCACGGGCACATTCTAGATGGAAAGGTAAGCCCTGCCCCCATGCACAGTGCTGACCAGACATTCTGTTGAGGGAGTATCTCCTCCATTTCCTCTTCTGAAATTGACAGCCCAATCAGTGGTCAGCTCTCAAACCTTATCATTCCATACATGTCGGTGGCCCCCATGAGGGGGCCTGTATATTGGTTTCCTAGGGCTGCCATAATAAATTTCCACAAACCGGGTGGGTCAACACAATAGAAATGTATTCTCTTGTGGTTCTGGAGGCTAGAAGTCCAAAATCAAGGTGTTGGCAAGGCCATACACCCTCTGAATCCTCTAGGGAAGACTCCTTCCTTGCCTCTTCCAGGTTCTGGTGGGTCCTGGAGCTCCTTGGTTTGGGCAGCCTCACTCCAATCTCCGCCTCTGTCTTCACGTGGCCATCTTCCCTGTGTGTCTTCACAGACCTTCTCGTAAGGACATCAGTTACTGGATTTAGGGCTTACTTGAATCCAGAATGACCTCATCTTAACTTCTTATACTTAGTTCTAAATAAGGTCACATTCTGAGTTCTAGGAAGACATATATTTGGGGGCAGATGCTTTTCCACCCAGTATAACCTGTAAGAGTAGAAAAGTGATACAAAATTTATAGACCCCTGCTATTGTCTCCAGAAATGTCTGAGAAGCATGGTTAGTACCTAACCATTCCTGAGGATGAGGGTGAGAAGCTTCTAAGTGTTATATCCCACTTTCTGAGGCAGAGGGAAATATCTGCATGCCAGCTGGTCTCCTAGGTGGAATGGCTTTCCCTCCAGATAAGTTATAAAACCTACATCCTTCAAGGCCCTCCTCTCATACTACCTTTTCCTTGAAGCTGTTTTTCTCAGAAGTTGTTATTTATTCTTTTAACCCCGTAATTCGAGGAAGAGTTTTATGGATTTGGAACTTCTCAAGGTTTCCAAAGGTCTACTGTCCCAGGATCTCTATGTGGGAGGGACACAGAACAGTTAGTGAAGAATCATAAAATCTCAAAGTTTCTAGGAACTTTAAGGGCTAGACAATCAAACCTTTATGCAAAATTGTACCTTAAATTTACTAGTTAGCACCTTAAGCAGGAATGACCTAGAACCCAAGATATTTACCCAAGAGAGGGACTCTGAAGGATGGAAAAGTCCATTACAAGTAGGTGAGCCCCATGCAAACTTCATTTGTTTTATAATTTTGCCTCAGACTATCCCTGCAGCTCACAGTGACCTCGTTCCATCATCTCAATTCTTGTGTACCTAAAAATCAACGTGGGTGTTGTATTTATTCACTGTGTCATAGTTTGCCAATATCTGCCCTACTTGAACTTGTTAAGCCTTCTAAAAGTGGAGAAATGTGAGGGGGTGGAGTGTAGTTGAGGTCATCATTGTCTGTGCTCAGGTTCCAAAGAACACACCAGCTCTCTCATACCCTGCAGAGTGGTTGGGGAAAAGCATGAACAGTGTTCTTTAGGGGAGTGGCTCTAGATTTAATGTCAGAACAAAACTCCTCTAGCTTAACCTCCTCTTTCCAGTACCTTTGTAGACTTTTTCTTCAACATGTGATCTTTCCTATCAGACAGAATACTGTCAACTGTGACTAGTGAAAGGCCCAAGTAAAAGTGGCCTATAAAACTAGGGGTTTATTATGGAAACTAGGGGTATATTATCTCCTATAACAAGAATTATTGAGTATAACCAACTTGGTTATTGACTATAACCAACCTTGTAGTCTCCAAGGTTGGTTAATTTAGAAGCTTAATAATGTCAAGGACCCAGGTGCTTTTGTCTTTCTTCTCTAACTTGGCCATGTTTCCTTGTGGTCTCAAGATGGCTGAGGCAGATTCAGGTGGTACCTGCAGACATGAAGACCAGCTTCACGTGCATGTAGTCAATACACCTGCATGGGGCGTAGGTTCAGAAGAATCCCATGTGAGGGGGCTAATGCTCTGTCATCTCCGTCTTGAAATTCTTCATGATTTTACTTTGAATTTGCGTTTTGTAAGTGAAGTTACAAAGGACGAAGGAGTATGCACCAAGGGCTTGGAGCCTTAACTCATGCATGGTCCTGCCTCACCGCCTGGGCTGGATGGGTTCTAGACCACCTGCTCCCTAACCTCTACCCAGCAACTACTGCCACCCTTTGCCTCCAGCAGGGGCCTAGAGGTAGGTGTGGGGAGGGTCGGGGTAATGTATGCTCTGCATGCTGAGTTGCAGGGCGAGTCACCAGGTGCCTGTGAGGGTCCCCAAGCCTAAATAGCAAATAAAACCCACCATGACAGGTGGAGAGAGAGACAGTTGAAGAAAGGAACAAGGGTCTTCACATTTTAAGTTTTCAGTGGGCCCCACAAATTATATAGCTGTCCCTAACGCAGAGTTCTAGCATAGGAAACAAACTTTTCTGTGCATCTCTTTTCTCTAGCAAGGAGTCTTTTGCAGACACTCCCAACAGATTCTAGTTCTACATAGCCCAAATTTAGAGCACGTGTCCATGCTTAAGGCAGTGACTGGCCAGAGCTTGAGACTACCCTGATTAGCATAGACTAATAGAGATTCACCTTTGGGCTAGAGATGGTTTCTATCCCTGAACCCATGGCTGCTCCAGATATCAGAACAAAGTCAGAGATCTGCCAGCGTGGAAAGATGAGAGTGAGGTGAAGAGGGGCGTAGGATCTAGGTAAAAAACCAATAGTGTCTGTCACACTAGTCTCTCCCTGATTCATTTCCTTTTTCATTCCATCATATCAGCTAGAGAGGCCATAGGATCCTCAGAAATAAATGAGTCCAATGCTTTTCTAGTTCTTTTAGCAGTGGGAACTTTTCTTCAAATGGAATCACAATATCAGAGGGCAAGAAGACTAAAAGGGAGCTTCTTTGGTTGAAACAGATGAATGTTGCTTGGGTCCCAACCAATTAGGAAACCTAATTATCCCTAATGAAAGTCAATCAAACCAATCCAAGGGTGTCTGCTTAAGTGTTGTGGTCTGAAGAATCTTTCTGTGCTACTTAAGTTCATCTTTTTAAAGATCTCAAAAATATCCTCAACGTTGATGGTTGGTAAGACACACATGCACTGTAGCTCACTTTGTTTTCTAACTGGAGTGCAACATTTTTCTCTTTCAAGGCATATAAAACAAATTAACCCATCAAGAAGTGATATGACAGTTAATGTTTTTCCAATTTAATTCTTATTTTTATCTAGGGCTTAGCATCTTACAAAGCCTTCTGATGTTTGACTCTTGTACTTAATTTCTAAAACATCAGAATCACATTAAAGTCCCTAAGTGTTTGGGATTAGATGACTGATTGACTAGCAGAATGTTACTGGGCAAGAAACCGAGTAAGAAATTAATTTGTTTTCTTTCCACATCAAACTCTTAGCTGCTGGGCAGGGAGATTTTATGTCTTCCTTTAATCACTGTCCCAGAGGATTTTTATGCCGACCCTTCAGTACCAACTGCTCAGGTACACTCCCACAGAGATACAAATACAGCTAGCTGAGAATATGGGGACAGGAGATCCAAGTCTGGCTGTACACTTGGGCTTTAGAGGAACATTTGGCAACTTGGAAGGGGCTCAGCAGAGTCTGTCCTAACCCCGCCACATTCCATCCACCACTCCAACATGGAACAAATTCATACACCACAAGCCTCACCCCAAAAATACACACTGGAATCCATAAACCACATTCCTGTGTCCATACAGTTAGAGACTCAGTAGATTTCTTCTTCCCAGGGATCCTGAAGACAAAGACCAGAGTCTGAGGTTTTCACCACAATGTCTCCACCAGGATTAACACAGCTGCCTGGGAAAGAGAGGAGCTAAGGAGGGTCAAATGCTTCCTACACGTTTGACTGAGTGGAGGGGAGGAAAGCACCTACAACTCATGCAGGCTGCAGCATCTTCCTGGCCATTTTGTGATTCTCAGAATCAAGCTTTAGTTCAGCTAGGCCTGGGACACTGAGTCTGCAGATATTTTTACAATGTCTGCCAGGATTTCTTAGCTTTGCTGTACTCTTAGGCCAACGGCAGCAACTAACCGAGGCCAGGTACCTAGAAGGACTGTACCAAGAGGACAAGGCAAGTAGTGGGCATAGCTTAGTAATAAAAAAAAAAAAAACAAAGAAAATACACACCCTTAAAATACTCTCATGCTTGAGCAATACCTTTGTTATAAGAAGAACAAGATGGAAAACAAGAATTGCACTTCGACCTGCAATATTTCTATACTATTGCAGGGCTGCCAAGTTGGTTCCATCATTTTGAATGGCATTTAAGGCTGGCAGAGATACGTGACTTGTCTAAAATCATAAAACAACAACACAGGAGAACATTTGTTAAAGTGCTGAGTAGACTAGGAAGAGGATTTTCTTGTTATTCGGTCCAAATTCCTCATTTCCAGAGTCAAACTGAAACTCAAAGAGGTTGAGTGACTTGCCCTGAGTCACGTGACTTCAGTCTCCTGCTCTCAGTCCATTCACCACAAAGCAGATGACCCAGAGCAGATTCTTCTTGGGTTAGTAACTTTGCCAAATACATTATTATGCATTTAATATCGGTAGTTGCAATCTGTCTATAAACCAACGTCATTAACTACAGTAAGTCATGGATGGGAGCTGTTTGAAATAGTCATTTTCCTGTAGCTTGGATCATTCAGATAGTTTTGGAACTCATAGACTTGCATAAACACACAAAACGTGTATTATTCGCCTTCTATGTCCAGTCAGTATCAGCCTGCGTTTTCTTCTAAGACAGAAGGGACAGTAGTAATCACAAACTGGTGACGAATAGATGACCCAGAGTTTGGGGAAGCTTGTTCATGTTGCCCATGAAAGGGCATTTAACTAGCCATGTGTCCTCAGCCTGCCCAGGCACTCTGGGCTATGCCAGTGTCATGGTCATCTTGGCCCCCAGCCATCAGGTGTGGTGTGACAAGTCTGGGAAGCAACCACAGCTTGAGCAAAGAGAATGAGTCACAGAGAAGCTCAAGTCCGGTGCTACTTCGTTGTTAATGTTGAGGAAAATAATAATAGGGCAGCAGGGAACAATTTCTAGTCAAGGAAGGGACTGTGCAAAGGAGGAGTACTTCTTTGATTTTTGTAATATTTAAAAAATAAATAAATGAGGTGCATATTTGGCGCCTGGTTTTGCTGCTCACCTGGTATAAACCTGGTATAAATTGAATATAAGCATCTTTTTGACCTGCTATTTCTTGGCCGTGACATGCAGTCTAGTCAGTCCTCCTAACCACGGGATTTTACTACCAAGGGGTCAGCACACTTTTCAATGAAGGACCAGATAATGCCTATTTTAGGCTTTGCAGCCGTATGGCTTCTGCACTGCTAAACCTTGCCATTGTAGTAGGAAAACAGTGATGGTTAATCTGTAAAGAAATGGACGTTGCTGTGTTCTTTGGGGCCATGGTTTATCAGTCTCTGCTCTGATAGTTCTGAAATTTCTGGAGTTACTATAGAGAGTGAGAGGGCAGGTCTTAAAGGGTTCTGCGAAGTTTTTAACCCGAAGAGAGCCACATAAGGGTGGAAGAAGAGGGCTGTTTTATGCTCATCCTAGCCATCTTTAGATGTCTGGGGCAGGGGAGATTTGGAAAGTTCTAGTTGCATTAATGGTCCACTGAGGGTCTGGTGGAAAGGTTCCGAATCCTCTGTGTGTGAGAGAATTGGTTGAATGGATCCTCTCACCATAATTTGCAAGTTCTTTTCACTAAAGATAGTAGACATCATTTGAAGGGAGTTTCATCTACTATCTCCGTCCTACTGCCATCTTGAAAAACATTGAACCTCATTTGACATGGTTTTACAGATGCCAATGAACATACATTTTGAGCATATACCTCAGAGTGTGGTTAAATATAATTTGGGCCAGTGCAATGTAACTTGCAGGCGTAGAGACATATGGCTTGAATGACTTGAGCTCATGCTGTGTGTGTGTGTGTGTGTGTGTGTGTGTGTGTGTGTGTGTAAAACAGAAAACAATACCATCTGACTAAATGGCAGGCTTGGTGCCAGATGCCAGTCTGGCTGAGACAGGCACACAAGCGAACAAGCTAACCTCAGCCTTCACTTCCTCCTCCCCCAAGAATCTATTAAAAGACAGAAAGGGCTGTTTAGCATCAGAGAGTGGGACATGATGCTGGAGTGCACATTCCCCAGTGTCGGGATCACAGCAGCTGCAGCCCAGTTTCAGTGACAATCCCTGCTACCGCCGTGCCCTTGGTGAATCCCAGAAGTCAGAGGAGGAAGCTCTGTGGGACTTCCAGGATGTGGAGACTGGGCCAGGAAGTGGAACAAAGCACGCATTACAGAGCCCTATAAGACATCTTCAGGAGG
Source organism: Phocoena phocoena (assembly GCF_963924675.1). Classification (NCBI taxonomy): domain Eukaryota; kingdom Metazoa; phylum Chordata; class Mammalia; order Artiodactyla; family Phocoenidae; genus Phocoena; species Phocoena phocoena. Next base: position 35,468,222 of record NC_089225.1, on the reverse strand, counting down.
CAGAAACTTTCTGAGCCGCTCCAGTGGCAGAAGGAGAGCCCACGTTGATCGGCAGTAAACTTCTCCAGTTGGCCTCTTAACTAAGTCTTAGGAAAAATAAATGAGGTGATGGAGAAGAAGACTCATCCATGCCGCAGAAGAATCAAAAATCCCAGGGACTCCAGTTTGCCACTTCTTCCAAATGTTTGCCTATACAGCACAAAGTGAATTATTTATCAAGTGATAGTATTTTTACATTAAGTATACATTATAGGATTTTTCAAACATACAAGAATATACTAAGATATGTAAAAAAAAAAAAACCCTGTATATCCACTATGCAAATACATTGAGTACTAACACATCTGCCATACTTCTGTTATTTTGTAAAAGAAATAAAATATTACAGACACAGTTGAAGCCCCGTGTATCACTTTCTTGTCTCTTTTCCCCTGCTGTGTTCCCAGTGGTAACTCCAGTAATTCCTGAATTTGGTGTGTATCCTTTTATACTATTATACATACATAGTATACATTAGTAATCCATAGGCATATTTGGCATGTTTTCACTTTTTATAAAAATTGTATCATTATATATATTTTCAACCTGCTTTTTTGCACATTATGTTTTTAAGAAAATTTCTATGTTGGTACACAGAACCCTAATTCATACATTTTAATTGTTGTATAGTATTCTGTTTTATAAATATACACAATTAAACTGGAAAATGGACATTCATTCAGTATTGAAAAAAAATTGAGCGTCTCCTGTCCTTCACATTATTTTATGTTCTATGGATATAGAAGTGAATAAAATAGACACAGTTTCCTACCCTCGCGAAATTGACATCTAGTGGTGGAGATAAACAAGAAACAAATAAATATATAATAGAATGCCACTTTTAAAGATATCTATGAAGTGAATAAAAAGGAAAGTAAAGGGATAGAGGGTAATAGGAGAGGAGATGCAACTTTAGAAAGTTTCTTGAAGGAAGGCTTTTCTGGTTAGAAAGTTTTGAATGGGACATTTGTGTGGTTTCCAAGTCTTTGTTATTATCTGTAATGCTGTAGTCATGTTTTTTGATACAGCATAAACGATGCTGTAGTCACGTGTGTATGACCCCTATGAATGAATATCTCCTTGTGAAAGTGAAACCACATATTTCGGGACAGTGTTGCTTCATTTTTTTCCTTGATTAGAAGATGAAAATATGTGTTTGGCATACTTAATGGAAACAGAGGAAGCACCTTGTAGAGTGTCCAGAGGAATCCAACCCGGGGCTTCAGGCCACTGCAGGCCCTTCCCTCCCCACCTGTCCGCAAGCCTCCAGGATCAGTACCTCAGCACCCATGTGACCCATGCTGAGCACACTGGGTGCCATCTGCAGGAAGCTATTCATTGACTGAATTTATATTTTGAAGCTGAATAATATATATATTTTTATCTTATATTGGAGTATAGTTGATTAGCAATGTTAGTTGTATCTGTAGGAAGCCCTTTTCTTGAATAGAATTGCTGTGTGAAGGAGGAGGCATATATTCAGCCTTAGGAGATAATGCCAAATATTTCTTCCCCAAAGTGCCTCTACCAACTGACACTTCCCTTCAGTAGCATATGAAACTTTCCATTTCACCAGATCATCCCTGCATATGTTGAACTTTTAAAATTTCACCAAATCTGTTTACATTTGCATTTCCCTAGTTACTGGTCACATTGAACGTCTTTTCATATATTTATTGGCCAGTAAGTTTTCCTCTTCTGTGATTCATATCCTTTCCTCATTTTTCTACTAAGCTATTCATTTTTCTTATTTATCTATAGAACTACTTTATTTAATCTAGGTACTAATCTTTTGGCAGTTGTATGCAGATATCATATCCCAGTCTGTGGCTTGTCTTCTAACTTTATTGGCACTTTTTGTTCTACAGACATTTTAAACTTTAATGTCGTAAAATTTGGCAATATCTTCCTTTATGGTTTGTGCATTTTTGTGTCAAGACTCCTTCCCTATCCTGAGGTCGTATAGTAGTTTCCCACATCTTTTAATAAAAATTTTCCTGTTCACATGGCAGTCTTAACTTTGCCTGACAGTGAGTTTCTTGGAATCACATTAGTGAGGTTTATTTTATTTTATCCTTATTTAAATTTTATTATGACTGTCCATTTATTGAATTGTCCTTCAGGCCACTGACCTACAGGCACCTTGATAAACACACGAGCCTTCCTTTTGCAACTCATGCTCATGTACTTGAGAAGATGGGGCTGAGAGCGACATTCACACATCCCTGTGAGGTTCCCTGATGGCCTGTTGGTGGGCTCTAGAGCTGCCCAGCACAGCATAGTGGGAGATTCGAGCACCAGGGGGAATCTCTCCTCATGCATTTATGACTTGTGGTAATTAAACTTCAGAGAGAAATTTTTGAGTCAAGACCTATATAAAATTATAAGTGAATTAGTCATGCCAAAGCTCATGTGCTATTATCATGAGCTCCAGCCTTCAGAACTTCAGAAGAAATCACAGCCAAGGTACAGGCGAGAGCCAACCATCGAATTTCAAATATTCCAGGATTGAGAAATGTAATTAGTTGACCTACAATAAACACGCTTTATCACTTAGGGGTGTTTTGCTCTGTTTCCTGCAAACTGTGAGACACGTGCATTATAAACCTCAAACATTATTAAAACAGTTTGTTTTCTAAAAAAAATAATAACTTGGCAGAATAATATTGGAATTAAACCAAAAATTCAACTTTCT